>NC_071094.1:40018089-40330839 GCF_027358695.1 Spea bombifrons
TTTCAGTTCTTGTGGTGTCCCCTTTGAAGATCCTTGGGGAGGGGATTCTGCTAAAGCCCCCGTATGCCCCTTTCCCCACCCGTTCGCCATGTAGAAGATATGTTCGGCAGAATATACGTCATGGCATGTGATATATTTACCGCCTGTCAGCTCCAGCCCTTGGGCAGTGAATGCTCCGGGGGGGATTCCAATAAGACCCCCAAGCAGCGAAACAATGCTACAAAGTGTTGAACAACTGAAGGGGGTATTCTGTTCCAGCCCTGGAGCTGCAGCTTCTCTCCAAGTATTATGGTTCTATTCTTTTCTGGAGGTTAGATACAGTACATGCATAGAAAGTACTTACAATATACAATCATTGCTCAGGAGATGAAGGAGCTAATGGAGCTCAGAAGGAGCTAATGGAGATGAAGAGTTTAACCCGTTTTGGCTCAGGTTTAGCCCAGCTACTGTCACTTTACATACAGGAACAGACATTAGTCCCTTTTGCTTTCATTCATTACCTTGATTGGATGTGAAGATACATATAATGGGATTCGGGAAGCCAGAATGTGGCTAACTCAATGACCTTCTAAATCTGGTGGAGTCTTTTCGATGTCGGTCAATGCAGCCGGCAGACATCTGCCAATCATATGTATCTATTTTATGGTTTTCAGCAGATTCCATTCAATTTGCTGCTTTAAATTACAATGGGAAATTGAATGAATTAAGACAATTATGCAGAACCGTGCATCTGCCCACCCTGCCTTTCATATTTAGAAGTCAATTACATGACCTAATTGTTTAGACCCGTCTATTGTGAGTTTATCCATCAAACACTACAAATAGTTTATACATTGTCATAGCAACAAGATTCCCGTGGACTAATATATATATGTATATATGGAGGAGCATAAAATTAATCAAATCACCCAATGACAATTGAGCTTAGAACCTCAGCTTCAAAAATATATTTTTTTAAAAAACCAAAAAATTCAAACATAAAAACTGGTTATTTTCTACTATACCTCCAGTCAACCAAATAAATAGGGATTTGTACCTGGTCATCCATGGCGCAGGTATTTGGTAAATGTCAGAATATGCACGTTAACGGAAAAAGTATAAAATAATAAAAAAAAGGAATTTCGCACTAAGTGAAGGTTTGACTTATAGGAAGTGGCAGCTCTGATGGCCCAAGGCGTTGAATTAGTTTTGCCACTCGATAATTTGACTGATTCACTCGAGTGGCCAGAAAAGGATATTTTCTGCCTAATTTCGATGCAATCAAGTCACCTGCTCTGCGATTCCCGGGCCAAGTCATTTGCACAGACTGTATGCGTCGAGAAAACACAGGTTACCGGCATGGCCGATCCAAGAGGAGCAACGGGGCTCCCAAATCCTACTGCACGGGCACCAGTTAGCCACCAGTTTTACAAGCGCCCCTGTGCACAGGTGTTCTTTTTAAATGTTGCGTCGGTGAAATCATTACAGAGAGTGAATGGGCATTCATGGGAAATTCCCAGGGCTAGCCCTGTAGACCTCTCCGTTTGCCTAATCTTTATAGAAGAAGGGGAAGAGGGGACAGGAAAGAAAGGTGGTAATAGCCACATATGATGGTAGGACTTGCCACTAATAGGTCTGACTAATAGGGAGTAACTAGAACCATGGCATGGATCGGGCAGACAATGCTGACCATGAAGCCCGTAATCAGCTCTGATTTCTGAAACCTGCCGTGAAATCCAGACACATTCCCATGCATGGGGTCAGGTGCAACTCTGTGGTGGCATTCAGGCCAAGTGTCCTCCAGGACTCATGGTGGACTCATGGTGCGAAGGAGCAATGACTCAGTGAACCACATGTGGGTTCTGGATATCATAGGACATGCTCAGCATAGACCATCAGGTGCTCCATGCCAAAAGGTTGGCGTTCATGGCTAGAGTCGAGAAGGATTCATTCCCCGTGTCTTGATGATGTCCCATTCATCGTACGGTCTGATACTGTGGAGCATTCAGGGGAGGAAAACCTTCTGCCCGGTTCCCCCAAACATGAGCCACAGAAATCATCCCTGTGCAGCAGATGCAGCAGCAAGGCCACGAAATGCCCCAGTATAGGGCCTACTCGGAGGCAATAGTGTCTATACGTTATTTAAAATAAAATCCTATTATTTTTTTTAAATCCACCTTTGTGCAGTTACAGAAAACGTTGCAAGATTCTAAAGTTTTCTAAACCCGCTGGAGATGTGAAAACATCTCCAAAAATCACCGCTGTTACATGGCAGAAATGTTAATTACGCATTCCTTTTGACTTGCAAAAAAAAAAACCTCATGCCATATGCTCCTGAATATATAACATTTACGAGAGGCATAATTTATGCTATATTTGTCTATTCGCACTTAATCAAGTAAAATAAACCGAGAGCAGGACTACATTTAAATGTTTGTCGAAGCTCGGCGAGTCTAGTTAATATATTTCATAATAAAAGATCAGTTCTGCAGAAAGCCGGGAGAAAACGCTAACGTTTTTAATTTTTTTTTTTTACTGTTTGGATGCACATACAATCGGTGGCAGGAAAGCGCTCCCGCTACAATCAATGGAAGTGCTTTCCGTGCATGCGCGAGGTCTCATTCTGCAGAACCCCCCCCCCCACATTTTAACTTATAGATGAAGTACACATTATCATGGTTTTTAGAGATTCAGAGCCCATTGTGAGCTCCTAGAAAAGTGGGGCATTAGGGGAGGAAAAAGTAGAATTCGTGTAAAAAAAAAAAAAAAAAATCTGTAAAAAATTGTGGTGCGAAAATTGCTGTTATTTGTTTGCGTTACGCCATTTTTCGGAAGCAAATAAAGCACATGGTACGTATTATTCTTGTACAGTTTCAAACCATCCTGTGTTTACTTAAAATGTGATAATTTGCTATTCCTCCCCAGAGGACAGGAAACCAGTAAAGCATTTATTAGTACAGAAAAATAACAGGTTCGCCGGGGCACGTGCATATATTATATTATTTTTGCAGTTATTGGTAGGTAATACGAGTGCCGGTTGAGGCGGTTTGGGTTAAATATTTCTCTCGATTTGTGTTGTTTTGGGGACGGAGCAGATGGAGAGCAATGCACCCTGGGATATGTCATTTATCATGGTGACAATGTGTAGGTTAGCCGTGGTCCCTTCACCGCAGGAGAAGAATGAGATGCAAAGTCTGCGGAAGAATTAAAGCCGGACTACCGGAGTTTGGCAATGCTTGTGCTGCTCATTAATACAATCATATTAATTTATTAGTCGTATATATCAAAGCAAGCCACCGCAGAATTGTCACGACCAACAATTCACACGCCGGGGAGAAAAAAAAGAAAAATTCCCGAATGGACAGGAATACTGTGGTTACATTTCTGTGTTTCCCCAACAACAGCTGCCGCTGAATCCCACGTTATGGCGGAAATAGAACCGGCCCTCGCTCAAAAAATGGGTCATTATAAGTGTAACATTTGGTTTATTTGAAAATGTTGATTTTACTACATTATTGAGATTCACTTTAAGGCCAATATGTCACAAAATGTATTTTTTTATATAAGCATTTGTCCTGTATCTATTATATTTTGTGAATATACAGGGCATATCACACACACACACACACACATATATATATATATATATATATATATATTAATATATTAAAGGTAATATGACACATGGTCTCATGTGGGGGTGAAGAAGAGCTTGGGGGCCAAATGGGGTGGAGAGTAGGCCAAGTTAAATGCCATTGAGACTCCCACAGCTTGCAGAGAGTACCCAAACCTCTAGTATGAATAAGAAAGGATAACAGTAAATATATAAAACAAAATATCATCCACTCCCAGCCACCACTCACCCTTAC
The DNA here is from genome assembly GCF_027358695.1 of Spea bombifrons. Lineage (NCBI taxonomy): Eukaryota > Metazoa > Chordata > Amphibia > Anura > Pelobatidae > Spea > Spea bombifrons. Next base: position 40,021,938 of record NC_071094.1, read on the forward strand.
CCCGGACATTATCAAGAAACATTTCAAGAGACAAGTAACATTTGCGCATATAATACAGTCCCGACCCTTTACAAACAGCTTTATATGACTTAATTATAATGTTATAAATGTAAAAGCAATTATCTATGCAGCATTTTATCTTCCGTGCTATCAATACAATAGATTGTAAGCTCTGAAGAACAGGCCCTTTCTTTCTGTACCAATAGGTCTTAACGTGTTCTAACTTTATGCCCTGTTTTCTATATTTTCAATGTTATCGTCACATTTTCTGCCTCTCTAAATAAAATGTAACACAATGTAATCTCGTATTCACTTCATTTCACAAAAACAGGAAGCCAAATACGATTGTTTTTTTCAGTAAGTAGCAATTCAGCGGCCGCTGTGTGTTTTTTTTTTTGGGAAGCCTGAGATCAAGCGAGTTAAATCAATATTAGTTTATTTCCAGTGGATGAGTAGAAAGAACTGACCATGTAAAAAGGTTTTATTACCCGAGGGGGAGATAAGTCCAGGCGATAAGAGACCCGGAACGCCGTGCGGCAGCAAACGTGCGTTGTCTTGGATAGCAACCCCAAGCGATCTCTTCGGAGGCCTTCCTGGTCGAGAGCTGCGGAGACAAATCACAGATCGATATTTTAGTTTTCTTCATTCACGGATGCCTAAAAGGAAACTTCTACCGACGTTTTTATTACAAGTACAATATCGCACGCCTAGCAACTCCATATTGGCCATATAAAGTGTTTTTATTTTGCGTTAGCCCAAATTTCTGTAAAAGTGAGGGAAATTTGAATTTGCAACTAGTTATAACAGAAAATTCCGGGAACATCCTATTTAATAAAAGAGCAACAGAAGACTCCAAGACCCTCATCTACTGGAATCTGGAGGTTTCAGAATCAGAAGCTGTGAGACCACCTATTGTTTATGCTATATAAATAAAAGATAATAATAATAATAATATAAAAAATATGGAGTTTTTTTGCCTGTTTTAAATCAATTCTAGTTTTCACAAAGTATACAATCCTTATTATATTGCCTCGCTGAAAAGAAAAAAAAAAGAATGGCTCAGTTTTAATCACCCTGAGGGACCCTGTGACTCATGAAAATCTATCATCAGATAAGCAGGACTTCTTTAGCATTGCCATAAAGAATCACACAGTGTGGCGCTCGAGTTACCCAAATATCACATTCATACCTACAGCAAAAACCTACAGTTCTACAAATAAAGGACGTTTATTGGATAAAAATGAAAAAAACCCTTCAATGCTAAATTTCATTACTTACAAAGTACTTCATTACTTAAAAAGCTTACAGATAAGGCGCAGAGCGCTAATGGATCAGTTTATTCACTTCACTATTCATTATGAAGGCACAACGCTGGCAGGTTCCTCCAGCTAGAAGGGCTGAGCTGGCCCTGTATAATGTATAGTTCAATGCACAGGAGATATTTCACTGATTTAGCTATACATTATAGATGGCCAGCTAAGATCTTCCTGCAGCGGACGCTCGTTGGACCTTCATAATGTATCGTCAAGGACGTTACAACCAGCTCTTCTAAACTGTCCTGTCAACTCTGCCTTTAGTGAATAGACCCCGGCGTCTGAAACACACACTTGGATGACGTTTTGCTTGTCTGGTTATTTTTATAGCTCATAAAAAAGTTAAAAAAAAATCACCCTGCTGGGAAACCAAAAACATATAGTTTCCTTCATTTATCTACATAAACCTATTAATTCCATAAAATTGACTAAATAATCAACAATAATCAGTAACTTAACAATATGGGGGAGATAACTCAATGGGGAGGAATAATCATGCGGATACCAATAACACAAAGGTAACATAACTTTCCCAAATCTATACGGTTTTTAATAAGTAAAAATTACATAAATAATAAATAATAATAAGTTAAAAAAAATCACTTCTTTGTGTCTCTAAACATGATTTGATATGCTTATTTACTGTATAGAAAATGTAGGATTTGGGAAAGCAGATTTAATTTCAACACCAGAATATGTTTGTTTTCACCCAATTCATTCATAAATAAGTTATAAACATTATCTTACATTCCTAGAAAATAACTAAAATATATTCCCACCAGTAACACCCACCTACTAAATCCAATACCCAGGCGTGACCTGCTATAATATGTTATCCTATCCATGTTATTACATTCAAGGGGTTTATTCTTCTCCAGCCAATGCTCCTGATATCGGAAATAACGCTATTATATTTTTTTTATTTGTGTAATAATGCAGGTTCATCTACTTCCCTCCAAGGAAAAATTGCAACAATGCATTTTGACGTCGGGAAAAGGTTCAGAGGGGGCTTCGGATTCCAATTGCGCCTTCACGTTGAAAGATGGATTGCTTGCTAAGCTAGGGCAATGCTAACAGTGTTAACCCCAACTATCAGACCCTCATATATTTCCACCAGGCCACAAGGAGCTCATAAACCCAGCTTTCAAATTTGAATCCTTAGTGTGAGATAGAACAAAATACGTCTATATATATACATTTTTTATGTAGAACGTCTCTCTGCTTTTTCCGTAACGTAATTTGTGCAAGGCGCGTTTCTCGAGAAGTCAATGCAATATAACATCTGTATCTACAAATCAACTTTTATCATGGAGAGTGATATATCACAGAGAATGCTGGAAATCTGGACCATAACTCTACTGACTCGGCAAAGAAAACCACCGAGAAATCCATTCATGGAGCCCAACAGCCTCCTCAGTAATTCGGGAGCGGGGGTTTGTAGGTAAAGTAAATATATACATTTTACCAACTTATAATATTAGAATTGTTAGTAATATTAGGAAGGACAATACGTCTTTGGTATCCAACCTCTTTGTATATCACCCAAGCTTCCAATTTAAACCAAGATGGTTCCTTTTGCCGTCCCCTTGAGCTTCCTCAATGTTCCTCTTCGCAGGCCGTGTGGATTATGGACCAGTTAAGAAGATCAGAGGATCCCCCCTGACCAGGCCATTGAGCTGGGAAATTGATGAAGGTCTGCCAACCAGGGCAGCCCCCTGTCCATAGACAGTTATGGCTTAATGTCTCAAATTGTCCACCAGCCAGTCTGTAGGCATCTCTGACCTGTGTTTTCTCCCCAGCCACTTAGTCCATTTATAGTTCAGCAGATCAATCTTTATAGTTGGACTCCATATATCTAAACAGAACCCATTTAGCCTTTACAGAGAGGATCCCCGAGGATAAGCAGTGAAAATAGTAGTGTTTTGAATCAAAAGTTTTATAGTTGACGGATTGCAAACCAAAAATATTAATATTACGTCCAGCTGGCCTTTTTTTTTCTTGCTACGGAATAACATGGATAACGTTTCCGAGGATTTGAGTTAAATTAAGGTTCCAGAAAGCGATACCCTAACAAATCCGCACATGTTGAATTTGCAAATTATTGGAAGAATAATATTAAGATGCTCTACTGGCGGTCGTTAATTCCAAAAGAAAAACGAAAACTTTATATGCGAGCAATCAGCGTTGTTACATGTTGAGGCAATTATCAGACCGTGGGGTTTATACGCATATGGAGGTCTTTCCTTATCATTAATGAGCTCTGGCAGGCCATATACTCTTAACAAACGTGTAGGTGGTCCAGGACGAGCTCTAGAAATTTTAGGTGGACCGTAACGAACCCTCAACAACATCAGAAAGTTGTAGACAGGGCAATAATCACCAGCCATGAGCAGTTAACGGGTCGCAGGAGAAGGGTGGCAGGATTGCCCGCCAAAAAAACAAATTCCTAATCCAGAGACTGAAGACGTTGACCCAGAGCCTCCTGGAAGCAAAGCAGATCCCGGAGACTCCAGGTGAAACTTCAACTGTCAGAGAAACATTCACATTCATTAACCATCAACTGCAAGAGACACCAAGCTCTTGTCTGGTAATGGTGTGCAGGAGACCAGAGGGAACGCTATATTTTATATCCAATCCTTATTTTTTTTCATTATTATTTTACTATTTAGACAATTCTTCATAAAGGAATGTAGTATTGTTGAAAAACATACTTTGTTCCATCCAGCGACACGGCCTGAACTTGTCATGAGGACTGCCCAATCCTTATAAATCATGACAATAAAGGGGAATGGATAGTAGGAATTAAAGTCCTAGCCCGACAAGAGTAATGCATAAGATATACCGTATCAACGAATGAGGTTTCCCTTCGATATGCGCGTCGCGCCGGACTAATTTCCTTGGAATCGTTAAGTGAAAACAATACTAAGGCTTCAACATCCGATATGAATAACAATTTGTATATCGCAGAGACGTTCCCCGCAAACAATGTGCGATGATGTATGGTACGTGTTCAAATGGGCTGCGCAATCACAATTTCGGCGAGTCTAATAACTATTACACCAGTGGGAATTGATTTACACTCCGTATTTATCCGACTATTGCAATTGTAATTTATGGCGTTCCGTAGGAGATAAGCCTTTAATCCAATATGGTCACGCTCCTATTCATTATCTGCGGAGATCTGACTTTTAAAATTAGATTACCTTTTAAGAGTATTCAATCTATAGCAGCGTGTTAATCTACATGTAAATGACTGGACATCGTTTTGGTATCGCGGCGGTAAGCATTTTTTTTTTTTACGTTTTTTTTAAGTGTTTTTTTATATATATATATTTGCGTTGCACTAATTTACAGTGTTTAGATCTGTTCAGCTAATGGGAACCTCTTGGCAGATTACGTTAAAAAAAAAAGGAGTCCTAATTATAGTTCAGATTAACTCTTTGAGTACCAGGGTCCCCTACTGCTGCCCATGGGGGGACTTGATAAAACTAGAACACTGACCCCTACATCAAAAAACATCAAAAAACGATGATATTGTGTTAAATATATTGAATGACGCAGATTGGATGTGTTGGAACAGGCAACCAGATGGCGCTGAATGTTGTTGGGCTGCTAGTCGCTTAATGTTTATATTGAAAAAGTGAGGATACCGTTGACTTTATCATGATGAGAGTTGAAGTTCCTCAACAACCAAAGAGCGCCCTGTTGGCAAGTCCAAGCCTACCGCAGCTGCCAAGGACGAGGCTGGCCGCAGGCAAGTGATAGCCTTAAATAAGCTAGGAGTGGAAGGAGAATCGGGGAAGAGAGCGTGGCTAAATGCTTCTTCCCTGCCCAGAGAAGGAGGAGAACGACCTAGAGATCATAGTAGCAGCGGCCTCCCTGGAGACTTTGGGTCCAACCTGGAAATTTCCCAGATATGGCTAGCAGTCACCAACATGGCGGCTCACGCTAGTCCATCGCCCTGCGACACAAAGAAATGGCGCACTCCACTCCCGAAGGACAGAAGTGCTGTATCTAATCTAAGGCAAGTAACCGTCAGAAAGGAAACCGTTAAAAACACTACAATGAATAAAATATGTTTATATATCTATACAAACGCATTCATAATCCAGTATTTAATGCATTTCCAGGGCGGCTTCCATTAATCTTTCATTTCCTCTCCATTAATGGTTAAATTCCCTAAAATGTATAAAATTATAGACAACGTTATTACAAAAATCCCAGCCAGGCAATCATTTTTATTGACTACCGCTCTTGAATAATACAACGGTAATTTCAAAAAAAGAAGAAAACTATATACACGTAATAAATATAACTTATTTTTAAAGAAAAACTGAAAAATGTGTCGATATTAAAGAAAGTTTGTAAACTTTTATAATCAGAGAAATATACAGAGTTTTTTTCCCTCTTAAATGTTTTTAGATTTCCGTTAAAAATTCTGGTCATTTTTCTATGAATGCTTTGAGATTATCTCCCTACAGATAACACAGTTTGGGAATCTCGTGTATAAAAACATCCAGCCCGTGTAATGCTCTTATTTTCTGAATTCTGAACTCAAATAGCTCGACAAAGGCCGTTTAATCAGCGAAAGCTAAAAAGGTCCATGATTTCGGCTTCCTCTTTCAGCTAAAAACATTGATTAAGTAACTGATCGCTGCAATATGCCACTCGCCAGGACACGGATAATCACGTCATTATTGTTTAATTGCGCTCTGATTGTTTGTTAATGTTTTTTTAAATCTTTGTTTAATTAGGTTTTTTTTTTGTCTCTTGTAATTTAAATGAACAATTTCTTTTTTTTTAGAAGTCTTTTAAGTGTAAGCAAAATACAGAACAATTAAGCAGATGCAACATGTACGGTTCACTTATATAAAATTATAGTAAAGAATAGAATTTGGGAAGCGAACCCCCTTTAGCATCACATTTACCCCCAAAAATGTGTCCGGCTGCGATGAGAGCCAGGGTTATAATAATAAGCTGCATTAGTGGCACACTGGAGGGTTTTATACTAATGTCAATTAGCAATGGGGCTGCCGGAATATCTCTCTAGGATAATTAGTATTAAAGGATCCCTAATAAGCTTTTTTTCTTTAATGATGGGAACTTTCTAATCGAGCTCACTGTGAACCCATTGAAAACGCATATTCACTATTACTCCATGACGGCGGAAGGTCGCTGAAACATTTACTCTGAAAATATCTTGTAACATAAAGAGACGGTAAGTAAGGGAAGTAATGGCTGCATCCATTATAAGCCTATGAGATGACGGAGTCTACAGTATAGTTGAAGTTGATACTCTGGAACATCAGATGTCTCTTCTGAGTAACATTTCGTTGGCTCTGTTGGAGAAGAAAAACATATGCAAAACCCAACCACATAAATCACAAGCGAACGGCAGCTGGTGCGTATAGGACATGTGGCCTTCTGTTTTATGAAGGCTTCAGCAGCACTGGAGACCAAAGAAACCTCAAGATACCTGAGTCAAAGCTCTACGGTTACCTACAACCATTACATCCCATGACACAGAATTAGTGGTCTGTGTCCATCCCGAGTGTTCCTAGCAGGAGGCTCAAAACTTCAAGCCCAGAAAATAAGGCCAGTCGAATGGTCTAGTAACGGCCAAAAGAAAGGCCTTTAGAAATGCATATGGCCTAATGGAACTGGGTCCAGAAAGGTTAGAACTACCTACAGTAGAGGGGATAAGTTGGCTCCACCGTATAGGCAAACTAGGGCTGCTTTGCGGATGGGGGGTACCAAGTCTCTAGTTCTTTCCTACGTATCAGAAGCAGGTTCATGTAGGGGGCACTAGAAAAGGCTTAAAATTAGGGCCAGCCCTGTTGTGAACAATAAGATGTCCCAAAAGATGAGGTTTTCAGGAGCTCCTCCGGTCAACATTAGGATATTCAATCAGTCTTCTTGTTATTATTATTATTACTAATACTAATAATAATTGTAGCATCACATTCCATTTTGTTGTAAAATAGGTAAGTAGGACAAGTGATGCATCTCATGAAAAGTGATAAATAAAAGATGAAGCGGGTCATGCTCAGCAAGTTTAGAAGGTATTGGGACCGATCAACCCATGTGCCTTTTGTAGCCAAAAGAGGAAAGAAATAGTGGCCAGGACTTGTACCCTCCCCTTACAGAAGCCTCTCCTAGAACAAAGGTAGCATTTATTTAAGAGATATTCGGAGTGTTGGGTGGATGAGTGCCAGTAAGGTAAATATTTATTATAATGAACAAACCCCAGCCGACTTTGGGCAATGCTGTCGCCTCGATACTTTGTGAAGCTATTAATGTTGCACTGAATTCATATCATGCTTGTGATATCACATGTTTTTTTCCAAGAAAACAATAAATATAAAGACATTAGTAATTATACAACAAAGATATTGAATTCTTCTTTGCCTGGAGAGTTATCTTGTAACACAGAAAAATATATTAACATTAGCAGATGAATACAGTATCTGGAACGCATGCTGTCAGGTTATCCTATTGGGATTTACGTTATTTCTAATAATATATTAGGTGCGTTTGCCTTCATTCTCTCGTTTTACTTAAAGAGCTGTAAATAATACACTTGTTCGACTATAAAAAAAATACACAAAGTCATCAATGCGGTGAGTTAGTATTAACACATTTTATATCATCTGTTATTTTAGCACAATGGACTATATAGAAAAAATAAAAATATATTTTATCTGGAGTAGAAAATCTGATGGTCGGTTAGTGGCCCCCAGGCTTTTTGAGGGGACCCCTTTACTATAAAGTACCATATATATATATATATTAAAAATAACATGCCAAAAAACATTCCGTGCCTCCCGTCACCCTCTCCCCCACTTCTCCTCTTTCCCATCACACTCTTCCTTTCTCACATCTGTCTCTCGCCCTCTCTCTCCCCCTCCAATTATCTTTCTCTCTTCTCATTCCCCCTCACTCTCCCATCAGCCTCTCCCTTTCTCGCCTGTCTCTCACCCTTTCTCTCTCTCTCTCTCCTCTTCCCCTCTCCTTATCTCTCCTCCCACTCCCCCTTCACCCTCTTCCTTCACCCTCTCCCTTTCTTATCTGTATCTCAACCTCTATCTCTTCCTCTCTTCCTTTCTCTCTCTCTCCCTCACTTTTCCCCTGCCATACCTTTTTTTTCCTACTCCCCCCCTCCACTCTCTGTCCCCCCTCTACCCCCCTCCACTCTCTTTCCCCCCTCTACTCCCCTTCTCTCCTCCACCTGAGAGTCGGGTTGAAAAGCCCATCCAGGCCCTATATCATGTCATCTTAACGCATATTAGAATTATATTGTTCTTTTCTTTTTTTATCTTGCTCTACAAAGGTGGATCATATTATTTTATTTCTCATCATCGATGTTTTTTTTGTTTTTTTTTAAAGGATTGATTGTTTTTCAGATACATTATCTGAGCCGCAGTATTTAAATTTACTGCCTATTTAGGGCATATCTGGAAGAAAAAAAAAGATAAATACTTTTACATATTAAATTCTTGCTCTGTAGTTTTAAGATCTTTCTTAATAAAAACATCTCTGGTTTATTTTTAGAACAGTTTCATTTTAAATTGCATTATGGCGAAATCAAAATCTCCTTCATTTGGCATTTATTAAAGCAGCTCCAACGTGCCAAGAGTAGTTAAACTCTGCGTGACCTTACAGAAGAAAAAAAAAATTAAAACATAGATCGGTTTCAAGGTGACAAGACGGGCCCCTCTTTTAAAGCAGATCCGTCATATTTTCCAAATTCTACAACGTACGGGTCCGTACACTAAAGAAAAAAAAATAAATGCATTAAAAACACATCTTATGTTTACAATTAGAGCAGCCGTGTTAACTTCCTGTTAGAGACTTCCTGTTGTCGGAATATCCCCCTTATTGTGAAGTCCCTGATGCTTGTTGATTGGTTCAGAACAATTAGAATGACAAAACACACAAGAACGGGGATTCTGTGTGTCTCACCCTGACATAATATCGAATATTTCTGGCGCATGTACATGTATGGGACACGCATTAGGCTGCACTAAATATAAGACAATAAGCCAAGGACCAAATAAGGCCCGAGGTCCTACGGCGGCAAGAAAAACGAGCTGACTAGATGGGCCAAATGGTTCTTATCTGTCATCAAATTTAATGTTTCTTTTTCTTTTTTTTTTATTATTTTGTCAGCATCTAAGGATGTGACCGCAGATGGCATTTGTGATGACCAAGCCTGGGAAATCTGAGCATAATCCGACCCTGAAACCAACAAAAATATTAACGCTTAAAATACTTATTAGGACAATCTATATAGTAGTCATTATACCCCCCCCCCTCCCTTTGAGGTCATTGTGAGCTAAGAAACACAGGATTTAGGTAACTTCAATGTGAGTATCTGTATTCATTTTGGGACCCCTGCTATCACAAGACCACGGAAAACCCCAAATGGAAGTTATGGGTCTTATGAAGTAAGGATCACACAGCCAGAAGGCAACTAGAGGCGGATGATGTTATGGGCAAGACAACGATGCATAAAGAAACCCAATGACATTTTTCCCTGTAAATTAGATCTTAATCAGTTTTGGTGATAGTCTGCGTGTATCCTCGCACCTGCAGTTAATTCAATAAAAAATGTATTACCAGTTCCATTTTCAATTTAAAAAAAAACACAACATATAACAAACCAAGCTGTGCTATGGGTAGGTTTTCAAGCCAGCGAGGCGGTAACAGTGATTATAGATTAAAGAAAAACAGATTATCCACTTGAGAACCGATCTGAAATCGAGACAGGTCAACGGTCCATTCAAAACCCCCTTTAGGTATCTCCTGGAACTGGAGAAGCGCAATCCCCCAAGCTGCATCTGCATGCCTTTGGTCTTGCTTTGAATGTAGCGTTTAAATCAAAGATCTTTTAAATATTTCATTCCCGACACGGTTTAACACATAGAATTACAAATACATTCGGTCCTGTGAAGTGACACAGTCTGTGGGAGTTGTCTGCCGATTGTAAGATTCTATTCCCACTTGGTGGAGCTTTGTTCTACAACCTGTGATGGTGTCTATCACAAAAGCACATCTTATTGTATGACTGACAGTTTTCAACCCCTCTGTCTCTTCCTTGGGGGGGGGCGGCTGAAACAAAACGTGTTTTAGTCTACGTACATATCTCCAAGGCCGAGAAGGTCGAACATTATCGACGCAGTAATTGAATTTACATTGGTGGCAATTGTGAGCCGCCGTCTTCTTCGTTTTGGAACCTTTACAAACTATGAGGTTCTTTACAAACTCTATGTAATGTTTGTCGTTAACCCCTTAGTGACAAAGCGTGTACATGTACGGGCTCAAAATGCATTAGTTTCAATGGGTTTAGGGACCGCCCATTGTCCTTAAGGGGTTAAGCGTTTTTTTTGGAGGCACTTTTGTTTCAAGGAAGGAAAAAAAAAAATAACATCAACGTGTAACACAATCTCTACGTGTGTGGGTCAAACAAAAGTCATATGAAAATGATTTCTATTCTGTCCAGCGAAAGCTGGCGGATATAATTAAAATACATAATGAGGAATCATTATCTTCTCATTTAGGCTTTAATAACATTTTCCATAGAGTTTATTAGCACAGTGATTCTGGGTACATACCCTACGTTAAAAAAGGAGGTAACATCAGAATGTGCCCACGTCCACTTACCCTCTGCCATATTTTATTTCCCAATATATTCACAATAAGTTATTTACATTCACGGTTTGAACATTTTTTTTATTGATCTTGGAGAAGAGGCGATGGAGAGGGGGTGAGAGAAGAACATTGTGAGTACACGATGGCTGGAGTATCTCTTTAAATACACAATTTAAGTAAGCACATAAGGGAAATTTTAGAACAAAAGGTCACATTCTAAAACTTCGGAGTCTTAGATGTAATGTAAAGAACTTTTATTTTACTGTGAGGGTGGTACATAAGTGGAACAGCCTTCCAGCAGAAGTGGGGGAGTGAGGGAATAAAAGCCTGCATGGGATAGGCATTTGGCTCAGATTCTATATCAAACAGAATGAAAGAATGAAAGAATGAATGAATGAATAAAGGAATGAATAATAGTAAATAAGATGTTGCCGTATTGCCTTTATTGTTGTAATATTTAACAGTCCACCGAAACCCTTTATATCGAAGCAATCAACTAGTCTGCTTTAGTACATTTTTTAGAAGAAAACAAAAAACCCCTGGTTTAAAGTTTTCTGAAATAAAATATAGTCTTAAGTCTCCCTAAGCGCTGAAAGTTTCTACATTTAATAAGTGTACGTGTCATGCTTTTCCCATTGACATGTTGTTACTGCGAAATAAATTGCATTGCTTTGTCTTTCGAATTCAGACTCTTCACTCATCAAACTACCGGAGAGAGGAGAGAAAAGGTGGCTTCGTTGTGGCACGGCCCCCCCCCTTCCATTTTTTTTTATTACCTTTCTTTTTTTCTTGAACGTTTATAATTATCTTTTTATGAAAAGATACAAAGATATTTTTTTTTTCTTTTTACGTGCAGATTCTTCTTGGCAAGAGACCCGAGGTGAAAACGCTGTGTACTTAATTTGTAAATTATAATGTGCACAATTGTGTAGAGGAAAATGGGGGGGGGGTGCAAAAAAAAAGGAAGAACTAATGGGTGCTGTCAGTGCTAAGGTGCAACTATTCCGTTAAAGGAAACTGGAAATAACGCTGCGCATGAGAGGTAAATTAATAGTTTAGGTTAAACACAGTTACTTTAGAGAAGACAGGATTATAAAGGAACAATACAGTCACCTCTGAAGAGGGAAGGCAACTGTAGAGCTTTTTTCTTTATTGGAATTTTAAACAAAGTGCTTGGATTAAAGAGAAAAACAAATCTAATTGGGTAAAATAAAAAAAGAATAAAAATATTTTTGAAGTTTAGAATCTGTAAACTAATTTAAAATCAGCCCAAAGTTCCATAATCAGACTGGAAAGGACCTAAACCAGACAACCATGTTAAAGTCACCCAGGGCACCAAGGGCTATAGGGCTCTAATTTATATTTAATTATGAGAATGTGACAAATGCTATCCTTCTTCTTTACATGCAATTGCACTTATGGCACAAAGTCTGGAAAGTGATCAACCTGAGAGACGTTTCCTGCTTTTTTTGCCCCATTCCATTGGTTGCTAAGGCAATAAAACCGCTTTTCAAACTTTGCTCCCGAATCACTTTTTATCCTCAATCTCTAAAAGTATCAAGAGAGAGAAACTTACCAGGAATGGGGTCAGATAAAAAGATGAAATGTCCAGAAGACACTTTCGTAAGTGACAATGGTAACACCTAGTCTTAGAATGGTGGATGGTCCACAGTGAAGAACATTCCACCGACCAAACAACAACTAAAACAAATCACTTGGTAAAAGAGTAATATTATTTCATAAAAAAATATTTTGAGGGGAAAAAAAGAATTTAAACCCAACCTCAACGTAAAGAACAGCATTTATGTAGAAGATGTGCTCTAGCAAATTATTGATGAGCTCAGTAATTATCAAACATAGCGCTTCAAAATATATTTAGCACATAATCTTTGGAGTCGTCAGGGAAAGAAGGATGCGAGTATTATGATGTGTTTGTTACATTTGGAAACATTCTTTTCAGTCATCCATCTTTTGGTTCATGCTGTCTTAACGTTGCCTACCATGCACAGAAACATATATGGAGATTCTGTCTTGAGGTGTTGGAGAAGATCAGATGTTGGTTAGGACCTATGGTCCTACGTAACAGTGAATGCGGAGAGTTGGGTTCTACTTTTTCACCGTTACAAGATTTATTTTCGGAATAGATTGAGGCATTATTTAAGTTATACATGTTATACAGGTTTTTCTGATGTTGGATAACCCATAAAATTTCGGGAACATTACAATCCAGTAGAAAACCGTATCTACCAGACTTTTGTCTTGAAGACTAGAAACTTTGAAGAACAATAATCCTCCTTCCTATTACTGCTCGGCTTGAAAATTAAAGCATAGCTCTCGGAAACCTCGCTTTGTCCCAATAAATACACACCGCTTGACGAAGTACTGACTTATTCTTTCAACAACTGTGATTATTCAAAAGAAAAGTTACCAGGTACTGTTATGAAGGCAGAGTACGACCTACAGAAGTCAATGATTTAAAGTTAGACTTTTTTACGGTTAGACAAATGGTCGGTAATGCCTGGTCTGCTCGGCTGCAGAACACAGCAGGGTACTTACTGAGGAGTTATGGGGAGCCGTTTATCAAGCTTTGTGAAACTGCACATTGTATAAGAACAGATGCAGGCACCGAGTTCTATTCCTTATTATTAAACTTTGGAACATCTGGAAGCGTCCAAGAAGATACTTTGTTTCTCTGAAGCTTTCTGGATTTCACCAGGAGGCTTCAGAAATCAGAGCCGATCACCCAGCGTGTGTGCTTGATTTCAATTGGCCAAAAAGGGGCATTTTTGTTTTAGGGGGCGTGGTTATGGGTGGGGCTTTGCAGAATTTGTTCTCTGTGTGACCTCTGGATATTTATTTATGTAATCACATAAGACATAAGTAATACAGGGGTATTTGGGGCCTAAAGTCTCAAATAGCTTAATAAAGAGGGACAATTGGGAGGTATGCAATAGGGAAGCAGCATTTTGGACACACCCACTCCCTGCCCAGGTTACACCCCATTCCTGCCCTATTCTTCTGGTCACACCCCTTTCCTAGCTCTTATATGAAGCAGGAGAAAGGGAGATCCGTGGGGCAGCTATGTTTCGGGAAGAGCTACGTTCACGTCAACACCAAAAATAAAAAAGGGGGAAAAAACACTGAATGGCACCATTATGTACCTTTTATTATAATATATAAAGCATATATATTATATTTCCCCAAATAATATTAGCTTGGATCGAATTAATCATGAAGAAAGTCTGATAAATAAAGCAAGAATACCATACAACCAAAGTTCTGCTGTTAAAAATATTACATTATGCAGAACTACTTTGCTAGTTATTTTTTTCCCCTGCCATCGCTGAAAGAGTTAAATTATTGACTAGCGTTTTTTTTTTAAAGGACATAAAGTGTTGATATTTCTTATTAAATCTCACACCGCGGATGTTGGCGGTTTTAGTGTAAAACGTTCTCAGTTTAACCAGTTGGCTGAAGGCGTGAAGAGAACTAATTTATTTCATTGAAATATTTGCCGTGGCATTTTGCGAGGGTGAAATATACATAATGAACGTACATAATCCGTGCATCGGGCGCGCCAATATTAAAGGTTTCCAGTCTACCTCTTTGGAAAACGAAATAAATTGAATTAAATCAATAAATGTGAATAGCTAAGCAGCGCTTTGAAATAAATTATAAGCGCTGAATCAGAGAGCGAAGCACAAAGGGTTGATATTCACTTCCAGTTAACCCCGTGTTGTAGAATCGTAGAAATGAAACCATCCGGCCCGTCTAGTCTGCCCATGTATCAGGATGTAACTGCTCAGACCTTAATCAGTCGACGGTCTCGTGTTAGCTTTAGGAGCCATATACCATTCCCATCACTCACTGTATTAACAGCTACCACTTCTGCTGGGAGTCTGCTCTACGTATCTACCTCGATCTCAGTGAAATAAAATGTCCTTACATTCCATCTAAGCATCTCTAGTTTTAGATTATGACTTCTTTGAATATCTCGCCTCCATTGAAATAAAATTCCCTCCTGTACTTTGTTAAATTCCTTTATGTATTTAAATGTTTTTATCGCTGCAATCGGCTTTTTGTGATGAATAAACACACTAATAAAAATGAAGCATTAAAAGCCTAAAAAAAAGCCGCAAGTTAAAGGCTAGCAAAGGCAGAAGGCTTAGGCTCACAAGACTTTTTTTTTTATTATTATTTTTATTAATTATTTTTTTATTTTTTTTTTATTTATTGCAGTTCCATGTATGACCACTGCAATTTTTTCCTCCGCTGATGAGCCTCTTTTCTAGGGGCTCAAATGCTTTGTGTGAGTTATGTTATATATGTTATATACACAATGTCATACAGGTGGTAGTTAAGTGAAATAGCCTCCCAGCAGAAGTGGTAGAGGATAATACAGTGAGGGGTTTTAAACACACATGGGATAGACTTATGACTCCAGAATCTAAGACGAGACCAACGACTGATCAAATTTTAAGAAGAAACCAAAAATAAATATAATTTAAAATAAATTAAGGACTAAATAAGGCTAACCCAATGTGGTTTAATAAATTGAAACAAGGCACAGCATGCACTATTTATATTTTCTGAATGAAGCCATTTGGAGTGTTGATAGACCGGAATGATACTGTTATTTTACTTCCTCAGAAATAATGCAGTGATATGAACACCGTGTGAAAAATGACAGTGTACTTTTATCAGTTTTGAGCTCCTTGGGGTATTTAAAACCAGCGCCTGATCTTTTGCATTAATTGCGCAATGCTTTACTATATATAAGCGATCAGAGTTAATATAGCTGCTCCGCGCGTTTTATCCACCCGAAACTCTTCCTGTTGAGTTAAATGAGCTGAAAAAGTATTTCTGAAAAATGTAAAGGGACGTTAATACCCCCCCCACACACCAAACGGGGGCAGTAACAACAATATATAACTAATTTACTGGTTAGAATAATAATAATGCATACGGCATACATATGGGATTTACATACATATAGATAGATAGATAGATGATAGATAGATAGATAGATAGATAGATAGATAGATAGATAGATAGATAGATAGATAGATATAGGGTAGTAGAAGCATTATTATTATTATTATTAAACATTCATCTACAGACACCAGACAAGCCAGAAGGCTTGTCTTTCCCTCAGAAATCTCATGGTGCTGCCACAACCACAAGGGATTCTGGGTAGGCGCATGCAAATAAGGCTAACAACAATCACCTTTGCCTCTATATCCACTTTATACATGGATGCCTTGAAAGTAATTGCCCGCTGTATAAGACAGTCTTTAAACTGAACTCGGGAAGAGATGCAGTAGCCAGATCACCACTCACAGACAGCTGTTTTTTTTTTTTTATAATCTGTTTTTACACTTCTTATTTTACACCAAGAATGCTCAGGACCCCAGCTTTCCTTACTATTCAGCCAAGTCAGAAAGCTGTGTGCAATGGGTCTCTCCAAACCCTACTAATCTTTCATCATCCCAGCCAGAAAAAGGCAGCCCAGCTGAAGAGTTACCAGGTGCAGCTTCACCACAGGTGCCCAACCAGAAAGCATGGCTGAAGAGCTGAACATAGCAATCAGCTCCAACGGCAAGAAGCCACAAACATGTACAACAGCCTCTCTAAACCTCATCCGTAATGGGACCCATCAGCATGAGATTGTGAAAGTGGCTTTGCACTTGAGGCTTGGGGTAGCACGAGAAATACCATTACATAAGTTATGGTGAGTAAAGGTGATGGGAAAATCATTCCACTAAAATTTAGAGGTACGTAGAAACATTATTACACACTCATCTACAGACAGCAGACAAGCCAGAAGGCTTGTTTTTTCCCTCAGAAATCTTATGGTGCTGCCACAACCACAAGGGATTATGGGTAGGAGCATGCAAATAAGGCTAACAATGAACCCCTTAATTTTATATATGTATATACACATTATTCAAATGGTTTATTTGGTGTGCTGAACTACAAGATGTAACATTGTTAGGCCTCCAACACTTTCTGATGTGTCACCTTTATTGGGTGTGGGGGGTGGTTAGATGTGGATCAGGGGGGCACATATCGATGTCAAACTCCAGCATATGACATCATATTACTTCAACAACTCCCTAGGTGTCCACGTTGGGAACTGTGAATGAGATCTATGCTGCAAAAGGACAGTGCACTGAAAATCAGGACTGTTCCGCTAGAAACAAGGAAGCTGTTAGCTATAATATTGCTGCCTGTATTCTGGAGCCGTGCCGCAACTGGTTTAGGTTACTTTACATGTGCACAGAGCATGACGAATTCCATGCCTACCCATCTATTGCCGCCTTGTATTCTGGACCCCGCCACTAAACTTATAGTTTTCTACAGTTAACCCTTTAAAGGATGATTTAAAAAAAAAAACAACCTCAAAACTTTTACATGGAACATGTTTCCATCGAGAGACTTTTGTTCTGCTCAATTATTGAAATAAAAGAATTGCTCTGTATAGCCGTCTTGCAGACCAAGAGTCCTTGAGCATACTGGCTCGTGGAAATGTGTTTCCAAACCTCACGCCAATACGGTGAGGGCATTTCCTTGGCTGCGGTGCTCTCATTATTTTTCTGTTTGTTACGACACAATACGAATAATTATATTATTGTCCCATCGTAAGATATGTCTTCCTTTTCACCCGCAGGTGCTTCCTTTTTAGTAATGAAATATCCTACGCTCCGTAATCGTGAAAACGGCTCTTGGTAACAATTTAAAACCGGAGTGTACGGAAAACAAAAATATGTAAGAGCAGAGAACAAGGTTTAATGGGCAAAAAAAAGGGTTAAAAGTTCAAAGGTCAATTTGACATGACCTTACCCTTACTTATTCCTCCCCTTCCTTCCTACCCATAATGTAAATGTGTGTCTGTTTGCTCATCAAAAGGAAACAAACGTTATTAGAGTTTCTATACAAGAAATAGAAAAAATGGCTTTCCCCGCGTTCATAGAATTTTATGTATTTATATCAGAAATTGAACTTTTTGGGCCAACACCTAATAATTGCCTGTAAAGACATTTGTCACGTAGCTGTGCGTTTTGTTCCACGTATCTCAGGATCTCAGGATATGGATAGTTATTCAACGACTGATCTCGTATAAGCAGTGATTTATGAATGTTCAGCAGGTGGCAAAATTATTGTCCAAAGAAGGACCCGGGATCAGGGCCTCCATCACTGGGCTATTTACATCAGCATTTCTAAGACAACAGACATCCAGGCACCAGCGTGTCAGGGCTTTTATAACGCGGTCCCTGGTGGGCCTTTGGTGGAGACGCGGACTTCTGCTGCCGCATATCTTCCGCTAGATGTGCCTCCATCGGCAGCATCGACAAAGAAATAAAAGAAAGCTAGGAACAGCAGGGCACCTTTAACCCAAGCTACATGAATGGGACGAGAAAAACCCTGATCCGATCCGACTGTTAATGTCAGCGGAGTGCAGAGTCTGATTCGTGGCCACATATGCTGACAGATGGTTTAACCCTTCGGAAAACGGAGGGTCCTCGTGTACGTAACACGTGGACGGTTGGTGACACTGCCACGGAAGCGACGTAAAGATAATCCATCGCTCTTCTTAGATATATTTTGTAGGTCCAGTCAGACAAAAAAAGCCTCTACATACACCTCTGTTTACATTTTTATATATCCGTGCATGTATACCAAGTGAGCAACCACCTTCATATCTAGAAACTCTCCGGGGTTGAACCGGAGTCTCCGGGACAGAAGGGGACCACAGTTTGGGCAAGCCCACCCCCTCCCATTTCTCCTACTACTATCCACCCACTTAAGGCTCTCTGGGACTAGCCTCACCTCTATGCCCAGCTAGCCCCTCCCTATATGTGGCTAGCCCAGTCCCCTGCTGAAGCCACTATCTCAGAAGGAGATCATTAGGACAGTATTCCACCCGTGTCCAGCAAACCCAACAAATAAAGGAAAGTCCCAGTCATTGAAAAATGCTTTATTTTGGGATTTTTTGCAAGGTCCAAGTCAACTTGCCCTGGCCACACCACTAGCATACCTGTAAACTTTCCATGGTAGGCTACCAGGAGCCCCTGTTTGGATAGTGGCTTCATTAAGGAGTTGGGGTAGCCACAACAATGGCTATGGAATATCCCTTAGTGGATGGAATGTGGTCATTATCAAACACAACTTCCCCGCCAAGAGAAACAGACCTGGAGACCCGGGTAAACAGGGCTTCACCCAGAGACTCCGAGTCAAACCCAGAGAGTTCCGTAGGGAAGGCTACATTCCCCATCGTATCTTTCCGATATTTTCGCTCAGTACATGGACAGACCTCCAAAAAAAGACATTTAAAAAAAAATGCCTGCTTGAGTCTCTCTGATTGTTTGGGGCTATTAAGAGATAAAGCGAGAAAGAAACACTTAACATACATTTGTTATTCCATCACTGATAAGAATAACTTTTCTGCCTTTTTGAAACTGAAAATTAATTAAGCGTAATTAAATCTGTATCAGGATTAGAGCGTTACCCTTTCGCAGAATAAATACTGTAAGAGATTAACCGAGGGGGTTTGTGTAACTTGCATGTGATATTATTTAAAGAGCCTGCAAGATAATAGCTTTCCAAAGATGGTCTAGAGAGGGAGCTGAATTTATATATAGCTGTTTTTAACAGAGTTTTGTTATTCCAGCCTCAGGCCAAAGGGTCGAACTGGGAGTCTAGAGGCTTTAGTGAGCCGCGTTAACTAAAATAATATAGGCTTGTGTTTTTTTTTTAAATTATATGCATGGACAGTGTGTGCTTCGCCACAAATATCACAAATATGCCATGGCAAATGTGCCTCGGACAACCAATAGCAGAAACATTGATATTTATACCTTTTAATGTTCAGTCCCGTTGCATACATTATCTCCGGCCGTAGGCTCAGCTACACGGGAAAGGTTTTAAAAAAATAGTAACTCGTATCTCGGAACTTTTTTCCTTAATCGGCACTGTGACTGTCACTACTATGAACTCATTAAACCCCTATTAGGAAAAAAATCAAGGTGCTGGCTCGCCAATTGTGTTAAAAATAATAATAATAATAATAATAATAATAATAATAATAATAATTAAATAAATATTTTTTTTTATTTTTTATTATTTTTTACATTTTATTTTATTATTATTTTTGATTGCTGTACAATGACTGAATACAATCATCCTACATCCTAAAAGGCCCAAAACAACAAAAAAAATAAAATTTTGTGCCTATTCTCAATTAAATATGTAATATTAATATAAGTGTTTGTGTACATTTGACAGTCTTTTTTTTTAACTGTTTCCCCGCTGTGTCTATTGCAGGTATTAAGATCAGAAGTCAATGTATGTTTATTGCTGCAGACGTCAATTAAAAAAAAAAACCTCCTAATTGCTCCGTGGTCCTTCCTCCAACACAGAGGGATAGAGACAGCAGCCAAAAAAATTTAACAAGTCAGGGTGCCTTTGAAGATATTTAATTAAAATCTAATCCCACATTCTTAAAGGCTCACATAAATTAAGATGTCATTCAGAAGATTTATGCATTCACATTTGCATATTACATACAATTCATCAATTACTCATGTTTGAAAGCAATGCCTTTCCCAGGGAGTTGAGCTGCCAGCCGTGCCAACGGGAGCTCTGAGACACACAATCTGTACCCGCTGGTATCTCGGAGAAAGCCACTTCCATATGTCTGCCCGTCTACTACACATCCACACAGCCCTGGGCACGCTTTGCAAGACGTAGGGCCATACATGATGGATACTTCGTTCGCAATCTGTCGGCGCAAGAAGAATATTTTATTCTCAAAGCTCCATACAAGCAAAGAAACCTTACCCCCCCCACCTTGCAACAAATAGATAAATAAATAAAAATAAATGGATCTCATCCAAAAAAAAATACTTTATTCTTCGATCAATAGTTAGACTCTGTTAGCAGAGCAAAGAACATTGGGGATGGAACACTGTAGAAGAATATAAAAGGACGCTTGGAATTTTGACAATTTTTTTTACTGCCAGGTAGAAGTGAAATAGTCCACACGTATACAAATCTAGCCTGCCCTTATTTTTATTCCTACTGCAATTTTATAAAAGTTATTTGATCTTCAGCTGATGGCCATACTTGAAAAACTCCACCTTTGTTACCAGCCGAACCTCCTGGCAGATAGACACAAAACGCAACTTGAACGTGCAAAGTCAGGATTCTCGAGGCACGGATGTGTGACCAGTCCTGGGGGATTTGGTTTTATCGCGGGCTTTATTTACAAGATTCTGAAAGCTCGATGCCTTGTTACTGTCCGAGCTTATGTCAACAACCTAGCCAGATCCAGATTTCTTGAGGTCTCGTTGATCTTCTGCACTTTAGCTGCTAGGCCAACATGGGGAATGGATCTTCTGATCCCTTACTTAATAGATATCTACAAAGAGTGGTAGCAGCCACATATTTGGCTCTTTTTATTTAGATTCCAGCTGAATCAAATTGTAGTAAAGAGAGGGGAAAAAAACAACTTTTTATGCTAATATACTTAAAGTAATAGTAAAATCCAGGTAAAAAAAAAAAAAAAAAGACCATGATGATTTCAGCCCTTGGTCTTCTATACAAGAGGCCAGCAGAGGTGCGTGCAACATGAAACAAGTTAATTTAAGTCAAATTAAATGTTGGTTACATTTAAGTGAAAAATATATTTCCAATACTATTAATATTTTGCCTGAACACATCCAGTCAAGCCCTTTACGTTAACCCTATCACCATACCTGAGAACTTCGCATGGCAGGATACCCGGAGCTCTCCTTCTGGGGAGTGGCTTAAGGGGCAGGGCTAGTATGGTTTGTGGGTGGAGCTAAACCAAAGCAGTACTGACTAGGAGTGTAAGTGGGCAGGTAGTAGGTGTGGCTAAATGCTACTCCCCATACCAAGAGAAAGTGTCAGGATTGGGCCCCAGCCCTGCAAACTGCCAGGCATGGCCGCCCCTTTAAGAGGTCTGTCTGGAGTTGAACGTCTCTCCACAGCTTGCTGTTTTGTTTACTTGTGTGTCTGTATTTTATGTACCTTTAGCCTCTTTCCCTTATACATCTGAGGATCTTGGTTCCTCTCTCCTCTCCCCATGTCCCGGATGAAATATCCTATCCTTGCTTAAAGGAGAAGCGTCAGATAATCTCGGCTCCTCACTCCATCCCCTTGCCTTGTTCCGTGCCCTTTGTGGTGTCCTCTACCATGTATGTCTTGTCTGGTTATGTTTAGAATCCGTGTTCTGTGTATTTATGTTCAGCTGTGTTGGTTATGCGATATCCAGGCCTCCCTCACCTGAAGCCTATGCCATTAACACACCTGACCTTATCAACAGGCTTTCTATCCCTGCCTCTTGGTAACAGAGGTGAGAGTTTGTTAAACTTTGGAGCTATAGTTCATGCTCATGCTCATGCGTCCCATTAAGCACAAAATAGCTGTCCATGAGCGGTGATCTGGCTATTGCTCCTCTTCCCGAGTTTTGTCTAAAGGCTGTCCTGTACAGCAGGCAATTACTTTCAAGGGATCCATGTATAAAGTGGATATAGAGGCAAAAGGTGATCATTGTTAACCTTATTTGCATGTGCCTACCCAGAACCCCTTGTGGTTGTGGCAGAACCATGAGATTTCTGAGGGAAAAACAAGCCTTCTGGCTTATCCGGCGTCTGTAGATGAGATGTTTAATAATGCTTCTATATACCCCTAAATTTAAGTGGAAGTGGTTTCCATCACCTTTACCCACCATAACTTATGTAATGGTACTTCATAGTTCATGCCAGACTGGAGATGTTTTAACCTTTTGGATTCTTACCTGGACTATTCTAATTTTGTAGTCCCTAGCAGTCTGTATACTTGATATGCTTCCTACCCTGCTACTTATGTTGAGATGTGTCTGCTTTGTTTAATATACCTCAAACATTCAGCTTTTGTCTCGTTTGTGAAGTGTGTTTCTATCGCTGTGTGTGTTCTTACACTCCTGTGCTCTGGACTCCAACATCCAGCAAGGGCTGAGATCAGGGCCGGCCGAAGACTTAACGCCGCCTGGGGCGAAGTTTAAAACGCCGCCCCCCCCACCGACGCCGGGGGGGGGCGGCATTTTAAACTTCGCCGACGCCATAATCTACGATTCCCCCGGTACTTACCTTTAAACAGTCCTGCGGCGAGTCTCCCTGCTCTGCCACGGTGCCGGCTTGTAATGCTGAGCGCCGGAAATTGACGTCACTTCCGGCGCTCTGCATTACAAGCCGGCACCGGGACCGAACAGGGAGACTCGCCGCAGAGGAGAGAGAGAGAGGGGTGCCGAGCGGGTAAGCGAAAACCACTCAGTGCCCCTCTCTCTCTCTCCTCCGCTTCAAAAAAAAAAACAAAAAAAAAGCGCTTGGGGCGGCAAAGTGCCGCCCCTTCTAAAGTGCCGCCTGGGGCAATTGCCCCAGTCTGCCCCATTATAGGGCCGGCCCTGGCTGAGATATGATGAGCCTGACAGAAAGAGAGAAGCCACCAGGAATCCCTGGGTAGCAGCACTTCTCTCAGAGACTCCAAGTCAGACCTGGGAAGTTCCACTGTATGCAAAATAAGAATTATAGTATAAACACTTAATAATAGTATTTTTTGTTGTTTTTCCACATACATCAAATATTTAGATCAGTTATGTCGAGAAAAAAGTGGCATTTTTTTTCTCTAAGATACAAATAAAAGTAAATACAAAATGTATGAAAGCATTTATAAACCAGGTAATCAAACCTACTATCGCCGGACTCAGAAAACACGTTACTACACAAAGCCTCTGCTACAGCTGGCGACGGTGGGTAGAGACATGCAAATGAGGATGCTCAGTGTGTTCACATCCCCGGAACCTCTTTTGTTTCATGTTTTTCTAAATGAAAGCTTTGCAATTTATATTATTACACATCAAACAATAATATTCCCAACGAGAAACGGCCAGCAGACCATTCCCATGCCACCCCAAATACGAACAAAATACCAGCGTTGCTCACCGCTACAAAAATACAACCTCTGCTTTCGTAATTAGAAATAATGTTTTTGGAAAAAGACAAAAAAAAAAAAAAAAAAAAAAGCGGGTTGGACCAAACTGATTTTATCTACTGTCACTTCAAATGTTTTTGTGTTTCACGGAAAAATAAAACGGTGTACTCTTTGACCTTTTTTTCTGCTAAATTGTTGAACTTTAAGAAACAAAAATAGGTTTGGAAGTTTTTTTTTGGGGGGGGGGATTGGTTGAGTTGTCTTGCAATAAGAAAATATTCTATTATTGACTGGAGTTAAGGTTTATATTGTGACATCTTCTAGTTGGAAATGCAAGTATCTAATTTACGGGAATTATTACTACTGGAAAAACACAAATTATTTTTATGTAACGAGCATGTGCTGGTTTTCACACTAAATTGTGCATTTTCCAAATTTTAATTGTATTATTTTTTTCTTTTTACTTTCTATCCACTTTGCGCTGAGAATATTTTGTTAAATCACCCTAGATTTTTACTTTTTATTTCCACTTTTTTTTATACCAGAGACCATCATATATCCTTCCCAGTCATACAGTAAGGTAATTTAAACATACATGGTTAGGCTAGCCGGGGCCGAATGGGTCTAATATGCCAGCAAATTCCCGGTATTAATGTCTTTATCTTTTTCGGATGGTTTAAAAACCCTTCTTTGACGGTGATAATTCTTCTGACAATGAAAGGGTTAAACAGCCGCCATAAGCATGTATATCATCTGTCTTAGTGGGATCCCTCTAAGCATTTCGAACCAGTGCCTTTTTCAAATTAAGTCTCACAATAGCTATTAAATCACTAGTTACTTTTAATTAAAGTTTAACACACCTTGTAACCTTTAAATTCAGTGGCCTGGATCTGGTAAATTGAAATCCCTGTAATTTAGTTAAAAGGAACCGTTTTCCTAACAAAGAGCTTAATTCAGAAATATTCCCAGGAAGCTGAGTTACTATATAATTTATTTATTTCCGACGGAGGGGGTGAAGGTTAGCGTGAAAAAAAGCGTAGCTATGATCAGTAGGGCAAATCTACAAAAACGCACATATTCAGACAAGGACTGCAAATCATTCATACATTGTTCTGGTCTCTTCCACCAGCAGCACGTGGAGCATAACTCTCACCACTTCCAGCCAGCTTCTGCTGCCAAATGCGATATGAAGCAAATATATACATAAAGTGGGATTGGCAGAAACAATGTAACACTGGAGTGCGAAATGTGAGGCCGCTACGAGTCCGTCACGGATGGAGAAGACCCAACATTTTCTGGTTTCTGGAACTTTGGGAATCTATTACATTTATGGAACCTTAAAAAAAAAGGTGATATGTTGAGATATTAATTTAGAAGATTTATAACTAATCTATGTGAAAACAGAAAATTATATGGTTATGGTGATTTATACAGTAATTAGCTGTTAAGATGCCACCTGTTGAAACCTCAACTCAATCAAGGATCCAACCTCATGATCCTCCTGGAATATTTCTATGTCCAACCACCTTCTCCTTGTATGACTTTGGTCTTATAAGGCATAACACCCCAATATTGTATACTAACTTTATAGGACGCACAACAATAAACACACAGTCTATGCCTACAAGTTCAAACACCGTGATCTTTGCTCCACACAAAGGGTTAGGATGAAAAACTTGTTTTATTTTCACAAGGAAACGCACAAAATTCACCATGGAACGTGGCCAGCACTCTGTAATCACACGTTCACGGGGTAGTTTCCTTTTAGTTGGACGTGGCATAATGTCTTTCCAGAACCAATTGATCATACATGAAGACTGGCACTGACTGGAAACCAGACTGTCCAAAAGAAATTCTCTTTGTTCCACAACCCCTTCGATTTCAATTTAAAATACTCAGAAACTCATACGTATTTCACATTGACAAATGTAACTTTTTCCAAAACATTCCTTTTTTCACCAATGGTGTATAGATAGTTTAATCAGACCCGTGGTCAGGAAGAGACGAAGTAAAACTTCTAACAACCGGCTACTGTATAGATGCAAAAGTGCTTGCAGCTGATATGAAAGCAGGCAGCCGCATGCATATAATGTAAGGGCAATTTTCACTGGCAGTCAGATCGTGGGGTAATATCTCTCCCTCTACTGCGTTTTCTGGTGGAAATAAATACCAGCAAAGTACTTACTTCATAACTGTACCTGGGAACTGTCCAGGTTTAACCCAGAGTCTCCAAGGTAAAGCCCTGCTTCCCCGGGTCTCAGAGTCAGCTTCTCCTTTCTCCAGACAGGGGAGCAATGTTTGGCCACACCCACTTCCCTCCCACTCCCCACCCATTTACCCCGCCCCCACGTATGGCTAGCCCCAGTATCTTAGAAGAGGTAGCCTGGCCTGGTATGTATCTGAGCAGTTTTTTAACAGATTTTATCCAAAAAGTGTCCTTTTCTGAAAGTCTGGCAAGTGTTATAGCCAACCGTTTCTTATAATCGGGAAGTTTCGCTAACTGTGTTATTTGTACGGCTAACTTGAACTTTCTTGCAAGAAAAACTTTCTGAGGTCGCCCTTCATAATGTTCAGTTAAATAAACCTCATTAAACGTCCCGTCTCGGTCCGCCGTCCTGTAAATAGAATCCAAGACTTTGTGGCAAGGTTGGCCGGTGTCCTCAGAGTTCTAAAATACAATAAAAAGTCCTAATATATTTCACTAAATGAATTCATCATTAAGAAAAAGAAAATAATTATAATCACCGCCTGATAAAATCTAAAGGCCTACAAGAATGTTCTACGACGCCGAAGCAAAGGTCTTGTTTATCGCAGGAGTCAGTCTGTTTGTTGAGCGTCGAGCTTCGGAGCCCCGCGTTGCAAACTTCAGAGATTTAGAGATTGTGGTAGGAAACGCGCATTCGCTGGTGTTTCAATTTTCTTTACATTACGGCCAATTATGTTGTAAGTTTTAATTTCCATTTTGCAATTAAATATCAAACTTCGGCTGCAGGCAGCCACTGAGAATTTAGATTGGCTGACGGCCAGTTTAAATCTTCAGTACTCCATTCCTGCTATTGAAATAACACTATAAACTAATCTTCTCGGCTGTTTGTACTGCTTAATATTGAGTTTGGCAACTGCGAGCGGTGGGAAGTTCAGGGGCCGACGGTAAGCTTAGTCCTAAATAACCCTCTTTTTCCTGTTGTTTGTTATTTATATATATATATTACGGCCTGGTGTATTAACGGCTTTTTTTTTTAGGCAAAGTTTTAGCTGACTAACCATGGTGGTCTAGATCGGCTTTACTTAAAGGCACTCAGATAATCCAAACTATGTTATCACGAGACACGGAGCTCATTACTTTGCGACTTCAGAGTTTGTTTTTGTATAAAAATTAGCTGAAATCACTTTTTGCCTTTCGTGGAATCGTATTATGGCTTTTGAAGGCGGCCATGATGTTTTACTTGACCGTTGAGGTCAGTGGGAGGGGTGATACAGATATTTTTAGAGCCTATACTAGGTTTCAATGACCCACTAGAAGTCCTGGATGCTCACAGCCATACCTGGGAGCATCGAGGCTCCCGCTGTAGGTAGCAGGTAGTCAGCAGGCGATCTGCTGACATCATTAGGCGTTCCACTGACATCAGCAAGTGGTCTGCTGACAAATTTGAGGGGGGGTAGTGTGCCTCCATGCTGATCCCAAGACCAAACCAAAAAAAGATAGAGTTCCCAGGTATGGTCATGGCTGAGGTCAGTTTGGAATAAAGAAATAAAATAAAGGCACGAAGAGGACCCTGGACGTACCTGGCTTTTATCATCATTAAATTAGTGAATTAGAACTGCCTGCCTGTTCCTTACACCAACCCTTTACGGCTACCAGGGGACGGAAAATGTATTAAAAATAACGTGCCATGAAATATAAAAGGGGCTCCTTAGTGTGTTAAGCAAACCAATCTTAGCAGGTCTGTCATGTTATTCTTCTGATCGCCTAAATAAACAGCACCGAGACATTTAAGACGCTGTTTCAGCTTTAATTGCCCCCGCGAACGTCCCGTTTAAAATGACACCCTAAAAAAAATTGAAAGCCACGAGAGGTCATCCGAAGCCGAGTGGAGTGTTTGCGTGGCTATCCTGACTGTGGCTAGTGAGCTCGGCTCATTGACGTGATCTCTCGGGAAAATCTTATATTTCATTTATGAATTGGAAATTGCATCCAAAGGAGCAGAGGAAAAGATAAACATTGCGTTGTTTGTTTTTTTTCGGGTTTCTTACATCTTCACCGTTTCTCGACGGCCACGTCGGGATGACATTTACAAACATTTCATGTTGATCTAACTTGGGTCACATCAATCAAGCGTACAGTTTCAATGACACTTTGTTAAATAAACTGTCATGAAAGATTTATTGAGAATTTGATAAAAGTAAAGAAGATATAGTATTTAAAGGTGTATGCACAAAGAGAGGCAGAGAAGCCCCCGGCACACAGACCCCTTTACCGTTACTCACGCCGCAAACGGCCGTACTCCCTGAACTTTACATTATTATATACAAATTACCATAATTACCAATGAATTCGCTAATACCTTTCCATAAATTATCCCAAAAGTGCATGATTTACACACCTCGTCTCTCCTATAGTAATAGCGCCACGGAATCTGCTGGCGCTATTTAAATAAAATGTCACGTAAATTGGGATTCCTTTGGACAACCTCTAAAGCTGTGATTTCTTTTGTGATAAATAAGGACTGGTCTGAAAATTACTTCATTAGGATTTGGTACAAATAGAGTTTTGGGCAAAGAAAGTTCCTCCACGATCAAAAATGGAACCTATTGATTGGCTGTAACTAGTAGTTTTAAATGCTGCACCCAAGGGTGCAAAGTTCCATTCTGCTGATTTTCCGCATATATCTCCAATATCAATATTATACGAACATTATTCACCTGCTTGATCCCGGCGTTCTTCCTATTCTTACGCGGTCGTGTATAATTAACTATTAAATGGTCCCCCACTATGCGAATGGGCTCTGGCACCATTAGCTCTCTCCACCAGATATCCATGCATAAAATACAATGTGTACGGCGTGACGCAGTGCTTTATATATATATATATTTTTTTTTTATTATTTTTTTTTATTATTTTTTCTTTTTATTATTATTATTTTTTTTTTAATGGCACTATGGAATTTGATGGCTCTATATAAATAATAATAACACACATATATACATATATATATATATATATTTATATATATATATGTTCAGCACTATTCTGGGATGACGCTCACTCCTACATAACTCCCAAGTCTTTGGCAAAGTCTCGGTGCCGCTCCGCCTGTCAATCTTCATTTCCATGGCTGTGTGTTTCGGCCGGGCTGCTATGCCGTTGAGTTATGCCGCTTTCTTTAGAAACATGAATAATGCATCACAATCCTTTCATCCACTTCCTTTACAAACACAAATATTCCACATGTGCGTCCGTATCTTCCACACCGAGATGTGACGATAGGGGGGGGCGTACAGATGTCTGTTACCCTAATAGCTACTTTTGTCTTTAGTTGTTGGACACAACACATTAATTGACACAATGTTTGTGTGTATTTATCACCAGTTTAAACAAGTAGCGTGTAGGACAATCCAAGTAATGGCTGCCTGCGAAGGGCCAGAACATTGCCACACACCCCAACACAGGCGTCCCAATTCGGAATTATTGCATACCCAATCAAAAGGTGTGTAGACCACTGTGCTTATTATTATTATATGCCTGGACTAACGTTACCTTCCTTTTTATTATACCGTACAATGTCAAGTGCCAAGTACATTAGTATACAGTATATTCCATCATAACTAATCACTAATTCTCCCAATTAGTTGGGTTACCCCATATAATATACGCCTAGTCTTTATTTCATTTTGGCGCAGACCAAAACCTCGATGATTTCTGTAATGCGATATTCGAAGCAAGTTGTATTTCTGTAAGCCCGAAATAAATCAAAAATATTACATTTATGAATTACTTTATTTACCCAATTTACAAACTATTAAATATATACCAGATTCTAAACTCTAACAGGACATGAAAGCGAGAAATGGTTTCAAATTTCAGAAAGTTCTGCATTCTGATTTAAGCCTTAATGATCATATTATCCCTTTTCCCCTTAAATCTGTTAAATTGGCTGCAATAACGGGCCTACCCCAATGACTCTGAAAGGGTTAAGTGTTTGGGCCGTATACATGATGTATAGCTGTTTACCTTTCTATACAGACACTAATATTTGTGTTTAATGGCCCGCCATACTGGTATCAGAGTCCACGAGAGGCGGCTCGAGCAAATGCCAACTTTCCATTTGCAGAACATTGACCGCGCGGCCCGTGGATCTTCTTGGTGTTGAAGCGTCATTAAGCTTTCTTCGCACAATGTGTCCGATTCTGTTACAGCGCCGGGCGTTCCAAAACCTTCTCCGGAATCGGGATTGTTAAATAAAATGACCGTAAAATGTCAGATTTGTTTTCCAATGTGGGGTTTAATTTTTCTCGGTAAACAACGAATTCCGGCTACACGTTTTGATTTTTCATCTTTTTATTCTTTTTTCTATTCTATTCTATTCAGAAAATACTATCTCGAAGTTTGCCATTAAATAGGATGTATGTTTGTCTCTCGATACCATTTCTGCTGGGAAGCTGTTCCACCTATTGACCACCCACTCAGTAAAGTTAATGTTCATTATATCCCGTCTAAGCATCTGACCCTCTAGATGTGCATGCACTGGAATACACTTTTGCAGTTTATTTTTAAGCCCAACTCCTATTATTATCAGGCACACAGAAGGCTGTAAGTCTACCTCGTCTACAGTCCACAGTCTACCGTATACATTCATTAATCAATGTTTTTTCCTACTTAAATTAAAGTGAGATACATTTATCAGCCATGCTATAATATACCGTAATTCACAATGTTAAGCTAATAATCATTAATTTAGTAAAGGTCATTCATTAAGCACAAAATTCGTAATTGCAAAGATATACTATTATAAATATATATTAATATTTTTTTTTATATAAAAGGAAATTAATGTAATACTATATATATATATATATATATATGTATATATATATATACTGTATTTATATTTATATATAATATTATATATTATCTTTTATTTCAAGACAATATTTTAGGTACTTTTTAAGTTATTTTTAATGTTAAAATAATAATATAAAAATATTAATTAATATATTTTTTTTTCCCCCCATTCTGGTAATTTTATTATTATTATTATTATATTATTATTATTACTATTATCCTTTCCTTTATTTTAGATTAGCTTCTGTATTTTTCTAGTGGGAAACTATTTTAAATGTGCCTTTAAGAAAATAAAAATAAAAATTCTTCATTTTTCACCATTTGTTACCCATGACATCATAGTGTTTATTAAGTGATATTTCGTCTCCCAAAACAAAAGTGCATGGGAAAATAATTTCTTGGCATTTCCTGATTTTATTCTGCGGCCCGGGTTTGTAATTAATTATTCCGTTTTTTTAGACTGTCCTCTCTCGCTGCGCTGGGATATGGAAAAATACATGGGTTACTTCTGAGTCTTTGAACGCAGGGTTTAGAGAGTCAGACATCTGAATATTAACTTAAAGAGATTAAAAAGATTATTCTCTTGTTTTCTTTATACAAACATTTCCTACAAACATTAGTTGCTAAGAAAGAATTTATCTGGGAACGAAACAATAATACAGAGAACCGAAAGAGCAAAGGCGGTTCCGCACTACAACACCCATGATGCAATGCGCCACGTGGCTTGCTAAGCATCATGGGAGGAGATATGGTGCTTTATGTTATTCATTTAGTGTATATATATATATATATATATATATATATCATAATTAATCAATTCCTTAATTTCACTTTAAAATGCTTCAGCAGAGATTCCATGCATGGGAGAAAAAAAATAAAATAAAATTTAAAGAAATAAAGAATAAAGCGCCATTATTTCAATCACTCATTATATTCTGTTGTGTTCCCCGGTGGTCTAGTGCTTAGGATTCGAGTCCCAGTCAGGGAAGTTGTGTAACTATATTCTGTTATTAATCTGTTTCCAAATTATTATATTTTTTCCATCATTTCACATCATCCACAATGACAATACTAGAAGTTATAATAAATGTTCCTCCTAGTGTTGCGATCAGACATACATCCCATTAATTATTTATTAACGGATTTAGTAATAAGGATCTGCGTTGGAAGGTACTCCAGGATTCCATAAATTGCTGATGATCTAGAACCATTACGATAAGAGATCTCGGTGCTACATGCACACCCCGAAATCTAATGTAGAGCTGAATGGAAAGTAGAGTGTGGGGTAAGGACTAATGTGGATCAGGGTCATGCTATGCTGACGACCCCGGGATCGCCCTAGTCAGTTCGACCTGACCACATTTAAATCCATTTAGGTCTACGACCCAGCAACTAGAACGAGGATTAAACGTCGTTGGCCAGACTATGATAGATGACTAGGCCAAGTTGACTTGATTTCCAGTATATATATATATATATATATATATATATATATATATATATATATATATATATATATATTTATATACATACATATATATATATACATATATACACACTATTTACACTATACATAAATATATTAATTTTATTTATTATTTCTCTGTTAATGCAGTTGTGAAACAGAAACACCAATTCTTAACTCCTCAATGACAAAGCCCGTACATGTACAGGCTTAAAATGCATTGTTTTCAATGGGTTTAGGGACCGCCCATTGTCCTTAAGGGGTTAAGGAGGATCTATGTAACTTTAACTCGAAACATAGTTGCAGAAAATCTATTTTTATGCTTCACCCATCCGAAAATATTAACAAGCATCAGTGAAACGTTTCATTTCTGTGCTTGCAGCAGGCAAGGACTCCTAAAGTACGAGGAGAAAACGCAACAAACTTAGCTGCTAATATTCCGCACGCAGACAAAAGGATGGAAAACACCCCCTGGGAAATAGGATGTTCGCTTTCGAATTCACCGTACAGTAAAAAAAAAAAGTCTCACTATAAAAGAAAATTGATCCTGCTTAGTCTGTTAAAATACAAAATCTAAGAAAGATTATAACATACAGACTGACATCTATAAAAAGTAATGAGCAGAGCCATCAAAAGGAGTATAAAAAGTGTTCATAAACTGGAAGATACACTCTTTTTTTAAGATGATTTGCCATTCTGTTTGTTACAATCAGGGCTGCTTTTTTTCACCCAAAATGGGTGATTATTTTAAAGGGAGGACTGTCGCATACCATATTATCTGTACCTCTAATAGGTACACCCATATACATGCATAATCATAAATATATATATATATATATATATATTCAAATAAAATAAATAAATCCATAATAAAGATCATAAAAGTGTGATATTCACTCTGGGATCATGGGAAATGAATTTAATTTGCAAAAAATGCCCTGGCTATGTATTCAGTGGCAAAAGATGATTTTTCAGAACTGGAAAACATACTTATATATAATTTGGAGGTTGAACATTAAATAAAAATAAGAATAAAACAAACGATGGTATTCCGTGCCGGATTGTATGGCTTTATTGCAGATGTTGAAGTTTCATAATCTCCGGGACCCATCCAGGGGCCATAAGTCAGGGATAATAACAGAAAATATATACCGCAGGCATGCATTAAATTCATTAGTGATCCTCATGATATATGTTGCATCCGGGTAAGAATGATCTGGTCACCTCACCAGCACCATGGGTGGAGGGAGAAGTGGAAGAGGTTGAGATTCACAATTAATGCCCAAAACCCTCGTGCGTCTGGGAAAAAACGATTAAATTAAATGGAAAATTATGTGGGGGCCAAAATAGGCGCCGATCTCTAAAGAGCACCAGAACTTCTCTTGCTATCAAAATACTAGTAAAGGGGCTTTCCAGGGCAGACTACCGGGAGCTCTCCCTCTTATGAGGGAGTGGCTTCATTAAGGGGTGGAGCTAGTGGCATGTAGCGGTGGGGAGTTTTGTGGATAGGAGTGGGTGGTAGCAAGTGGGGAGTAGCTGGAAGGTGGGCGGAACCTGGGCTGGAAGTGGGCGTGACCAAATGCCACCTCCCTACACGGAGATTGAGGAAATCAACCCGGAGACTCCACGTCAAGCTGAACGTATTCCCAGTTATTGCCCCTGCTGACCCCAGACCGTCTTCCATTGATGCGCCGGCGGCTTGTACGAATGCACGGATGCTGCAGATCCCGTAAGCAGGGAATAAATATCGCATAATGTCATCTGCCCCTAACAAGCTCCGAACAGAAAACTAACAACCGATGCTCCAAGTGTTTGTTCTGCTCAACAATCACTTTTAGCCATTTCAGAACTTAAACTACAGGAACAAATTCTATTCGTATAATTCCCAAATCAAACAAATACACTGATGCGCTACGTAGCTGATGTCCTTTTGGTCACGCTGAAATAACACGAGCACGGGGTGACAGCGTTATCTCCTACAGCCAGGCAATTCCAGAGGTACACGTGAATGCGATTAGGAGCGAGACCCAGGCCACATTTTCTCCTGCGCCACAATTATACAATAAAAACAAACGTCTGGAGGAATGTGACAGCTTCTGGTTCCTGAAAATGTGTTTTATTACCCAAAGAAAACACTACGGCTCAAATATTTAGTTGGAATGTATGGACCCTTACAAGGCATGCCATCGCCGCAAACCCCCATTTATTATTGAAGAGTAATTAGTAGTTCTGCTTGGAATATGCTTGTCAAAAAAACGTGCTACTGTTCTAAGCTCTTTATTTATGCATCCCCGCACAATAAAGTCATTAAAGATGTTTCTTTTCCTCAACGAACGGAAAATGACTTGCTAAAGGACCAGAGCGTGTAATAAAACAAAGAAGAACAAAAGAGCGGCTTTGTGCCGCGATCATGTAGTCTGCGTTCGGCCGGATCTCTTGTGTTTGCTTCTGAGGTTCTACAACACTCTAGAAAACTATCGGGTTCCGTGTCTACTTCCTAACGATGACTCTCGGCCTCCACAGCAGAAAGAATCAACTACACAGATCAAGTATGTTTTCTATGGGGATGATATATATGGGATATAGAAGGTCTTCCATGTTTATAGTTATATTGTAAAGAAGAAGAAATAAGGAGGTGAAGAAAGTAAGAATGTCCCACATCAACTTTTTCAACATAGCAATGGAACTTGTGCAGGTTGCCGCATAAGACCACTCATGTAGCTCCCACGTGGCCACCCCGTGACGTTCCTCTGCAGAGCACTGCGAGGAGGCTCCTCGGCTTTGGGTTGGGTGAGTGTTAACTCATTCAGTTCCAACCACTTATGGGTCCAGTCCATAATAATTGAGAAAAAAAAAATGTTTTTTATTATTATTATTATTAACCCATAAACTAGATATCGATAATATTGTTTCGTCATCTAAATCAAACTATTGCAAAACTACAAACAAAAAAAAAAACAGTCCTGGTCTCCCGCGCTGTAAAAAAATGTGCCCCCCCTACTCCTGGCACTCAAAGGGTTAATGGTCTCTTATACTTAACATGGATAATCCCTCTCATTTAATACAGTGCAAGATTTAACCCATGAAATGACAATTAATTATATCTAAGTATAAAACGTACATTCCAGATCCAAACATTTTTGCATTTTGGAATTTGCCCAAATGGACCGCATAAAAGGAGCACAGAAAGAATGCAGTCAGGGTGTAAATGTTGCACATAGTTCTTGTTACTCTAGACACCCTGATGGCTATATACCCATGGGGCAAATACCCAACTGCCCCCTCCTTGCCAGCCCCACCGCAGGGCAGCCATTATTTCAGCCCTATCAGTACGACTTGAAATATGGTTCCCTCACTTAGATGCCTTTCACAGAAAACCACACAGATCTCTTATGCACCAAAGGAAAGTATAAATTATATAGATCCGTTTCAAATTAAACGTTTGATTTAACACAGACAGACTGGCGATCATTTAGCAGATAATTTTAACACTAAACATCTGTTTCTCTGCTACAAAATCCCCCGACTACCAAACGCAAAGTTATTTTGTGATTAGCAGTTGTGACTTTTTTTTCATAACGCTATTAAATTTTAAAAAACGCTATAATGCCATAGACTTCTGTATTCACAAATAATAATTCACGCCAAATGTCTAATCTCTTGCTAACGGCGCCCAAACGCGGTCTTCCCCGGAAATTAGGAATTTCACCGGGGAAATCCTCACCGATAAAATGGATTTGGGTTTGACTTTTGCTGACAGATTGTTTGGGGGACATCGCGAGCCGGGAAACGTCACAACTAATCGGTGACAGATACACAACATTCTATCTGGAGGAGTCCGATGATAAGAAAGCCACTGATAGGTTATCGAGCCCGCTCGCAGCGTGATCCATATATCACAGACCCCCCCACACCGCCGCTGACAGTATTGTTTATGTCCTGTCGGGTAAAATAATGACCAGGCTTTAAGGGAGCGGCGCTTTACAAAGTGTTGATTGGCTGGATTTGTCAAACAAGTTTATTTATTCACGCGCTTTTGCCTGTTGTCAGTTATGGGGCCAGCGGAATTCCAGGTAACGGAACAATGTTTCTTCTCGCCTTCTGATTTTATCAAATACTCTAGCCAATGAGAAGTCTCAAAGCGTGCTTGTCAAGACCCATAATAAAGATATGTCAACGGGGAGGGGGAAAAAATGACTTTGATGTGACATTTCCTATCGCACCCTTATTCTTAGTCTAGCTAAGTGATGTGAAATCAGTGGATGTAGACCAAAATGATGCATTGTCCTTCACAAGAACGTTCCACTGAGATTAAGGGGACAATCTAGGCATCATATGGACTTTGATGTATATGATGGTTGACTGGTCCCTTGACATTTTTATGTGGTCCTCCTTGAAAATGCATGGGGGGTACTCTGCAGAATCCTGCCCTTACGCTTTTGCCTCTTTCCCCGGAACCAAAGCTCCAAGGCCTGCAGGAGATGTGTTCGGCCGAAGACATCTCTTGCCCCCACATGGGGTACTCCCCACCAATCAGCTCCTGCACTGGCTCGGCAAGGGTTCCGGGGGGGGGTCTCATGAGATTGATTTCAATAGCAGCCCTTTCTTGCCACCGATTGGCTGCTTTATGCAATATTAACCCTCTACAGAAAACATGAAGACTTTATTGGAGTGGCAACGTAGCAGGTTCTAGCACACTAGTTAGTCAATGGCACCGAAGGGTCACAAATGGGTTCAGTCCTTGACCCAGCCACTAGAGGGCAACGCAATGGAGAAATATATAAGCATCTTGGAAAAAATACCCAACATGACATCCCAAGATGTTGACGCGTCTGCAACGTTATCAGGAAACCTGCAGAAACCAATGGCGTTGCTTTAAGAATTCTACAACAACAAAACTATGTTTGGTCCTTTTCCCTCCCCCCAAAAAATAAGTATCCATTTTATACCTAGAAAGACAAATAACTGACATCCCAGGCTCTAGTTTTTAAGAGCCGTTACATTTTAATGCCACATTTGTTCAGCTTACCATGCGCGCTTCATTCCCGGCTGCGTTCAGATTAGTTTTCACTGCTTGAAGCTGACCAAATTTCCCTTTGAAATAAAGGCACCGGAGCTTTAACCTTGACACTGTGATAATGCAAAAATCCTGCTATAAAGTCACTGAACTGGTGACAGAAAAGCAAGAAGCACCTGTGAACGCAGCCTGTTAGACGGTACGTCGAGCCCCCAGAGTTTTCCGGCTGCAGCTGCCGAGTTGAGGAGCAGTTGGAATTGCTTGCTGTTCTCTTGACTACCGTCCCCCTGAGACTTACAAAAAGGTTTTGACTTTCTTCAGCTGCATAATTTCTTCTTTTTTTTTTTTTTTTGTTGATTAAGAAGAATTGAGGAAAGGCGCTGTTTTGAAGAAGCGTTGACAGGGAGGAGAAGCTCGTGGCGGGCCTGTCTAATTTTTTTATTTTGTGGCTGTGATACCGTTATTCCGGGAAGGAAAGAGGCAACTTGAACAAGCTTTTCAGAGGTTCCGCACTCATAGAACGTATTCACAAGGTCAGAACTTTGGCTAGAATTATATGCATGGGTTGGCGGGCAACAGCACACAAGTGGCAAAGGGGGAGGTTGGACAAGTTCACCATAAGTCAAGTATCTCCCGGACCCTGGAGGCTATTGCTGAGTTAAGTCTTCATTCGCACAAGTGCAACTCAGATCACTAGTCATGAATTTCCACGGTCTTCCATGGTCTTGGGTCTTCAAGAAAACCCTAAATGTGTTTCAGCAGGACTCGGCAGCTTCTAAGCAAGCGTGAGATCCAGCGAGGGAACACTTCTCAGCTTTCCTTGTGTATTAAATTGATGTGTCAAGAACTCTTGTACTTAAAGCAAGACGTATACTTTTTTTAATTGTAACAATGGTTTGTCATTTTAGTAAAGTAAATATATTATGGTAAATATTAACTTTGTGGTCACCGAACAAGCAATATCGTAACATAACCTGAGCTTTAGGAGGTTTCCCGAATGTAACTAGCCTGCTTTCTGGAGCATTACCAAGATATTAATAAAATATTAACAATACACCAAATGATAATTCTTAGTTTCTCCACCGAAAAATTCCTTACATTCCAGGTGAACCTTCGTCTTATCAAACCCTAGTTCTTGAAGACCAGATGTGATTGCCGGATGGGTAATCTGGACACAGCGGGCAACTGCCAAGCCATCGGCACTCCAACGGCAGATCAAGTTCTGTAGTGTACGGCCAGCTAGATGTCCCTGGCCGCACTCTACATGAGCATAAAAACACAACGACCAGCCAATGGCCACGCTGACACCATCAGGTGCCCACGGGCCTTAAATTTCCAGTGCCGCCTCGTCGTTCCTAGTCCGGCTCTGCTTACCCCTTCTCTGAACCTGTGGTCACATTTGGTGTCCTAATCATTAACATTCCATTCAACAAAAGACGCGTTTTTCCCGGATGCAACCTGTGACGCGTCATCATCATCATCATCTCAAAATGTGGAATTACTTGTTTCCAAAGTATTGGCCTAAGCTGTGCCCAGGAAGAACACCTAAGAGCCAAGTAAGAAATTAAAATCTCTGTCCTGCCCCCTGATGTATAAACTTCTCTATTTATTGTGAGGAACGCTGCCGAGCCAAAGTACATATTAATCTTTATCTGCCAGCCGGCTGTTAAAGCCAAAGCCACGTTAAACAGCCTTAAACGGAAATGCCGTGCCGCTGTCTATCTGTGCGTTTTATTTCAATCACATAACGCCCATTAATATTAAGTACATATAAATAATACACAGAGCACAGGGCTTTCTGAAATGACATTATTAGACTTGACACATCAAAATAATATGAAAGCCAAATATATTGGAAAATAGAATATATTGACATAGGACCTTCCACCGCTAAATGCATTTTTTTTTTTCGTGGAAATTTGTTTATTTTGCGGAATTTTTTTACTGCCGTGAGATTTAGGTTGTCTCAGAACAAAGCATAAAAATACGTTACCAGCCCCGTCCACTGGACACCCTGGGCCAATATCCCAAGAGCCAATGCCCATTAACACACGTACCTTTCCTTAAGCCTGAAGAGGTGTAAAAAGGGGTAATAGGAATGAAGAATGATCCAAAGCGTTTTTCCAGGTATATATGAACATAATATCCCTTTAATGTGAAGCGGAACATTCGGAAAAAGATACTACGCTTCGATCAAGAGGAAGCCTATTCTTTGCCTTCATAGTCAACAATAATGAAGTGATGTTCAGTGTTTAGACGAGTAGATCCCCTAAACGACTAAACTGGATCTTCTAGGTGGAATGACATGCCTCCGTTCAACTAGTACAGAGATTGCAATTATTATTGGAGGGTTTTGTCAGCAAAATGAAGGTGGAAAAGCACAGTAGCTGATTTGGCAGCAGAAATCTCTGCAGAATTCAAAGGTGTCCGTGGTGTTTAGGGTCGGAGAACGTTTGGAGAATGAGACCGCGCTGAGCTCCACGAAAACAATTACAATGACGTTAAAAGACCAGCAATTTTATAAGAGTTATAAACGTAGCTGGGTTGTCCTGGCTGGACGTCTCTCTTACGGGAAGTGGGATGCTTTGGGGCCAATTCGGGAAGGCTGGGCCCCAAAAACGTTAAAGGAGTGTGTAGAATTGAGGCCTGGGGGCCTGGGGATCAAACACTACCCTACACTGATTCCTGGAACTTCGGCGTCAAACATGGTCCCACCGTATTCCTCAGTGCTGTGCAATCGGCAAAAGGGGACATAAAGTGGGCTTACAGTCTAGAGGATGATTGCAAGGCCAAAGCTTTCCTGATACCCTCTTAACACAAGTACCCCTTACTGTCCATTTGGAATGTTGAGAAGAAGGGCGCTATGAGCAGCATTCTCATCCCATCAGTTCTTACCACACATGGGAACTTTCTAAATTAGTTAACCCTGAGAATCTTAAAATATCCCCCACTTAATAGCCATACCTATGGCTCCCTTGAAGATGTGGGTGGTTGGACCCCCTGACGTTGCTTGAGGGGCTAGCATCTCACGCAAGAAGAAACCATCGGGGAAGTGGGCAGGGAGTGGAGCAAAACCCAGAGAGTTCCAAGGCATGTTAACAACCAATTGTGAGGATTTTATGTCGTGACTCGCCAACTGGGTTAGCCAAATGGCTCTAATACTTCATGGAAACCTTACACTTAATGGATTCACCAGCATTCAAGCAGGGATACCAACCATGACACACTGGCAGCAAACTCAACAATTGGGAGTCTTATACACGATCACAGGAGTGTAGAATAGGAAGGAGTCCGTTCCAGACTTGAAAGTTCCCATGTATGGTTGTTATGGGTAGAAAAAAAACATTAATAATAATTTTTTTGATGCAATGAGACAGGTATTTGTTTTCTGAGATGGTATGAGATCGGCGGCAGATACTGAGCTCATCTTGACACCCAGATCTGTTTTGCGTGCTAACGACCGGCTCTGTCCCTTTAAACGGGGCCGTGCGCAAAATCAGCCTCGCCGCTTAAACGCACGCAACTGCAAAACTAATTAGTGAATTTAAGTTGAAAAATTCTGTAAACAAATGCCGTTATTATTCATTCCGCTCCGCGCTACAGATGTGGGAGGACGTGTTCAATGATAAATTAGGCATGAATCGCTTTTGCTCTGTAAACCGAACATGTTAGCAAAAGGCCTGCATTTGTAATTAGTATTTATGGCCACAGGAGAGAGCCTCTTTTAAAACAGTGACAAGAAATTGATCAGTTTAGGTCGTCATGGCAACCAACCCCCCCCCCCCTTTTTTATATTTTCGCTCTCTCCTTAGCGTTCGGCCTGTTAAGTTTCGTCCATGTTTAGCAATACATTTATGAGCCCCGGACGGAGACTGCTCAATAATGCAAAGCGACTTCGAGATGTTTAAATGTCAAACCTACTTTGTCCGGACAGACGGCTGAATAGACGATGCGAGAATAAAAGATGAATCTTTAAATGAAAAGAAAAAAAGAAAGAAAAAATAACATTGTTTTTTTCATTTCTTTAGTCGGAGAAAGCTCCTAAACACAAGCCCCAAATGCAAATGACGTTAGGAAGACAGTATGAGGTCGTCAGATTCATAATAATAGCTAATAATGACTGATGATTTATGAGACGACGCCATGGAAACCGCATCTTTCTTCACCCTTGGTTACTTTTATGAGAGGTCTATCTGTGAAGGGAACAATGTTCCAGTATAAGGCTGGGGATTTTATTTAACCTATTCACCACAGGTACGGCTTGGGCAATCTATCACAGCCCCTAGGCCTATAGCAACGAGACCAAACTAGAGCAAAAAAATGTTTTAAAAAAAATCACCGCCGGAGGGATCATCCATCACTCTCAAAAGGTAAATGTTTCAATAATCTGCTTTTTACTCCAATACTGAAATTGCAGATCCCTGCAGCCGACACTTCCCATAACTTGCGGCTGGGGGGGGGTGTGAAGAGTGATGGGAGTTGCAGTAGCCACAGCGGCAGGTTTTGTCCGTCCACAGCGTGATGTGAACAAGGCAAATACATTTTATCGCACAAAATTCAAATAAGAAGACGTTTTATGCAATTAGCTTTTCAGATAGTTTAACTACAATTCCCACTATCCTAACAGCAGCCGGAGTGATATCAATTGATCAACCCCTGATTGAAAACTCATATTTTTTCCCCCTTTTTTGCTGTATCAGATGTCATGTTTAAATAACATTATGTCAGCCCATCTGGTTCCTTTTTAAATTGTTAGCATTACTACGCCAATAAAAAAAGACGAGGATTAAGTCTTAACCACAAGCATTTTCTTTCTTGTCATCGTCTTAAATTTTCCTCTTAACTTTTTATTCCTAGAATAAGGATGAAGAGGATAACGCTTACTCCGCTTACTCAGCCATAACATCTGAAAAACGAATAAAAAAAAACCCCAATCCGCATGAAAAAAATGTAATGGTGCTTTTTAACACTTGTTTTTTTTTTTATACTTTTTTTTTTGTTCAGGATTCATGAAAATTTCGATTGAGGAAAAATTTTGCAGCTGGAGTCCTTCTTTG
Organism: Spea bombifrons; assembly: GCF_027358695.1. NCBI lineage: Eukaryota > Metazoa > Chordata > Amphibia > Anura > Pelobatidae > Spea > Spea bombifrons. The sequence continues at coordinate 40,064,497 of NC_071094.1, forward strand.
CCTTTTATTGACGGCTTCTAAAATTTGGTTCCTGGCTGCTATATTCAACAAAGATTTGTTCGGCCCCAGGGTATAAAGTAATTATCACCAGAGCAAAGCTCTTATTTGCTGCTCTGAAGCATAAAAGCAATTATTATTTTTTTGTACATTTGTGTTTGAAAAATATGTAAAATGAAAACTTTATTTTGTTAGAATCTACTCTAAATAATAAAAAAAATTGAAATAAAAAAATGTGAATATAAAAAATAAAAATTCTGATTTATTCCTGCATGCCATACTAATGATGATGTATAGGAAACCCTAAGGTACCCCCTCCTTTTGTCTTAATTACCCATTTAATATGTTTTAGATTGTAAGCTCACAAGCAAGACCCTCAGAAGCCCGTCATTCTTGCCAGGGACTTTGAAAGAGCAGTCAGGCTAGATTGCAAGCTCATGGGCACAGTCCTCAACTCCTGTTGAATCTGTACATGTAAATGTTAAGTATTTGTTAACCTTCTACAGCGCTGCGGAATATATTTGCTTTTAATAAATAAATAATAATAATAATAATTATAATAATACAGGGTATAAGGTGATCAAGATCTGATCTGGCAAGTTTTGGCTCAGAAAGTCCAGGGTATATTAAAGGACGTCGAACTCCCACCCTGCGCAGTGGTCTTTAACCCACCCACAATGTTTCTTAAGACAGCGTTTATTCTAAGTAAGAACAATCCCTACTGTGGACCTAACGGTCTAATGAAAAATTGATGAACATTCCGCAACGGTCGCACGAGCCGAAGACAATTAAAAGATAAAACGATAAGGATACATAATACATGAGAACGCTGATTTTAAGGGAAAAGCGGGCTTTGAAAACGGAGAAAAGTATAATGTTCTGAATACTCGGCACTAAAGGGGGGAAAAAACCCTACAGAAGTGTTAGTAAATATGAGTTTAAAGAGGCTCCGGGGGATAAAATGCTTTTGCGTCTTGTGCTTTGTAATGTGTTTTAATGTCATGCAGTTCAGCGTTCCGGCTAACAAACTGCAAGTTTATGTTGTTTAAACATTCTATTGATTTGTAATCACTGCAGGGATTTTTGTATTTCTTTTTGTATTTTTTTTTTTATGTATATACATTTTAGGCATTCTCATTCTCCGGAGATCTATAGCCACTTATATCTTACTATGCGCCTGACTACAGGAACCGAATCCAAACATATAGAATTTGAGGGCAAAGAAGAACTATTTGGTCCATCTAATCTGCCCATATAGATTCCATGTATTACTATCTATATTTATATATATATATATATATATTTTTTTTTTAATTATTATTATTTATTTATTATTATTTTAAATCTCGCCTGGGGGGGGGTAAGAGAAGGCTCCTTGTCCGCTGCTAAGTCGATGGGTAGCGCAACTTTATTACAGTTTTTTTTAGAGATCGCTAAAAGTTTAGCCTGGCTACATAGCACTCTAAGCCTGGTTGGTCAGACACATATGGCATTTGTAACTGGCACTCTAACAGTTAAAAGTCGACCTTATGGAAGCTGAGATCAGTGTCTAAATGGGACAGAACAACCATTATCTAATTAATTTCCTAGTCTAGAATTCTCTCCCTTCCACCCTTACTAAGGCCTGAACCAATCAACAGCAATCAGCGTCTAACCATAAGGGAGATATATGGGGATAAGTAATCATGTTCCTGAGAAGAGATGGCATATCATATTTTAATCTGTAAGATCCAATATATGTATAAAAAAATATGGGATTTGTTAGGGAAATTCCTATTTCTAGTATCAGATTAAAAATATATTTCCAAACATATTTTATTTAATTTTTTTTACAATGTGTTTCTAGTTTTTGCATGATATAATGTTTTGAAACAGCTGCATATTCATTTTAGAATCATTCAAAAGAAAGACTCAGTCTTAACAAGCCAGCTGACACTCTGAATAATGAAAGTCTATGGAGAAAAGCCACAAAGCATCAGCTCAGTGTGGTGTTTGAGCAGGGAAAGTCGCCCGAGATGTCACATGACTGACAACAATGGCCGCCTCCAGGTCTGCAGATAAAGAGAGTTTATTAGAATAAAATCAGATTAAAAAAACAGGTTTTTGTTAATGCTGACATCTATTACTGTATACAGCGCTGGGGTTTATGCTCAAGGAGAAGAATCTTTTTTCCCCGATGGAACTTTCCCTTTAAGGCGTTTGTCACAGTCCTCGGGACATCCGTAAGAGCCCTTTGTGTGCCTCTGTTTCATAGGGTTTATTCGCCTGTTTCTGACAGCTAGGAATCACCAAGAACAACACACACAATAGAAGTTATTTGGAGTTATATGGAGCTTCCTTCTGCTCCGTTTCACATTAAAATAACCCCGGAGAAACACTGAATTAGGACGCCTGGAGAGATGAGAACTGTAAACCCCGCTACGAGGGCAGATTAATTAAAATTTCAAGTCGAGTCTTTACGTTAAATACTATTCAGCCCGGTACGTATATGAAAGGGTAAATCATACTTCATTATTAAATGCTGTGCTCTAAACGGGCTACCTCTAACAGGCATTATTACAACATGCGCTTTAGGGCTCGACTTCATAACCGTGTATTTGAGGCATGTTAATTATGAACTTTAAACAAGATTAAACTATAATGCAGTTATTTCGTTTTAATTAAATTCATAATACTCTCCCTTGCTGCTAAACACGCCGGTTTTAGTTGGGAGAGGCTAATCTGTATCCACTTTAATAAACAATTTGAACGGATCGCTGAAGACATCTTTATACCATCTCTAAGCCACCAGCGTGCCCTCGAGGGTCCAGGCACCAGGATCTTTTTTTACGAACATTTTCAGGATGGACGAGTGGCGTTCAGTTTAGCCTACTTCCACCTTATTTATGATGCAATTGAGCTACCCACCTCTATGCATGGCTGTATCATATCTGCAGCCAGTGGGATAAAGCCAAGGTAAGCCATCCTCAGAAACTCCAACGTATGATTAGGATCATAGAAAACGTTTGTTGAAATGTGAACAAAACCAAACATCAAACACTTCCAACCAAGTTGTAATAAAAACTAAATCAACCGGTGAGTCTGTGTAAAATTTGTCCTTTCTCAAGTTGACAGAGGCCTCGTAATTAAATCGTCATTAGGCCGGGGGCTAAAGATGAGTCAGCTGCCCAGCGAACTAAATGTATTGCGCAGGTAAAACCCTACGGAACAGAGGCAAAGTTCCTGAAGACCCAACATTCTTCAGAACCCAGGACAGACCAAGAGAGCTCCTCATCCACAAGCAAGGAGAAGACTCACAAGTTAAACTAATAAGAAGATGGAATCCAAATCCTCAATGTGGAAAGTGTGCAAGGGTACTTTTTGAACGACGATCTTTAACAGGTCCGGTCCGACCTTCATATCTAATGCCACATCGGCTATGACATATCAGTTGAAGAACATCTCACGAGGGTGCAGTCCACCAAAGACCTGAAGTTGTATTTTGTACTTTTTATATCAGCCAAACTTTCCTTTTCAAAGCATGAAAGGAAGGATCTGTGGATTCCTCTCCAAGGTGGGGCCATGCGTCTTATGATCCAACTTTTAAGTGGACCTTCGCATTATTTTTTTTAAATTACCCTGAACATTTTTCAGATTAGATTTTTGATTTATACGCTCTTGTCACCTGTCAGACGCCAGATTAATCTATATTGAACCTGCTGACGCTGTGAGAAGATGCCAGAAGGTTTTCATAAGGATTGGGCTGCAGAGGGGGAAAACTATTGACCCGTGTTTTGTCCTACTCTCGCGTATGATTTTACAAAGTATCTGCAAGCCACCAACTCCTCTCGTCATCCATCTTTCCAACAAGTCTCCATTTAAAATCCTAATGTCTTTCATGCTCGGGAATAATGGATTTGCTTTCTTCAAATGAATATCACTTTCTCGGCGGGGAACATCACAAATAACTCTACCCCCTTCCCAGTGTAGGCCAATAGGTTGTGATTTATTTTGATGCAGAGGACATTTATACTAAACAGTCCTATTATTTACGCAACTAACGACCGTAAGTGATGAGCGAACATGCACTATCGGAAATAATGCAGAAGCAAATAAAGACGCATCGTACTTTTGGGCTTTTTTTTCTTTTTTTTTTTCCAGGAATTGGAAGTCACATAATAATATTTGTTTGGGGAATTAATGTGGTTCCATTCTGAAAGCTGAAAATGCAATATTTCACTTTTATGTACATTGTTTCCTCTGCTTCGAGACAAAGAAACTACCTGCATACAAAACAGTCATAAATGATGTTATCTTATACAAAGTTACATTTTAATGTCATTTTAATAGCCTATAGAAAACATAGGTAAAATGAATCATGTAAAGCTAAATATCCTATATATTATTTTATATATATATAAATATATATATATATATATATATATATATATACCTATATAAATATATTTATAAATATCTATATATATAAAAATATATTTATATATATATATATATATCTATATCTATATATCTATATATATATATATATATGGGGCCGGCCCAGGAACGTTAAGGTCAGCAGGGTATAAAACTGATGGAAATCAAATCACACTTGGTGGGCTTCAGGTGCTTGACCCTTATGTTCACATGTAGACTGCTGGAGTGGAAAACATGTAGTGGCAGTATGTGGCCGAGACATGCTATGCACAGGTGCTTTTCTTACCAAACCGGAAGACTGTGGCAACCACAAGCTGGCCCTGGCACTCAAAAAGTCCAGCGGCTGCCTGATGACGTAGGTGCGGCCGGCAGCTGGGTATATGCCGAGGCGCCCAATCTTCCATGGAGAGTATGGGGCGCCAATGGCCAAGGGTGCCAGATGGTCAGTTCGGCGCTTGCTTGGACATCCATGACGGTCACCACAAGCTTCACTTAAGTCACCTATTCTATATCACGGAATAATTATCTGCTCTATGTACAAGGATTGAAGAAACATCGGACGCTTCACGTCCTTATAGTTGTGTTGATGTAGCAGCATCGCTGGTTTTATCTACCAAGTCAAGAGCGTTGGTTCTAAGAACTCTTCTGAACTGGAGGCGATCCGAAGAAGCCTCTTTGGCTCAAGCCTTTATAAACAAGCTCGGCGATTAACAGATAGCGCCTTAAAATGATGAAATGGTAACACACAGAATGGAGCATTATTATGCTGCGCGCGGCTCCACAATCTTAGTATTCACGGGATTATGGTAATTAAGGCTTCCTTCACTTAGGGTGATTTGACACTTGCTTGACTATAATGTCACTCCACTTAAAGACTGTGTAAACAACATTATCTTCGTCACTCTGCATTACATTTCCAACTGAGAGTAAAATTACAAGGTCAAAGTGGACAGGAATCGCAGGTAATCCTAAAGCGATATCGTGTAAGCAGCCTGTACAAGATTCATTTCATTAAAAATAAGCCCCGTCATCCGAAATTTCGCAGGATAAGGAGATCTGCATGCTATTCGAGCAGAACTGCCGTCATACGTAATGTAGGGAAGTCACACTTTCCCAAGAGGGTGGTAGGTAAGTGGAACGGCCTCTCAGCAGTTGTGGTAGAGGCTAATACAGTGTGGGGTGGTATTTAAACATGAATAGGATAGGTGTATGGATCTTGAATTTAAAACGAGACCGACGACTGATTAAGGTTTGAGTCTTTACAGCAGGAAAAACAGGAAGACTAGATGGGCCGAACGGGGCTGATCTGCCGGTAAATTCTATGAGTCTATATAACATTCTGTATAGGCCGTGTAGCTGGACCAGTTGCTGGCTGAGCATTATAGGAGTTGTAGCTGTATAATCACAGGTCACACTGCCTTGCTTTAGATGTTAAGCCCTCATTTGCTGGGTACAAGGGGCCGCCAAATGGATGGCTGGGTTTGTGAATACAATGTAATAGATTGTCAGCTCTTCTGTACCAGTATGTCTTAACGTCATTTGTAATTGTCTTAATTACGTGAAGGTTATTTGGCTATAACCTGTAAGCCCCTTCGCGCTCCAGCTATTTCCGTGCAATACCATCGTTACCAGTTACAAAAAATAATTAGAACAGCGATTAAAGTACGGCCACCGTCAGACGAGGACGGCAGCAATTTCTAGAGCCGGAAGTCTTGTCTGCGCTGCGTGTCCCGTGAACGCTATTCTGATTATTACTCAATTACAATAATCTCGACACGCTTAAAGCTCCGGATCGGCGCGGAATCCGCTCCGTCGTATAAGAGAATCAAGGAACGCACGCGCTGGCGCACACCTCCTCCTTACCAGCAGAGTATTAATGTAAAATGTGAGCATGACTTATGGATATGAAATTAATGAGGTTAAAAGCATGTCGTCTAATGGAATAAATTGCCTCCGTGTATCAGATTAGTTCAGCAGCGAAGCTTTTCATTTTTGCCACAATTCAGTCTGACACCAGTGATTTTCTACAGGTCACGTTTGGAAACACTTACAATATGCGGCCGTCCCTCCCTACTCGATTCCAAGCAAGGACTCTGGAAATAGAGGCATTAACTCTTTATTTTTAATGCCACCACCCCCCGCTCTTCTTTCGCATTACATATATTTGTTGCGTACTAACAAAATATTTAAAATGATAAAATATTGCAAAATAAAATATACTACCACATAATGAAAAATAAAATATATTATAAAATACTGAACAAAAATATACCATAAAATAATGAAGAATAAAATATATTATAAAATATTGCAAAATAAAATATATTATAAAATCCTGAAAAATAAAATATATTATAAAATCATGAAAAATAAAATATACTACAACATAACGAAAAATAAAACATATTATAAAATACTGATAAATATATAATAAAATATATATAAAATAAAATATATTATAAAATATTGCAAAATAAAATATATTATAAAATCATGAAAAATAAAATATATTATAAAATCATGAAAAATATACTACAACATAACGAAAAATAAAACATATTATAAAATACTGAAAAAATATACCATAAAATAATGAAATATAAAATATATTATAAAATATTGAAAAATAAAATATACCATAAAATATTTTAAAATAATATATATATTATAAAATATATGAAATGAAATATATGCTATAAAATAATAATAAACTTTGATTTGACTATACTTAATACAGCATAACAAAAAAAAAACGTATTAAAAAATGTGAATCTGAAAGTCATTAAATAATAGGAGAATAGCTACGGAATATGGTGGCGATATAAAAAAAATATAAATAATAATAACATAATAAGAGCAGATTTTGTAACCGTTTCCCTTTAAACATATGGAGACCTTATCATCTGAACACCGTGGAGTTCTTTTAGAGAGTGGGAATCTTTCAGCTCCCTGTGTGTCCTCACGTTCAGTTTTACGGATACTTTCGCACTGTATGTTTTCCTTAGGAGAAGAGATTTTATGCCACAGCGAGCTATTTAATTGTTTCTTTTAATATAAATACACGGCTGGATTAAGCGTTATGAAAAGGGCGTTTGGATGTCAGAAGGGCTTCGATGGGGAGAGAGGATTATGTGCTTATGTCTGGGGCAGAGCGCGCTGTTAAGTGTGGGGTCTGTACCCGGAATCATTTTAACCCTTTTTTTTTTATGCACATCTCACCGGCACTGAAAGGGTTAAGTCATCTTTGGATACCCATTTGTTTACCGGGCAAGAATGGAATCCAATGAACTCGATGAGGGGATTCTGGGTTGTAAGATCGTTGGCCCAGGGCCCTCCTTACCGATGGTGTCTGTGAGTCCAAGTTGTTATGTGATTACAGAGCAAAGTTTCCAAAAGCAGTATTATTGCGCCATTCTTTTGGTTGTTATGGTGATAACACCAGTTTTGCACCGGAACTACTCCTAAAGTTTATTATCCGCTAATATCTCTATCGTATTAATAGGGTATTTTAGCTATAAAGACTTTGCCATGTAGTAACCTGTGATGGTCCGTGTCCATGTGAACGTCTATGGAGATGTTATCATCTTAAAAGGATACTCCAGCCATCATATGGACTTTCCTGCATACGTCTGCTACAGACGCCCTGGTGGCAATATGTGGAACTGCAAATGAGTTTTAGGAAGTGGTCCAATATCTTTAAATCAGAGCCGCGGGGAGGGGGGTCAGAAAGTATGCAGGGCCACATGTAAAGTGCAGAAACATGTGACATTATTATTATTATTATAAATACGATTATTGTTATTTTTTATTATTATCATTAGTATTCGTGCATTAATATGTAGGAACGGGCCCCTTATCATGTCATCCTGGATTCCGTGAACTCCTGTCTGTCCCCGTTACGCGTCCCCGCGTGAAGCAGCACCTGTGTCATCCTTCCTCTTCCAGACGAGCGTTCCTCTCCCTTTTGTCGTTTGTGGGAATATCTGAACGGTTTTAAAATGATATCTTTATCCATGACATATTGTGAATATCGCCCGGTAGCAGCTGCTTTAAATCCGTCTAATCTCTCGCAGCATATTCTGTCTCAATTCACTAAGTCAAAATCTAGTTAACTCTTTGACAGAAAGGTAGGAAAAGAATGCAGTTGCGCTCACGCCCGGTACTGGAAAGGGTTAAAGGAGCCTTATTACTTGAAAACTGATTATATTATCATTTTCTCTGACATTTCTGGTCTTCCTGCAGGGAAATTATTCAGGTCACTTGACGGCTAGAAAATGCATATGATATAATATTTAAGTCCCTTTGGCTAAAACAAACAAAAAAAATGATAATTCCAAAGGAAATCATGTATCAGTGCATGGGGGTTACCATGTTTTCTGTCCCTTTTGATTGTAAGCTCTTGTGCGTAGGGCTGTCCCCGATCTTAGGCCTTATTCACTAAACCATGTCTTTATAAACGGTCCTCCTGTAAAAAGACCAATTATCACCAGTTGTCACCAATTCAACTATGCATTATGCACGACCAACACAGCCATTCTTGCAGGGGGATTTATTCGGGTTCCCCTTAATATTGCATAAAGATGGCCGAATGCCCTCCTCGTCACTCTATACGGCCGTGGAATCTCTCAAAACTTTATATTTAAAGGTAAAGAAGGAATTGATTATATTTAAAGGTCCCACCTCTTCAAATCTTACGTAGCGTCTGGATTAGTGTGGCCAGGAGGGAGATCTCCTTGGTTTGAAAGGTTCGTTTATTATAATCCGGCATTGATGTTTTAACACTGATTTGCGGTATTTTCTTTTTTTTTTCTTGGTATTTAATATATCTGTCATCGGGGGCCTAATCTCATTTCTCCGGGGGAAGCGTGTAAAGCCGTGTTACAGGGCACGTTGTGCGTCTTGTTTCTTTCATGACAAATTCTAATGTCACCTCTAATGAAGACTCGATAGCCTTTAAACTGACCAGGAGACCCTCTATCCCCTGGCCTGGGACAAGAAGATCAGAGCCTCTAACTTTAGTATATTATCCGTAAATAAGAGAGGAGCTGGATGACTGACGCTATCTTGGTACATTTCTCACTTCCGGTTTTGGGGAGAACGCTGCCTTTTCCCCTCTCTATGGTATTTTAAAGGGACTCTCCCCTCATCGTATCCACTTTAATGTATATGATAACGGAGTATCCCCATCTCTCGCATGGAGGGATGTAGCAGAATCCCTACTACGTATTTGCCTCTTTTCCCCGACCCTCTCGCTCCTTGCGTTGTAGGAGATGTGATGGCGCGCGAGTGTTAATACCACCGCCAGCCATCTCTATCTCACCCGAGACGCAGGATACACCGACAAGACCCCCAGCACACATGAACCCAAAGTAGAACCACTGCCTTCAATGGAAGAGCTTTCTCTTCGCTGATTGGCCGCTTCAAGTACCCAATAGGTGGCGTGAAAGCTGGACCACGTCGATGGAGCTGTAGACTCTTGCTACACCCCAATCTGAACCATGATCTACTGAACAATATTTACTGCTGTTTTCAGAATACATTTACAGATCAAAGCTCGTTTAATTCCTCCCCGGGACAGAGATCTTTTGTAATAGGAAGATTCATTTCTTTTACATAAAATACGACTGGCATTACACATATAATAACTCGCTTTAAAGTGCGTCTGTATATCAAATGGGTCTTTGATCAGCTTATATGAGCCACATTGTAAACTCCACGCAAACCCGGCTACATCACCAACGAATGCACAGAACTGTATTCATACGAACGCTGGCTTTAGTCTTTTATTATTATTATTATTTGAAATTACTTTTTATGGTTCGCTATAAATCACTTATTCCTAGAGAATTTGGTATTCGCCACGTAAATAATATGTTTGATGATGTTCATATATTTCTTCTTTACTTGTGTACACGATGTGAGTATTTCTGTGCCGGCGATCCACTCTGTAAGCAAAGCATTTTTTGGACACTTGAGACACTCTATCGCTGCCACGTTATGTGTCTATTTAAATCCATTTAAGATATCCGAGAAACGCGTTGCCTATGAAATCAGTCCATTTGCTGGGATTTGCCCTGCATTTATTGCTTTCTCTTCCAATCTACATGGGTGATATATTTTGAATGTCGCTTATTTCTGCAAATTACCTCTCCTTTACTTCTGCAAACCCCCAAATCCCTTATGTATGGAATGCAATTACGTTCATCATCGTCCTTTCCATGAACGATCTCCGACACGGTTACATCATCAAGAGCTCGGCTTATGATTTATCTACCACAGATCTGTTCTCTTCTACCTTTTTTTTCCTCTTTTCTCTTTTTCTCTTTTTCTCCACCAATTTGTTCCTTCATCTGTTTGTAAAGTATAGTAGCCAGAAACAAAACGAAAGTCTCTCCTCCACTTTAAGTTAATAACAAAAACTTAAGTTCTCTCAAAGAAATAACATGAACTCCTATACCTTCAAAAGAAAACCTATAATAAACACTTCAGGACCCAGATGTTGAAGAACGTCTCATGGTCCTCTCTTACTTTACTCTACGGCCAATGTGACCCGGTGTCTTCTGCTGGTCCTGATCTGCATTAGGATTCCATACGCTCTATTAGACTCTATCAACATTATTATCATCTTAGGGAGCAATCATCTTAGCTTTGCGGCTTCTCCATGGTTATTCCAGCCCATGGTGAAATCAGGTCATTTGTCAAAGGCTAAGGATACGCCGAGGACTTCAGAACACGAAATTAAATTCATTTGAAAGGTTTTCCCACTGATTTCACGAATATCTCTAAAAACAATTCTTCCAATACATAAACAGCATTTAACCCCTTAATGACAATGAGTTGCCCTTAAACCCATTAATGACAATGCATTGTACGGGCTTTGTCGTGAAAGGGTTAAAGAGACCCCACGGCCATCACACGCACTTTAATGCACATGTTAGCTGACAGTTCCATTTAACTTCTCGGGTGGCCCCCTCGCAAGAATCCTCAGAATACGGAGCGGACGAGAAGCTGTAGCTCTGTAGCTGCAGCTTCTCCCCACGAACTAGATCTAGTATGTATCAGTCGTTGGTGGTCTCGTCTTAGATTCCGGAGCCATATGCATGTTTAAGTCCCCTCACTGTATTAGCCTCTACCACTTCTTCTGGCAGGCTGTTCCATTTATCTACTGCTGTTTTAAAGGAAACTTTTTCCTTTAATTTCTCTCTTGGAGGAAAGAATTTTAAAGCGCTAACATAGGGTTAGGGTTACTCACAGAGTACTTTAACGAACAGTAAGATGTCCCTTTAACACGCATTTCTATGGAGCACACACACAAACCTATCATTGTCATTGCGCGTCTCCGAGTGATCCGCTCACCAGCTAAACAATGACCTAGCAGCTGCTATTAAAATGCTACTCCCATGATCCCCGCGGGAGTCGTAGGTTAAGAATAATTTGAAAAATATAACAAAAATGCTCCCATTTCTATTAATTGCAACTTAATGAAATACAAAATACCAACTACAGTCTGCAGAATGTCCATAAAAATATATAATGAAAAAAAAACAAAATCGGGTGTCAACACGTGGGGCTAGATATCGTAATTACTTTCTCATGCAGGCGCTGAACTCTGCAAGTTCACTCCGAGATTAACTCGATTCCGGGGGAATATTTAACTCGATAACTCTGAACATTTATTTATGCTCGTCTCCTTCAGGAATCAGTGGGGACTAAAGCTCACAGCTGCCTGGAACCAGATTTTGTTTATAAGGAGAGAAATATGAAAGATGGGAATGCTTTCTAAACAAACAAACACCAAAATCTCAGTTCCACAAAAGCAAACACGCAAGATATCTTTCATCTCGTTAAGCAAACACGTAGATGTTTCCGAGCCGCTTCGGGAAAAAAAAATAAAAAAGTTGCATGGACGTCAAAGTAGAGAAGAGGTTTGATGGTCCTCGCGGAACAGAGAATGTATTATAGAGATCACGTTGGGAGAAGGCGTTACATCAAAGCGTGGATTAATAAGAGGTTTTGGCAGAATAGACTGGACCTGATATCCGATTGTGTAACACAGGAGGGGTTCTGAATAAGAGGTTCCTGGGATCTAAATAACGTCCATGGGTCCCTTACGTGAAAATGGGAAGGGACCTACACGGTTGACCCGGTTTTTGGTCACCATTTGTAATAAAATCCAGATGTTCAAGGTGGTCTCCTCCACATCTTCTCGTTGAGGGCTTCCTTAAATCAACCCTGCTAATAAATGGAACAATATGGGTTGAAGTCTATCTTAATGTCCGATTACCCTATTTAGGAGTGTATAAACCCTAAAATATTCCAAATGTTATTAGCGTGAATCTAAGACAAGACCGAGGACTGTTTAATGTTTGAGTCCCAACATCTCTTCTACAGCCTTCAACTCATTAGTCCTAAAACCTCCGTCCTTTGTCAATGTGAAGCTGTAGACTCACCAGGTGTTTGTATCTAATAACCATCAGCTTTCTATCTATTTAAGAATGTTTTATTCTACCAAATAAAATACTATTAATAAAAATAATATTAAATATTAATAAAATATTATTAAAGCACATTAATAAAACATTGAATTAGTTCAAATGATAACTTTTAATATAATAATAATTAACAATTTACACTTGGATACATTTTTACTAAAAAAAAGTAAACCAGCCGTCATTTTAAACAATCATATAAATATTTCTTGACCGGTGATGTATTATTATTACATATTCAATACATTGATTTTAATTGAATATTACATTTTATTAATATTAATATTATTTAATTTAATATTAAAAATATATTGAATAAATAAAATTGAATTTTAAAAATGATTTTTTTTTAAGTTTTTTTTTAACAGTTAATAGAACATAGAATTTGATGGCAGATCACACCAAATCGGCCAGTCTAGTCTTATTAAAAAAAATATATCTCTACATCTTTAACGCAAATAAAAATCACTTTAGTTAATGCCATTTAGAACAACGGCAAGAAGAAAAAAAAAAAAAGAACACAAAAGGAGTTCAAGTAGAGGAATGATGCATTAACCATTATTTGCTGTTACACGTGAGCTAAATTAAAACGCACTGCAATATATCTGGAGCTCTAAAAAGCTTTGGCATATTGTTAAGACATCAAGAACTTCTATTACTACATTTACAAAGTCTGCCTAATGCAGGGAATTAAGGAGATTGCCAGGTAGCGTGATCTCACTTAGAGAACACCGTAATTGTCCTTTCCTCTTGACCCATAAAAAAGGTACCTCTTACCTTCTAACGATGCACATACATCTCGTCAGCCTGACAAAGAGAGCGCAGGCTGTAATTATTACACGGTGCCATTTAGATAAGGAGACACAGACCCGGCTATAAGGCTAAGGAATAGCCGTCTATTCTACCCATGAACCAACAACAAGGTGCTTTGAGACATTCTATTAACCCTTCGCAATACGCTGTGGGAGAAGACCCTTAAGAGGTTAATGGAGTGCCTTTGTGCTACAAAGTATCATGGGCTAATTCCTGTCCCTGGAGTTTCTTATTACAGGGACTTATCCCCCCCCCCTTGCGTGTTGTTAGACGGCTAATTTATCAAACGGGGAGATATTTTAGACACTTTGACAAACCATCCGGATAAAATAACTGCGCATGTTCATGTTATAGAGTCTCGTACAGAGCTTCATTTATCACAGTTTAGGCTATACAGAGAAATAAACAGAATAGAAAACCCCTGTCGGTTCAAATGGCATGATATAGACATAGAGCACTTATATTTTATCAATTATTAATTTTAATTGTGCTTTATGTCTGCCAGGAGGTTCTCCTCTGTATCCACTACTCACTCATTGAGGTCATTTTTGTTGCATTAAATCTGATCTTTTGACAGTAAAATGTGTGTAATAAATAATTTTATTTAACTTAGACTTAATAATATAATATAAATGTGTCATAGGTGTGAAAACTAAAAAAAAAACAGAAAAACTCGAATTTCTTGTCCAAATGAATACGTTTTTTGCCACAAAATTTCCTGAAGCTCAAAAGTCTCTCCGAAATCTAGATCTTTGATCGAAAAGACACAAAATTATGGAAAAATAAGTTGGACGGATCAGAGTTGGGGGTGCAGGATCCGCAAGTTTTCTCGATTCATCCAAGTTTATAGATCGTTTTTTACGAATGCAGAAAAATGTTGCTTTCTCATCTGCTCGGCCAGCAATTTTTTGTTTATTCGGAAAAGGGGACGATAAGTCTTTAATTATTAAACGAATTGCGTTTAGCAGATGGTCAAAGAAAAGTACTTAAAAAATAAAAAATAAAAAAAGAAGTTGCCCAGAGGGTTATATAAACGAACAACAGAAAACGCCAGCAGCTGGTGCGTGAAATCAATAATGAGAAAATTAGTTCTACTGTATCTTTGTTTTCATTGTAAGGACAGTGCGGACGAGGGGAAGGAGCGAGATAATCAACTTGTGAACTTCACAAAGTGCTTGAATGGAATTATGTGGGACTAATTAGGAAAAGGGCTTCCAAATGGAACCGGGGAAAAGATCGGCAGACGAGGAACGGTTTGGACCAAGGAGCAGGAACTATGATAGAGAGAAAAAAAGGAGCAAAATGTTTGAGGTTCTTTTACAGTCTTGGGAAACTCTGCAGGATGTAGAAAGCAAGCAGACGGCAGATAAATAAAACGTAAAAATACTTTTATTCTGGAGCTGATGCTGGTTTTCTCTGCAAATTCTAGTGAAAAGGTATCTGATCCTCTGCTTGAGCCACACCTGGAAGACGGATACGAGCCACGCCGTTCACACCGCTCTATTATAGAACGGAGAAGGCAGGCGGGTAGCGTTATATGATGTGAGGTGTCCTGAAACAATATGTTGGTTTGGTAGGGTATAAAATAATTTGATGTAGTGAGACGGCTCAGAGATCCAGTAAAGGAGTTAATCTTTAGGGTCCGTAGAGGGAGCCCAACCAGTAGGGGTTTATGGTATTAAGCCAAGTGGTATTCGTGACTCTCATGCTCCTCAACATAGTAGACGTTATACAGGTCTCGTTACATGGGTAGAAATTGCTACAATTAACTCATGAAGCCACCTAAATATGATTCACAAAGTCCTACCCCACAGAAACAATGTTACGTAGGTATGTAAGGAAAGCTAGGAGTATGAGGTATGGTTGGACCCAGATTTGGCTGAGATTATGAGAGTGGCAGTTTACCGACTGGAGGTCTATGAATCGTCCAAGCTTAGTATTGGGAGCGGTATTAGTTCCGTTTAAAATGTGTGACCTGCATGCTTGGTACATCACGTCTGACTGACGGCCGACCGCTCAGGTTTGAGGACCTGGTTGCTTCTAGTACAGATTGAGCAGAAGCATGGGAACCAGAAGGGACTCGACACAAAGGCAAGCACATGGGCAGACTGACATGTCACCAGTGTGGGAATGGAATTCAGCAACCAAGGATCTGACCATTGTTCTACTAGCAATGTCCTAATTAACAAAGGATGGGGGGAAAAATGCAAATGCAAAAGAAAGTGACAGGTCGACTGAAAGACCTTCTGTTTAAGCATGTGGTCTGTGATCAGTGCAAGGAAAGAACACAGAGATATGGAAGGAAAAAGGAAAAAGGGGTTAGGGATCCTCTATTCTTCATATGTAAAGCCACATGTTTTATCTGCATTTTATTAATCTGGGTCACATATATAACGTTTGGACTTTAAGTTTATATAATTACCTATAGACATTATAGTAGGGAGGTCTTAAAACCATTAAAGCTGATTTTTCCCAAAGTTTACATTTTATAGTGATATAAATATATATATATATATATATAGAATTTCATGGTAGATAAGACCCATTCCATTCAGCCCATCTATTCTATCCGTTTTCCCGGCTGTAAATAATAAACTTATACACTAAATAGTTCCATACATATTACGACAGGTGTCAGATTAAAATAGGCAATAGATATGTATACATCCTGGGTGGAGATGTCCTAAAGGTACCCTTCAGCCATTACTATGCATTAATGTATGGACCCACATGATTAGTCCTCCCCATTATGTTATCTCTCATCAACTGTTAAGTTGCTGGATATTGTTGATTGGTTCAGGCAGCCTTTGTAAGAGCGGGGTGAGCAGAAGGGACATTTTAGTACAGGGGATTGATTAGACAAAGCTAGATCTGCCACAGGCTGCTGCCTATCTCAGCGTATAGTAAATATTTCTAACCCAATTGCGCTGATAGTCAAACAAAAAATAACAAGCTATAGGGATAGTTTAATAAAAGGATTTAGTTAAAAGCTGAAAGGGCAACAGCTCCTCTTTCACAATGACATATGGTCCACGGGTCTTCAGTTGGACAACAATCACCGTAAAGCATGACTCTGTCAACAAAGAAACTTCTTTTTTCCCCCTTTTTCCAAATGGTTCAGCGACGTGGGCAGCAGCTGATCGTATGAGAACACTGTCAGCCTAAACCCATCTTCTCGTGTTATTATTGGCAAAGGAAAGCAAACAGCCATAACATTATAGAGGGATAAACCGTCCTGAGCCTCACGCGATGCACTATGATCAGTCCTCTGGTTCTCAGCGTGAGATACGTGCGAGCAGATCAGATATCCTCAGATCATGAAAGCATGTTATGGTGTTATTAAGTAGCCAGTTTGAGACCCAAGAATGTGTACTTTTTAACTTTAATGTAACAAAGCCAATAGAAGCGGTTCTCCCAGTTTGCTACCCCAAAGTCTACTAACCGGCCCGCCATGGAGGGATGCAGCTAGTCATTAGGCTGGTTGTAATGGAGGTTTGGAACATGCAGGAAGGTGGTAGGATTGGAAGGGGAATGGGCGACAAAACCTCCCCCACTAACCAAAGGTCAAAGTACTCCTCCAGAGACCCGTCAATCAGTTCAAAAGAATGAAACTTGTGTCTACTTTCCATATTACTCTACAGCCTTATTATTCACATATATTATGATATATTATATAATTATATTATTATATTACAATTATACAACATTATATATTATTATATATGTATTATTCACAGCCTTATATAAAAGAGGAGAAATATATATATATATATATATATAAATATATATATATATATCTTTTATATATATATATATATATCTATTTATATATAAAGTATTTTGCGTCATGGTCTGTTACTGACATGGTGTATTCTAAACCCGGGGGAGTTTAATAAAAAAAACAATGCACATATATCATGTTTCCATCACGCCTGATATATTCACATACAAAAAAAAGGGAACTTGACCTAAGCGTTTAACCATTCACATAGTTACAAAATCTCAATAAGAAGAGGATCTGCTCAATACTCAGTGGTTTAGCCATTCTGCCCTCTGATAACAACGTTGTATATTTAAATTGCCAGACTAACTGAACTGGATATGGCCAGTTGCATGCTAAAAATGTATAAAAACATCCATCGGCAGCACCTATATCATCAGACGGCCGCTGGTCTTAAAGTGCCGGCGCAACCTTTTCATCGCCAGTCCGGCACCCTCAACGTCTGTTGTATTACGGAGACAGACATAGATTTTCCCACGCGTTCTGCACTTACCCGTAATATCATTTTAGCAAAGTTTTGGAAACAAATATACATCCGCAGTGTTATATTTCCTATCGTTTATATGCTTAAGAATGTACACATTCACAAAAAAATATTGCACCAAAATATACTACAGTAATACACAAAGACCGCACTTTACCAATGAATACAAAAAAGGTTGAGAGAAAAAAATATTTTGACATAACTAACATGCATCCAGATGCCATTTCAGAGCAGATTCTCTTACGTAGAAGAATGTTAATTGAAATATTTACAGTGACCTAATTCCACAATAAAAGGTTCATAACTGCGTGGAATAGTTTGTTGATGTAATATCCTTTTACCAACAATCGCTACGTCGGGGTAAACTAATAAAGGATTGGATATCATGTTTGTTGGGCTAAAACCATGGAAGAAAATGTTAAAAAAGAACAGATTAACCACGTTATACACAATTAGCTTTTAGTAAGAGGAATGTAAAAAGTTTAATTTAGCAAGGAAATTGCGAGATACAAACCAAGATTGCCTCGTTTGATTTCAGTTAAGATATGTACAGACAGATAATAATGTTGTAATGTGTGTGATATATATTATTTTTGCTTTGAGTTTTAAGGAAGTGTAAAACAAAGAAAGCTGTATGCATGGGCTTGGGAGTGTCTGTAACTTTAAATGTTTTGCCTTACAGGTGAGGGCATGCAAGTTTAATGTGAGTTCACATGCCCTCACCTGTAAAGCGCAAAATACCCTCCACACCTACACTACATTAAAATAAAAATAATTTCAAAAATTAATGAAATTGGAAAAAAAATTCAAGAGGTCCGAGGACACCCTATTTACCGGGTGAGGGGGTGGGGGGGATTGACACCTTCTCACCCACCCCACGCACAGGGGTACTGAAATAATCCTTGGAGGGGGTATATTTACCTTTTGGCTGTCTTCTCTTGCTAATGAGCATGTTAAATAATCTTAAAGCCTTATGGGAAGACAAACTCCCTGCTGTTCCTCCCTCTCACCCCCCATCCTTTCCCCACCCTGCCTACTGGGTGACCATAGGTGAGTTTGTGAGTTGCCTGCTTTTTAAAACTCACTTATACTCGCATCTCCTGCATGTAAGTTTATAGAGGGGTTTTTTTGTGAGTTGGTTTCAGTGAATTTCACAGTTGGTAAACTCTCACTTTATTGAACAGACCCCTTAGTGTTTGTAAAAGGGTCTCCGTGAAGTCAGGTTCAAAACCTTATTATCCAATTGGTGTCCATATTATGTAAAATATATCAAACTCTGATAGAAATGTCTAAATCTGGAGAAACCAGCCGGAATGTTCATTGGTTTCTATAAATTGCTTCCCGTTTATCACCCGATCCCCAAATTGTCCCTATCTCTATATTTTTATACAGTGACTTAAGTAAATTATTTATCCATCTATAGATATGGTCCCTGCTACAACAGCAGAGCACCAGGGAACTGGGATTTTCTGGTTTGGTAGGTAAAATGCAGCGAGAAGAATGGCAGATTAATCATATTTAAATACAAATTAAATTGTATTTAATAGAATAATCTCCATATAATTCCCACCGCTAGGAAATAATTATTAAACATTCTATTTTTAACTCGCCGTGTTCTCTGGCTGTCAATCATAAAGGTTCTATTTTTAAACACCGGTATAACTCAATGACTTGTTTCTTACACTAAAGGCAAGCGAGATAATATGTAGATAACCAACTCTGCCCCTCACTTGTCCGCATTGTTCCGTTCTCACCGAAGCTCTCGATTCTTTCTGTTCTCCGGTAATTCCGAAGCATCTCGCCGACACTCGGCACGCAGCAAGGTCAGGCATTCTTAAGATTCCTGGATTAATGCTGAGAGCTGCAGCGTGCTTAGGCAAGGTCATCACCCTAAGCATCAATTTAATCAAATTTCTCTGCTGCTTGTCCCAGCGGAACCATCACAACAAGAAATTGTCTCAATGAGACGAAATGAAAGAAAAGAACTCGGCATACAATAAAGATACTTCTCGTCTCTTGCTGTTTACACGCTATTAGGTAATTATTTCACCCTTCGACCCTCGCGGTCCCCGGGTTGGCTGCGATATCGCCAAGGAAGTGATCAAACAAAGAATTGCTTAGTTGGCTCGGCGTAATTCATTCATTGTGGAAGTTACGATTTAGCTAGGAGACTTTGAAACAAACTTGAAGGACGTGACAATGTCTTCGCTAATGATTTCCCTAATTACAAACACAAAGAATGTCTTTAACGCTTTCTCTGACCTATTGCATGGAAAACGAGATGGTTCTGGTTCTCTCTATACCCCATCCTTTTCAAATGAACAATACATTATTTTCTGTAATTAACAAAAAATATCAAAAGTTTCCATCTGGTTTTTTTGCTAATTGAGCATAACCAGATAAACAATGAAACATACGCAAAACAACTCAATCTACATTTCTGCAAAGGTATCTTTTACATAAAAACATAATATGTTAATAATTCAAATATGTTCAGCAAAACTTACCAGTTGCTCTCGCCTAAAGCAAATCTTTAAATGAAACCCCCAAGACAAGGGGCATGGCTAGCCACAGAAGGGCCAGGGCTAGCCACAGAAGGGCCAGGGCCGTGGGCAAATGCCGCTCTCTTGCCCGGAAAAAGTGAGAGCAACCCGGAGACCCAGGGGTGTGGAGCTGAACCTGGAGACTCTGCTTCCATCCCAAACTGTTCAAGGTATGAAAATGTGTTATAAAAGGTAGAACTTTCTAAAGAATTTCTTTCCTAAGGACTCCATCACATATGTTTAATGGTTCAATATAGTGTTGAATAAATAATGACACAGAGTATGACATCATATGACAACACCTACGTTGGCTAAAAGCAACATCGACTCAACCGTTGCCGAGTAACACAAGGGACCCTAAAAAGTTCATTAAGGTTTGCAGCCCCCAGACACAACACCCAAACATAAAATTAGGTAACAGAAAGCATTCTCAGCTAGGACAGCCTAAATTGTCTGGGACATGTGGAGCTGGGGCTTGGTTCTCCCATGGCGCATGTTTGATGCACCTGTCCTAGGACAGAAATCGTGACCCTAGCCCAAGCAAGTACATGTAATCTGTTCTGCACTGCCGAGAACTGCAGTTCATTCATACACACACACACACACTCTCTCACTATATTATCTGTACTCTGAGAATTCAAGTCATACAAATTTATAAAAGCAACTTACTACCTCATTGACTACCTAAGTCGCTTAACATTTTCTGAAGAGTTTTCAATAAAACACTCATCTTTAATGCAGCACTTGTATGGGGCAAAGAGCAGCGGAGAGGCGAGTAGGAAATAAAGAATTAGTTTGCCTTTATTTAATGGCGCAATCAGTCAGAGTAATAGAGATGGATAAATTTGTAACCTATTCACCCGAGCCTTCCTAATTGCTATCCTGAAAAGCACGGAGTGAAGAGGGGGCAGGCAAAAAGTTTAGATCTAATTGCAGTTCAGAAATTAGAGGTGAATGACTTGAAAGCATAATCTCGCACATTATGATCCCGCTCGGAGAGGGGCTGCAAAAAAAATACATACAATTAGAAAGCAAAGAGTGGCTAAAACAGCCCCGGGTCTTTGAAAACCAAAGACATTTTTCATTCCAGTTACAATATTGTTTTTGCTGACAATACGCACGCTGTGCTGTCAGGGTCTAACTTTTTTTTTCTTCTTTTCTTTCCTTTTCCAAGGGGCTGTAAAATGTACAAAGCTTTCCATAATATTCCAGCCAATTCGTTCCCCGACGAGCATGCGGCAAAAAAAAAAATAATAATAAAAGAGTATGGAAATCAATACAAAGCAAACAAGAATTAGCAGGACTGTTACTGTGTCTGTTCTCATGACGGATGGGAAATCACAATAAGGCCAAAGAATAATGACCAGAAACCCGCGCGCTGCTGTCAGTCGCTGACACTCTACGCGGAGAACAGACCGGCCGGGAAAGAAACACGTTTTGGAGTTATTTATTAAAAAATGGGGTGTTTTTCTGAGTCACATTGATTGCTTTTAACAAAATGTATTAGAAGAAAAAGAATTCTGATGTTCTCAACAGGATCTTTCTGGATCCTTTCATCACGGAACCCTTTTCTCCCTAAATATCTGAAGTTTTGCTTTAGAACACACACCTTAGAATTGTTACATTATGCTTTAGAATGCACAGGAATAGAATTATAACATTTATACTCATTTTATAAACTTGAAACATAAAAAATGCAAGATGAATAGCCATATTTTAGGGTAGAAACTGTTCAATCCTTATTCATTTTGACCTGTCGTGTAAAAATAATTGCACTTTAAATATTTGCCGCAAAAAAAACAGTATTAATATTTTTATTATTAATTTTAAAACTATGAATAAATAGGATATAAAAAGTAGTGGACAACAAAACAATTTGGACTTACGGAAGCAAAAGTTAAAGTTGGACCTTGCCCAAAAGAGCTTACAATCTACAAGGATTTGCCCTTTCAATATGAAATGCTTATACTAAAAAAAAAAACGTTTTTAAATTATATTTAATATATTATATATCAAATCTCATTCTCGTGCCACATAGTATTTCCCAGCATGCATCTGATGCTCCCTTCCTAACGGACCAATACTACTTGGAAATGATGATAAGTAATAAGACGTGAAATATTGAGTTCCCCTTCATAAGAATTTTAAAGTGTGAACAAAATATGCAGAATTATTGGGTTGTTTTAAACACAGAATGATTATTTTTGAGGTGATAGGTCCTACTTAAAATAAAGGACAACGGTAACCAACAGATGTCTTACAAGGGGCCGTGTTTGATACTGATGTCACCATTAATGTATATGAACCAGCTAATGAACCAACTCCGGATTCACGGCCCCGAACCCATTCCGATTCCGAATGATGGAAGACCAAACGTGATCCTATTACCATCCTTATTCATCATGTTCTCTGACTGTTCACTTTAAGAAAGAGCAGTTGCCTCAGAGATCAATAAAAATAATCAGGGCTATTTTTAAAGTTCTGGGGTAAACAATAGATTTATCACGATATGGCAGATGTGAGAGGACACGGAGAAGCGTCTTCCTCCACGTCTCAACCTGTATCGTTACAAGTCTAGGGATATTCATCATGTATCTACATTGGTTTTGGTTAGAGTTTAGAAAGAAACATCTGACATGAAGGGACATTGGGAGGTCCACATATGTCCCACGGAATCAGTCAAGAGAACTAAAGATAGGTCTATTACATAAAAAAGGCGATGATTATCTAAGCAGTCAACCTATATGACCTAACCTAAGGAATGGCCTCTTTCCATCATAGAGATCTTTCTACCTTTTGTCATAGAAGGCTTCCATCCCCAGGCTGATATGACCCTGTATGTTATGGTGGATACCCCTGCTTGAATGTAGGTGACTCAATGAAGTGTATCTTTAAATAATGACAAGTCAAGGCTTCCACGGGGACCACCAGGACCACAGCCATGCAGTGAGTCACAACGCAGGATCTTCATGATGGGCTATTAAAGGGTTAAGAGCTGAGCTTGCCCTATGTAATGCATAGGTAGAGCCTGGCAAGTCTGCTTAACGCTACTTTTATTAGACGATGAATCAGCCTTTAGAAGCTCCCGTTAACCCTTTCTTTAAATTGCATCACAACCCATATAAGAAATTTAACATCTACCATGCAGCCCAACTCCCTCTTCTAAATAAATTATACAGTTTCTTGGGCCCAAAAATACACTCCTGTCTAACAACAGCAATCGCTTCTCACAAAAGCCGCCACTTATGCATCTCCACTCCATACATGACTTTAAGTCAATTCAATGTTGTGTAAGATTTGCTGATACAATACAAATTTCCACCGAGTGACAAAAACCGCCGCTGACAACCTGAACATTATGCAATTATGACTGTCTTTTTATTACTGTTATTAATTTATTAGTATAATTGCCATTTTTTTCCCCCTCCTCAACTTCAGGATGTGATTATAAAGGACTTGTCATTACGGAGTTAACCCCAGAACATCTCTGACCTCAGGGGAGGAAGTAGGAGCTTTCAGTCCGAAATGAGCTGTCACTTATAAAAACGGCATCGTGATGACTGCATTATCGTATAATTAAATGTCTCAACAAACTTTTGCTTGTGATTGACAGTCAGTTAAGACTATCGTTGACCACAGGGCAGTCTCTTTATATTTTTTTTGAGCGAGAATAATTTCCTGCCATTGTATGAAGAAGACAAGACATCTTTAAAAATCATACAACCTGAACAGCAGATTATCCCAAATGTGTTGCTCGTAAGACAAAAGCGATCCCCCGCATTGCATTTTCTGAGGCTGAAGTTGTTTTGTTACAGTTGACAAGTTTGATTGATTAACGGTGTTTTCAACGGCTCCTTGTTATTGTGAGTGAAATTTTCCCCGTCTTTATCCTTTGAAGTCGCTTATTAGTACAGTGAGGGGGAAAAAAAAAAAGAAGAAGACAAAGTTTACTTTGCCAACGGAACATCAACTTTCGCTCAGCCCGCCACATTCTATGGAACAAACTTTTGATAATGAGCATTAGTTCCAGGCAATGGAGAGACAGATGTGTCTCCACCAGGGTTACACGGAGGGGCTGTGATAATCTTTGTCCTTCTTTTCTCCTCTCCTCTTTCATCTTCTTTTCTCCTCTCCTCTTTGGCCTTCTTTTCTCCTCTCCTCTTTGGCCTTCTTTTTTCCTCTCCTATTTGGCCTATTTTCTCCTCTCATCTTTGGCCTTCTTTTCTCCTCTCCTCTTTGGTCTTCTCTTCTCCTCTCACTTTTGGTCTTCTCTTCTCCTCTCATCTTTGGCCTTCTTTTCTCCTCTCCTCTTTGGCCTCTTTTCTCTTCTCTTCTTTGGCCTTCTTTCTCCTCTAATCTTTGGCCTCTTTTTTCCTCTCCTATTTGGCCTATTTTCTCCTCTCATCTTTGGCCTTCTTTTCTCCTCTCCTCTTTGGCCTATTTTCTCCTCTCATCTTTGGCCTTCTTTTCTCCTCTCCTATTTGGCCTATTTTCTCCTCTCATCTTTGGCCTTCTTTTCTCCTCTCCTCTTTGGCCTTCTCTTCTCCTCTCACCTTTGGCCTTCTCTTCTCCTCTCATCTTTGGCCTTCTCTTCTCCTCTCACCTTTGGCCTTCTCTTCTCCTCTCATCTTTGGCCGCGTTTCTCCTCTCGTCTTTGGCCTTCTTTTCTCCTCTCTTTCCATCCTCATTCAAAATTATCTACCACTTTATAATCAAAACAGGTCCATCTACACACCATACTTTTCTTCTTCTTCGTATCATAAATGGATATTCTTTCAGCCAGCAAAACTTAAGTGTGGATAATCCTACCAACTGAATTACTGTAATTAATCCCAGAAATGTGTAAACAAAAATGTTGACAAAAATACTAAAAAGCTACTGTTTTTGGCAAAACATTTGCGAATGCCTCAGCTCAGTTAAATTAGTCTTGGCAAGGCGCCAGGTCACATAATTTCATGCAGATATGTGTATTTGATTAACATAAATGAAAGCAAAACAGCGAATTAAAAAAATAACCGTGAAAATTCATGAGCTTTTTGTGAGTTTGTGTTTATTATGTTACTTTAAAGAGCTGAAACCTCCTTTTTTTTTAGAACAATCTGGGGGAAATCGGTATTAAAATGAATAAATAGGGGAATTAAATAAAGCATTTAACATAAAACCTAGAATTTCGAGTTTAAGGACCCCCCGAGGTCTATTAAGTACACCTCCAAGCTGAACGTTCCTATTAAGGGGAAATTTACTTCGGCAGTAAGCAACATATTGCGATGTTGAGAATATGTTCATAAGCGCAATATCATTTTTATTAGGGGCTTTCAAGAGCATTTTGATGTTATTATCAAAGAGAGAGCGAGAATATGGATAAAACTTGGTATACAATATGTTACGGAGTTCTCTGTATAAATCCACGTGGATACATTGCCATGAATACATCAAAAAAGGTATTTGTTATAAGGCTTTGTGTGGAATCGGAGAATCCAACGAAGACATCTTGCCTCGCTCCAGAACCTCCAAGGAAGTTTCCCTCATCCTGAAGAAGGACGTCGTAATTCATCAGCGAACTAACCTATAGACATTTGAATGTTTCAAAGCACCTCTGAGGGGCAGTTGACCTTCATCAACTAACGGAACTGGAGTTAGAGTCTTAGTCAATACATATTTATCTTTCTGTTGGGACTCTCACAACTGTTTGAGGAATGCTGACCTTGAAAACTTCTCCTGTAAGGTGCAGTAATATAACGTTCCCTGTAGGAAGCCCATAAAACACCGCAATCCTTGTATCTGCTATGCACTTTGCTAAATAAAACCCCCGGTGATGATATATTCTGTGATTTTCCTGCTACTTTAACCACCGTAATCTGGTATTCCTTGTTACAACGTTAAAAACTGTAACATAGTTGCATAATTTCCAAAATAATAATAATTGTTCATGAAATAGTGTTCCGATCGCTGTCCTCCTGCCTGCTGTATGGTCTATGAAGCTTTTATCTCGTTTCCGTATGATGGATCCTACATGAAACACAGAACATTTTACTCTAATGATCTCAAGTTGTTTTAAGTCTATACAGTACTGAGGTCCATATATGAAGACCTCTTGTAATGTGAAGTTGGATCGCTACAATGTTTCATACCCCCAACATTTTAGGTGCCCAAATCAAGACACTTGTGCTGGGGTGTGTGATAAGAGCTGAGGGTTGGCCCTAGAAGTCTACCTTCCCACCATACCGGAATAGTCACCTTGTGACACTAGTGTGGCTAAGGGGCCACGTGGCAACTACACTCGAGGTCTGTGCTGCAACAGACCCTCCTCAACCAGCCAATGAGCCCCATTGGTGGGCCACAAAACAGTGCCAAAAAACAGGATTGTCCCTCAAAATCCAGGGTAAGAAGTATGGAAACAGATTTTAGTAAGAAATAAATGATTTTCGTAAAGAACATTTCCATGATTGTTCCTTTAAAGGTCGAGGTATTTTTGTCATCTCATTAACTCATCAAACAAGACTAAAGTCAAGTTTTTAACCCAAAAACTACACACAAAAAACCACCTGTCCTGATTTATCCAGTAATGTCCAGTATTCTAGCGGAACGTTGGGATTAAGTCACCGATCAAAAGATTCCAAAGACATTATGTTTCTAAAACATGGTTAAGAGTACAGATGAAGCAAGCGCCTCTAAACATTTCCGAGCGCCGTGCTCTCATTTCTTTTCTTCGAGATCACTATTCAATGTCTCAAACCATGTTCGTTTCTCATGCGCATTAATTTCGATATCTTATTTCCTAAGGGTGCTGCGTATAATGCGATGTTATCCATCTCTATCATGTCCCTCTTGCATCAATGATTTCATGTACAGTCTTTGGTCATAGATTACATTTACTCCAAAAAGACGTCTGCCCGGGGGCAATTTTTAGTGAAAATGTTCGGAACACTTTGGTTTTGAGTTCTGCCTGAATTTATCACCTTCAACATTTGCACATAGTGCCCTAGAAAAGCCAGGCAGACAAGGAGAAGGCTCTACGGAAACCATGATGGCTGCGTTATATGGTAAATGCTTATGCCTTCCTGTTCCAAAGGGGTGGACAAAGCCTTAGGGGTATCAGTTATTCTCCTCAGTCAAAATGAGGTCCTCCTGGTGGTGTTTGTTTTGTCTTGTGGGACATCTGAACAAATCCTAATAAGATTGGACGCGTTCTTATGACTAAGCATCCTATGTCATGACATACTCCTATGAGACATGCTAAAAACCATATATTTTTATTTTTATTACTATATTTACATAAGTTTAGTGTTTTTTATAGATTTATGTGTGTTGGGATGTGATCTATGGGCAGACAGAACGTTTAGCTGACGTGTCATTGGGTCATTTGGTCAATTTTTGGGTAAGTAATCAACATATCTAAGAATGTCTACATATACAATTGCTAATAGTGGCAGAAGCTCTTGGAACACTGAAACCATTCCAGCTGACGGTAAAACCAATTAGAGATGGGGTTTGAGCTCCAGTTGGCCGTACTTGGAAAGGTGGATCTCCCAAACTAGAGATGGAATGTTGCCTTTTATATGTGAGCTTCTCGTGTAATGCGGCTATTGCTTGACATTGTTGATTGACAATGTCGTTCATGCTTATATGGTCGCTGGACAGTCCTGGCTTCCAAATCCTTTGTATCGAAGTCGACGTCCGGAAGTCCGTTGCCCTGCCACAACACTTGGATTACTGTCTCTTTTTTACCCGCCAAGTCCCACCACAGCTGTGCTTTTATCACACATACTCCCCCCCCGTCTTGCTACCCTAAAAACAAATAATTAAACAATGTATTTGCTTTTCAATGCGGCTAAGGGTGGATTTTTTTTTGGTGTTTATTTTATTTTATTCTTTTTTTTTTTTTATTCTCTCTATTTTACTTCTGAGTACTGACACATTGATGTTTAAGATAATAAATCATTCCAATTTGTTCATCCCTGCCAACAATGGTTTTAATCTTCATTTACGACTTGCAAAGTCCGTTTTGTTGGAAGCGTTTGATAAAATACTCAATTACCATTTTTTTTTCTTTCTTTTTTTTTTTTTTTCTATTCCTGCTCTGCAGTTCAACTGCTGGGCTGATAAAAAGGCTCCGGCTCGCAAGATAAACTGCAAATAATTCCTGAAGAACAAATGTCAGAGGCGGTTTACAATGAATGGGATTTTTTTTTAGAGCAGATTACTCTCTCAGCAAAGTGACAGGGCAGTTCAATATTTATTTTGCTGAGAATGTCATTTAAATATTGTTTGACACCTGCTCTCTATAGTCAGCTACTCAACGCATTATGGTTTAAGGGGTTTTAAAGCACAATTTTCTCCTTTTGTGTCTGGAGAGAGAGAGAGAGGCGCGTTTCTAGCTACACGATTCGGAATATCTTTTCTAAAGCCCGGGAAATAATTTGTGATATAGACGCAAGTATTTAATTTACAGAAAGGGGACAAAAAGCTGCTAGTTCAAGAGCGTTAACCCCTCTAAACAGAATATAAATATGTCAATACGTTACCATGTGATGCAAATACAACAGATCCCTTCAGGAAAAGGGTAGAATTACTTTTTTTAGCAATAATGAATATTTAAAGGTTCTATAAATGAATAATACACAGGAAAATGATTGATTTAAAGGAAAATAAAATTTTTAGTTTTATTCATTTTATTTATTTCTTATTTTTTCTACATGATGTATATTAGGTTGTTTTGTTTTTTTTTGTTTTTTTTTTATTTGACCATAATTGGAGCTCACTGGATCAAATTGAGCATCGGGAATGAGTGACGGGGCGAGTGTGATGAGCCGGTTCTCTGTCCGCACATCATATACTGTATCATTATGGTAAGTTTTATTATAGATGGGGCAAATGGTGGTTTAGTGCATGAGATAGGGATACGGCTCCTGAATCTAAGACGAGACCGACGACTGATTGCGGCTTGAGTCTTTACAGCAGGACAAACAGGCAGACTAGACGGGGGGCCGAATGGCTCTGATCTGCCGGCAAACTCGATGTTTCTGCGTTCGATTGTCATTGTCCCCGTTCAGCTGCCCTCAAAATACCCAGAAACCAGCGAATCGCCAGTTCTCAAATCCAGATTTTATTTTCCACGCCTGAACCTTGCGGTTCAATACAGACATCATTATGTCTCAGCCAGTGTAGTGATTCTGTTCCCCACGCCTGGAACAACCACGGCACAAAGATTAAATACAATCTATATCCACATAAATCATTGAATAAATGAATCATGAAATTAATATGTAAATTGTGTGTTTAACCTCTATTTATACAGCACTGTCTGTCACTGTGTTGTAAATCTAAAACTAATTGCAAATGCAAAACTCTGCAAAAAGAAAAAAAAAAAGGCACGCTACAATCTTGACACATTTATTAACTAAATGCTGAACTACACAGAGTCGGTAATTAACAGGCAACGCCAGATCCGAGGGAGAAAATTATATTTAAGCACAGATGTCACCTGTGCAACGCGTCGCAAACTACTTTAGATTAGATTCCGATATTAATCATAAGGAGCTGCTATTTCATTTCGGGCGTAGACACCGGCTCCTGTTTGTTTTCTTAATTAAATTAAACAATTAAAGGGAAAACGCAGAGAAAGAAATCGACCGTTTATAACTTGAAATAATAACCAAAAAATAACCAGAGAACAAAAAAAAAATCAATATTGTTTTTTGGGGGGTTTTTTTACGTTTTATTTTTTTTCAGCATATTTTGAAATATTTTAGATTTTGTAGGGTCAATTATTTTGCAAAAAAATATATTAAAAAAATATATGTATATTTATTATGTATATATATATATTAAACTATGTTAGCACTAGAGTATATTTTTATAATTATAACATTATTATTATTGATATAAATATTATTTTTATTATCCTTCAAGGGTTAATAGTGAGCCACATTGTTATTGGGGAAAAAAAAGCTATTTAATTGAATTTCTCACAAGCAGAACACTTCTATTGGTGTTTTAATTGATGACCCTTTAAATCTGCAGTCGCTATTAATTAGTCGCTAAAACCCAAGCGTTCCGTACAAGTCGCTTTTCTGCAAATCTCCCTGTAAGTCATCCATAGATTGCTTGTCTAAACCGTAACCAAACAAAAGTATCTAACCAACAACCTTTCTAATATTACTAAAGGTTTTACCCATGTGATCAGAGCCGTCACGTCCTTCATACCTCTGTATTAACCAACCGGAATGCACATAAAAAAGAATAGAATTAAAACCTTTAAATTGTAATTTTTGGTATAAGGTGACCAAAATGTCTACAAATCTGGGCCTCAAAATCCAACCCCAATTCACTTTTGTATCAAGTGTCATCTATTCTGTAGGAATACCAAGTAAAGAGAAGTCTGAATATGTTGGCAAAAGGCTTACGCATGCCTGATAATAGAAAGAGCATTCAAGTTATGAGTTTTAATGGCTATTTCATGCTGGAGGGGGTTCTTCGATTTGAGGGATCCCAACCACCTCTCTGACTGGTGGGAACCAAAAGGTAGCTGAGCTGCAGCAGCCTTGGGCAAAGTCGAATCACAGCGTCGGTCAGGAACTTCTCAAAGCTTGGCCATAAGGGCCCTGCCTGCAAACGGCCGGGGAATGTATTAGTTTCTGCTGTGGCGTTGAATCCCACGCCACATCCAACAGCCAAAAAAAAGTCTATTCTCGACTGCCCCAGCGAGGCTGAGCTCTACGGATACGGGGGTCTGCCTCAAGATGAATGCTCCTACCGCATGGAGTCCTAAAAAAAACCACCGCGGTGCGCGTCTTAGGACCCGCCGGATGGAAATAGAATGCAAGATTTATGTTACTCGCGTTCCGCGTTCCATCCAACATTTCATTCAACGGCGAAGCGCGTCGGCTACGCAACTCTGAGACAGGAGTGAGCAATCTGGGATTTAAAACGCGCTGGGATCCCATCGCTGAGATAGAACGATCTCTCCACCACAACGTCTCTCTATTACCAGGGACCCCTCTGCTCTGAGCGTCCCCGGGGTACACGACACAACAGCCTTCTTCCCGTGTGGGTTTTTGTTATTAATATTTTCCCATCAGCCGATACGTTGGGGGTTATATTACTGTTATATTACTGTATACAGCGCTAGGGCATTTTACTGTATACAGCGCTGGGTTTTTTTTTACTGTATACAGCGCTGGGGGTTATATTACTGTATACAGTGCTGGGGGGTAATTACTGTATACAGCGCTGGGGGTTATATTACTGTATACAGCGCTGGGGGGTATAATATTACTGTATACAGCGCTGGGGTTTTTTACTGTATACAGAGCTGGGGGGGTTATTACTGTATACAAAGCTGGGGGGTTATTACTGTATACAGAGCTGGGGTTTAAGCTCAAAGAGAAAATTATTTTTTTCTTGTGCATTAAAAGTTAAAAAGCCTTTAAGAGAATGATTTCTGGAATCTGATGTAAAACACACGTTGGATATTGTCTTGCAAACACAATATGCAGTAAGGCCGCCAGCACGGAGGTTAATTACAGCAATTTCCCTGACTGAGTCCGTGTTTTTCCTGATGCGTACTCCGCAACACTTTCCGTGATTACAGCATAAGGCGCGTTTTAAAAATGACTCCTCAGAAGCTGGGAATGTAAACAACACTGAGGTCAGAATAATTCCGAAAACAGCTTTAATGCCGTTAAATAAAATAAAAAAGTGCTTTTATCGAACTTGTCTTTATTCTTAACCATAGCCTGAAAACATGAATGGTGGAATCTAAATTATTGGTTGCTATGGTGATAAAACCACTTTTTCATACCTTGCACCAAAAGGAGTTGTTATAGTACAGAGTTACCAACTTGTATCTACATGGCGGCATTCGAAGGGTTAAATAAAAAAAAATGCCATAATCGGGAATTTAGAATAATCATCTGGACTATTAACTTTGGGCGGAGAAGAGATCGACGTAAATTCCCTGTTCCTGGAATCTGGAACTTTCCATTAAAACCTGATGGATTTATAACAGAATTTATTTAAAAATTTAGTTAAAATAAATTAATAACCGCGGTAAACGAAGACAGTCAGGCTACTAAATACCTGGCTTTTCGGGGGTAAATCTTAGACACATCCATCTCATTATCTCCAAAAGAGAATTAACTTCTAAATATAGTGATACGATAGCAAAGATCACTCATGCAAACCACAGGGGTCTCCTTTAAGCAGCGTATTTATTGTGTTAGTGATATTTCAGCACCTGCGCAGGCGATTCTGGTTTATAAAAATAGGTCATGTAATATCCTTCCTTCCATAATGTTTACGGCGCGATCTAATTGTCTCGGCGGTGAGCAGAACGTTTGCGTGATGGACAATAAGAAGCAGGAGGGAGGTGGAGGACATTCACCAGACTCCAAGTCATCTGGGTCTCCTGTTGAGTGCACACCAGGCTAGATTTAACTTGAGGAGCATGACCCTTTCCGAGTCTCGGGTATCTTAGGTCCAAGAACTTTGTAAATTAATTGTTTTTCGACCAATAATCCAAGAGTTTTGCGCTACATTCCAGAACCCTCGCAAGTTTGTAGGACATCAACAACAAAAAGTTTCAAGAGGTCGAAGTTTCACCACCGGATTGATAGAGTTTGTCGGCAAAGTTCCTTAGATACAATATAACAAATGTATGGCCTCAAGAGTTCCTCGGGAAAGCTCGTCAGGCTCCCTTGAACCTTTGAATCCTGCGACTACAATGGGATTATTTGGAGATCAACACTAAGAGGTCCCAACCCAGGTCATACGGGACACGCAAGTCGACAGAGATGTAAGTGGCTCACGATCCAGTGAATGCACTCAATCAATCTCTCTAGCGTTATGTCTTTGCTTCCAACCCTCATACCTTGACCAGGACAGGACCTGTTGCTTTACCACCTTCAAATACAATGAAGGAGAACCCAGGGATATATGATGTCATATGATGTCATATCCCAGCACACAGCTTCAGCGAGTCTCAAGGCGGCCACATTGTCATCAATCAATTTCACAGCTTGTGGGTCGGTCAAGGGGAGATCTCCTGATCTTCCCAACCTGCCCGTGATCTCCATTGGTCAAAGTGATTGACGAGGGAAGTGGCAGCTTATCCGGACAGTGCCTGAACATCGCGACTGCACCACTTAAATAGGGACACTCGGGAGATATGAAATCCTTTTTTTTTTTTTTTTTTTTTTTTTAAATAAAATTTTGGTAAAAATAAATAAATAAACCATAACGTCTGTCTCATAAACTCAGTAATCGTTTTAGCTAAATCTTTCAACTGCCCCAAACAGCCTGTTAGTTAATGCGGCGCGTATTTCCGTAATCTAATGAAATTTAATCGACTTAATAAAATCTAAATCAAACGTAATCTTTTTATAATGCTTCTCAGTCGAATCTTAACATTCCCTACATTTATTCCTCGGGGATTTAAAACATTTTCTTCTGATCCCTTCTCCGCTTAGAACTTGTATGTTTATGATCTTGATCAATACCTGTACAGGCCCATAACATCCTTTAATCTTCTCTGCATATGCCCTTAACCCTTGAAGTGCCAGTATGCACAAAAACATATTCTTTGTTTCTTTTTTTTAAAGCAGATACGTGCCTTTTTTTTTTTCCTAATCCTACATTGTAGTGCCGAGTTAGTATAATAAATAAACCTCTATAAAAAAAATGTACAAATGAAATTAGCGATTATCTCACTTAAATTTTTACATTTAATTTTAAATTCAACGAAATATCATTTGCGATGCGTGGTTTTAATACTCGCTAACATATTCATATGATTAATAAGACTGCAATCTTAGTATTTCTTCTTTGCTTGTAATAATAATATATAAAAACTGTAAAAAAGTTAAAAAAAATATAAAAAATAAATAATAATTAAAAAAAATAAAATATATATATATATATATATATATATGTCAGAAATAAATTCATATTTAAATAGGAAAATATTTTTACAAATTTTCCAAAAACAAAAGAAGAATTTGCAGTTAAAATTTGAATGAAAGAAATAAAAAAAATAAAAAAATGTAAAAATAAATAAAAAATCAGATAAACCCCAGGCGTCGCTTCACAAATTGCCAATAAGATGCCGAGAACACACAGAAGTGAGCGGCATGAAGTCTACTTTGTAAAGGAAAGGTATTCCAAGGTCAAGCTCATCCTGCTGAAACTCACGAGATACAAATAGCGCAAATTTATGGGCCCCGGGTACAATGAATTCTGTTCCTGGCGCAGTTTCTCAATATAGTAAGGGACCGGATCAGACAGCTCCTTCATATCTCAATACCCATTGCATATAACATACCTCTTGCCGATGAAATATATCACTCGACGGACACTATCTTGTTAATAATTACACCCTGAACTGCCGAGGCTTTGGTGGAGACTCGGGTTCTTCGGATGCGGTCTCCGCGCTCGCACGGGGATAAATCGAGCGGAACTTTAAAATTATTAACCTGGATGGTGAACATGTGGTGATGTAAAACAGCGCTCCCCAACACCGAGGATTAGCAGCGATCTGTAATTAGACTGGAGCGGTGCGGCGGGAGTCTGGAGGGGCTCCCGCGCCGCTCGCTAGGACATTGGAAAGGTTAAAATGCTACTTTTTTTACATTAGCAATGTTGCTGTGTAAATAAACCCGTATGTTCCGCTACTCGGCAAAGATTAAAGTCATAAGTAAGGAGATAAGCCGTCGCATTGCGATACGGGGGGGGGGGATCAATGCATTGAGGAAAAGGAAGGCAAAGATTCATTTGTTAAAGTGAGACTGTCATCCGAACAACTTTTAGCATCATTATTATGTGTGGCTTGTTGTTGGGGTTTCCCCCCCCCCCAGAGACTCCAGTAACGCTGGGATTTGTGGCAAAACCCGCCGGCCCTGATATTCCGCTGATTCTCCAGCGATCGCCCAAAATACATTCAATGCATATGATGGCTGCACGGTCCCTTTCAGATGTATAGGGGGGGTTTCTGCAGAATCGCCCCGTATGCATTCGCCCCTTTCACACCCCAGCTCCTGACGGGTGGTATTCTTATGGCAGTCAGCAAGCCGACGAAATGAATATTTAGCCACAGAGAGAAGAGAACCGACGCGTTCCTCTGTACAAACACCGCCAAGGTTATTAGCGAGACCCCTGTCCGGCAACATGTCCACTTTATTAGCGAAGCTGCGAGGCTTTATTTTAAAGATGGAAAAAAAAAAATATCATTTGATTCTAACTCAATGGAGGTAAAAGCACTTAACACTGAATATGACTTATAAAGACATTTTTAATCGCGCCTCGAGCTCAGCGAGTGTCCTTTTTTTTCGGTTAATTTTCCCGCTGATTGAATTGGAGAATAAAGGCTGTACCGGCATTAAGTGTCGTTGGCTACGAACAGCAATGCGGATTCAGATCAGAAAATAAAAAATACGAATATTTTATTAAAATGACTTTATGTGTAGCAGCGTACTGTCCCGCAGATTACACAATAAGTGTCTTTTAAATACAAGCGTATACTCTAAAATCCCACTTTCTGGGTAAGTATTATATGTGCCTACAAAAAAAAAGCCACTTGTACATAAAATCGTCCTGTAACTTTAACCTCTAGATTGTCAGCCTGCGAGCCAAGCTCTCGTTATCTAATGTATGTAATTTTTTCAGACCCTTTGAATGTAGGGACTGTAAGAAACGCTGCAGGAAATGTTGGCGCTATGTATAAAAAAGAAAATAATAATAATAATAAAACCTTTTTTTTTATATATACTATAACTTATACAGCCTCCCCATGACCATGCATCCCTGATATGATCTGTCGTGGGGAGGGGCGGGGCTAGCCCTTTAAATGAGTGGGATAGGCTGTAGAAGTGGGCGGAGTCAGAGATCTGGCCATCCACCGTACACACTAAGAGCTGCCTTGCGGCACACATCCGGCGAGTGTCGTGGCATGAATGTGCAGTTGCCA
Source organism: Spea bombifrons (assembly GCF_027358695.1). Classification (NCBI taxonomy): domain Eukaryota; kingdom Metazoa; phylum Chordata; class Amphibia; order Anura; family Pelobatidae; genus Spea; species Spea bombifrons. Next base: position 40,100,981 of record NC_071094.1, read on the forward strand.
TAGCAAAGGCCTCCATTGATTATCCAGCTTCCAGGGCCCATCAGGAAAGATTAGAGGATCCCCCCCTACTGTCTCATGATCGCCACTGCCAGAAAAAAGCGGGACAGTGGGGCAGCTCCCCGAAAAAGGGGACTGTCCCACGAAAACTGGGACTGCTGGCAGGTATGCCACGATACTGTCATATAGAAAGTGGTGGATGTTATCCATATTGGCCCCGGTATTACCGACACCTTAAAAACCGCAGGCAAATCACACGCAAACGATAAAAAAGGCAAATCGGGGGCAAAAAAAAAAACAGGTGACTGCGATAGATTATTTTTAAAAGTAAACCGGCGTAATTGGCTAGGAAAAAAAAAAACTCTAAATGTGAAAATTCAAGACAAATATTCCCATAGCGCTGAATTAGACGGCAAACTCAATTCCTGTTTAGCAAACAATGAAATGTGACATACGCGACGGATCCGGCACAAGAAACGACCTCTGTGTTTTGTTGTGTTGTTTTTTTTTCATGAATAAACCATCTTAGGGGATAATAAAAAAAAAAAAAAAGTCGCCTTTCTATTCATCAAAAAGAAAATAAGAGCTCCAAGGTCACCCGTCAATAAGAAAACAAACCTCCAGTAAATCAGGAAGAACACAAATAAATTCCTCATCAGTAATTAAAAGCAGCCCCTCTCTTTCTCTCTCTCTCCCCGGCCCCGGCGTTATCAGCTCATCAAATTCAGCGCTCCTCTAGAATAACAGATCCACATCTGCAGTCATTACTGCATGCCAGATAAATCAATCGTCTCAATGATGCTTTGAGCTATCTCCGCTCCCTTTTAACCAACCCCATATTTATTTCCCTCTGACACGTCTGACAATCTATTTACTGTAGGCAAATGGAAGCCAAATCCCATCGTGGGGTAGCATCTTTGAAGACGGATGGGCGCAATAAACCAGGCTTTACGGTGTAAGGGCGAGTGTCTGTACGCGTAGGACGCCCTAACTCAGGCGGAGGACAGGTTTTACGGCGCCGCTGGAGGTTCTCCTTGGTGTGGACCTCGTGGTCTCAAGGAGTTTAACCCTTCGCAAATACGTGACTTTGGGTTAATATAAGAAGGGTTGAAACTACCGCACGTTCCAATTCCAATTTACGTTTCGTAGGAAATAGAGATAAGAACAACCCCGTTATCATGGGCGGCAGGGGCAGTTGTCGTCGGCATGCGATGGAACTCTCTGGGTTTGACGCAGAGTCTCCGGGTGAAGAGCTGCTCACCCGAGTCTCCAGCTCACTCTCATCCAATCTTGATTTTGAGTCGTTAAGTATTTTACTGACAGCCTAGCCACGAGCGTCCCCTCCATAATCATCATAAATAATGGTATTTCTATAGATAAAATTGGTATTTAAAATAAATAATAGAATAAATAATACTTTTTTTTTAGAGCTTTTTGATTCAAGGAGAGATCTGATTGCCTTTTGGAGTCAAGAAGGATTTTTTTCCCCCCTAAGTATCAAAATGCCTTCTTTTAGAGGGGTTGAATTTGATAGGTCTTTTTTTCAACCTAAACTACTATGTCACCATACAGAGCGGATTTACTTTATTAACCCCTTAATGACAATGCATTGTGAGCCCATACATGTACGGGCTTTGTCGTGAAGGGGTTAATAATAATTTTCTATTTAGATTGACATCGAGGTCCCGTAAAGCGTACTTTAGGCATTTGTGCTCCGCAGAATCCCCCCCCCATGCATTTGCAAAAAGGGGCATAACAGAAATTTAAAGGGACCTCTCAGCGATCATACGCTTTGGGTATCGAGTGGATATGACGGCTGCAGCGTCTCTCTAATACTTGCAGTAAATGTAATTAGTGCGTATTTACAGAGGGTCAAAGGGAAATGAGCAGAACTCAACACACGTGTGTCAAGGTCATACATTAAGCGGTTTATATCCTACTGAAGGCATCATAAAGATGCCCAGAAAGGCGCTTTGCGAGCGGAGCAGCGTCGCCTTCTAGGCTTCAGTGCAATTCTCACGGCGGCGGCCGCCGCTCCGGCAGATAATGCTGTTTCTTTTCCGCATCTTCGATTTACTGCTGACTTAAATCATGAGGCAATTTAAATTACTCTTCTTAATTAATCATTTTAACAATACTTATTGGTATTTGGATGGCTTGTTTCCTGTTGTTCTATGGATACCGCTACACCAACATTATGGATCTAATGCAAAGGCATCTGGGATTTAACCCTTTCTGGTACCGGCCACAGACTAAACAGAAACGTGTCGCTAGCCCCATCTAGACAATTCCATAGGTACGGGCTGGCTGTGCATGATAGGAATAGTGCAAGCACTTCTGTATTATATAGTGAGATAATACGTCGTATGTATACAGTTAGAATGCCACTCATCTTGTAAGCTTTGTGGGCCACAAAAATGATAACACAGACACTATTTTGCCCTACGAGGCTGTTAAATAAAATGCTATCTAGACTTCGGCAGCACAAGAAAAGTAATGCATAATTTATCTTCCATTCTTATAATAGCCAACTGCTCTCTGTGTTGAATTAGATCAACAAATATAATAAAACCTGTCAATCCTTCGCTGAAAGTAAGAGAAACAAAGGTCATTGCCGGGCTAGAAGATCAGGAAGCGGTCAGCGCTAAAGACAGCGCGAAAATATCGGCTGTTAAGATACCTGCTCTCCTCGTACGCACATAACATGTATACATTGTAACTCCTTTACATAACCGTACGTGCCGCACGGAAATAAGAGATCTAATATTTGGGAGAAATGACCAATCTGCTTTAAGACGCCGCACAAAGATACCAGATCGCAATAAGAACTTGCCAGGTGGGTCGCGGAGTCTCCGGGTGAAGTGTTACTTCTCCATGGCTCCGAATCAGTTTCTTCAATCTGTAGGCGGAGCAGCGGTTGGTCCCGCCTACTCCTTGGCTGGGTTCTGCTCATTCTAACTAGGGCTAGCCCCACCTATATGTGCCGCTAACTCCGCCCCCTGGAACATAGCCACATAACTGAATGAGAGGGGCTCCAGGGGGCCAATCCTTGTAAGTTCCATGTATATATATATATATATATATATATATATATATATATATAAAAGCCGACTGGGCTTTGCCAGGGGGCAGCTTTAAAATAACCCCTCCATCCGCTTTTATTTTCTGTAATAAGAGTTCTTGTATTTTTTTAAAAAAAAATAATAATGTATCACTTTAACTACAAAAACAGTAACCGGTCGATCGCTATATAAGACCTAAATAAGAGAAACCAATTATTAATGAAGCCGATTGCAGCCATAACACAATACAGGGTTTGTACATCAAACAATCCTCAAGGAACACAATGGGAACGGCACACAAAGGCCGGGAGCTCGGACAAAGATCGTGTTAATGTATCACGTTTAGAAATCAATAGTACGTCCTGCACATGGTATAGGATTACAGAATAGAACTGCATGGTGACTACGCGACTTATGATATGATAGTGTTATATATATGATAGTGTTCAGGGCCGGCCTTTGGGGTGTGCGACCTGTGCGACCGCACAGGGCGCCACACTCCGGGGGGCGCCGCCGCCGCCGCCGCAGCGCGGTCCGACGCCACTGCCGCCGCGGGGTCCGCTGCCGCCAGTATGGGGGCACCCAGCACCCCTCCAGAGACGGACAGTAATGTCCGCCGCTGGAGGAGCAGGCTCGCAAGGGAGCAGTATCGGAGGTCTTTAACAGACCTCCGATACCGCTCCCTTGTGATCCCCGCGGCAACAGCTGCTGTGCGCCGGGGTTTGCTGTCAGATCCCGGCGCACAGCACTGAAGCTGCGCCCACCGGTCTCCGTGCCCTCTGACCCGGAAGAAGAGAAGACAGAAGAACTAAGAAGAAGAGCGAAGAGGAGGCAAAGAAACTGAAAGAGGAAAGGTAGGAAAGCATAGAGTGACAGTGAGAGTGGATTGGTGTACATGTGTGGATTAGTATATATGTGTGGATTGGTGTATATGTGTGGATTGGTATATATGTGTGGTTTGGTATATGTGTGGTTTGGTGTATATGTGTGGATTGGTGTATGTGTGGATTGGTGTATATGTGTGGTTTGGTGTATATGTGTGGATTGGTGTATATGTGTGGATTGGTATATATGTGTGGATTGGTATATATGTGTGGATTGGTGTATATATGTGTGGATTGGTATGCGTGTGGATTGGTATATATGTGTGGATTGGTGTATACGTGTGTGGATTGGTATGGGTGTGGATTGGTATGCGTGTGGATTGGTGTATATGTGTGGATTGGTATATATGTGTGGATTGGTGTATATGTGTGGATTGGTATATGTGTGGATTGGTGTATATGTGTGGATTGGTGTATATGTGTGGAGTGGATTGGTGTATATGTGTGGATTGGTGTATATGTGTGGATTGGTGTATATGTGTGGAGTGGATTGGTGTATATGTGTGGATTGGTGTATGTGTGTGGATTGGTGTATATGTGTGGAGTGGATTGGTGTATATGTGTGGAGTGGATTGGTGTATATGTGTGGATTGGTGTATATGTGTGGATTGGTGTATGTGTGTGGATTGGTGTATATGTGTGGAGTGGATTGGTGTATATGTGTGGAGTGGATTGGTATATATGTGTGGATTGGTGTATGTGTGTGGATTGGTGTATGTGTGTGGATTGGTGTATATGTGTGGAGTGGATTGGTGTATATGTGTGGATTGGTGTATATGTGTGGATTGGTGTATGTGTGTGGATTGGTGTATGTGTGTGTGTGTGGATTGGTGTGTGTGTGGATTGGTATGTGTGTGGATTGGTATGTGTGTGTGGATTGGTATATGTGTGGATTGGTATGCGTGTGGATTGGTGTATGTGTGTGGATTGGTAAGGGTGTGAGAGTGATGGGTGTTATGCTGTACCATTTCCAATGTATTTTTCATTATATAATTATGCTCTAAAGTACATCATAACTCCCATCACTCTATACTGTTCCATACAGTGGCAGAGCTGGGAGGCAGAGGCCTTGCACCCTCACCGCAGGACTTCTGAAAGGTAAGTGAACTTCAAAGAGGGAGAGGGTAGATAGTTAGGAGGGGGTAGATAGGGAGAATGGAGTGAGACAGGGTACATAGGGCAATCATACTCCTATCATGCCAAGTAGTCTACGAGTACATCCTGGAATCTGCGGGCATGATAAGAATGTGATTGCTGTTAATCATATATATGTATATATATATATATATACATAAATATTGTTATTTAATTGTTTTGTTATGTGTTATGGTGTGTGGGGGGGGTCATATTCGGTTTCGGCCAGGTAAATGCTGCACTTTTGGTTTCAGTCCAGAATTCGTTTCGGTGCATCCCTACTACTAAGCCAGACAATGAAGTGGTAGGCCTACACCACATCAATGTTTGGCGTAGTATATAGTGATTGGGGTTTTGTTACAAGTTTTGATTCCTTTCTTTTTTTGGGATGGGGGGGCGCCAGACGAGTAGTCCGCACAGGGCGCCAGAACACCTAAGGCCGGCTCTGATAGTGTTATATATGATAGTGTTATATATGATAGTGTTATATATGATTGTGTTATTTATGATAGTGTTATATATGATAGTGTTATTGTTTGGGTGGAACGGTTGCTCCCTGGGACCCAAGTCCCCCCTGATGCCCCTCTTTTCTGGGAGCTTTTTGTTGGTTGGGAATAAGGGTTTTACAGTCCCAAAAGGGGCAATAAGCTGCAAAAATGGATTTATACATTAAATGGTGTAAATAAAACCCAATATTCTTCTAAATGGCTTCATCATAGAAACATAGACTGTGACAGCATTTGGCCATCTAGTCTGTCCATTTCCTGACGTAAAGACTCTAATCAGTCGTCGTTCTCGTCTCAGATTCAGGAGCCATATGCCTCTCCCATGCACGCTATTCCATCTGTATAACACCCTCTCAGTGAAATAAAAATCTATGACATAAAGAGAGATCATTGGGTCACCAAGCACAAGAGGGACATGTCTGCTTTGTGGGGTGCTGTCAGAGAAGCAGGTGGGGGCCAGGGCTGAACAAAGACTTTTTTAAATGTGATTTTGCGGACCTACTGATGCCATTTATGTAACACAGTTAGCCAATTTTGATATATAAGACTAATTTATTTACAGAATTCTACATGTCTTCCATTGTTTCTATACACATTATTGGGACTTTATGGATGTAGAACCCTCGTACCCAGCAAACATTCCGAGCTCCGAGAAAAGAGGGACTTCGGGAGAGGAAAGAATGATTTGGGTCCAAAAGACGGACACTTGGGAAGTATGCCAAAGCCTCGATCGCTCCTTGAACGACAATCACTTTGAAATACTGGGGGATATGGAGCACTATGGAATTTTGGGGTAGCGACATAATCAGGAGAAGGCATTAGGCGCCCTGTTATATGATTTGGTTCCCTACTCCCCTCCCAGGTCCCCTTCCACTACCACCTACCCCCACTCCCCATCCCTTAACAGCCGGGGGGTAACCCTGCCCCTATAACCCCAATGGGCCATCACCAAAAAGCCCAGCTCCCGTTGAGGCTATGTTGTCCTCTTCCGGGCAGATGTTCCTCCCATGTCTTGTGAAGCCAAAGCATGACTCTTACTGGACACAGCCCACAAATTACAACTATTCTCTTATAGTAACATCCAGGAAAAGGTGAAGCAGGATGACACCCGTATCGTAGACGCTCTTAACTCTTTCCATTCATCAGAATAAAATAATCGGAAAAGGTCACCACAAAATAATAAAAGAAAAAAAAAAACAGCTCTATCAACAAAGATTTAAGTCAGCAGGAAGTAAATTTCACGGCGTAGATGCAATAAAACAGAATTTTCAGAGGGTACTAAAATTGCGGTCATAAATTCTTATTAATATCCATGTTTCTGGGGAACTCTAAATGTTACAGTGGAATTATAGTTTGCACTTTAAAACCGGATAACCTATTCGGTTGCTTCTCCGAGGGATTCTGGAGGCAACGTAGAGGCGAGGCGGGAAGGGGTTAATGATACCCCGCCGCTATCTGAAACTCCATTTGATACATAATATGGACGCCGTTCAGGATGAGGAAGGAGGGGGAAAAAAAAATAAAAGATACCTGCGCATGAGACTTGCTAAAGAGAAAAAAAATTACATGTAACCCAATTTTGACCCTTGATATTTGAGACAGCAGATCAAATGCTTGCCACCGCAGACTGGTTCTCTGCCTTGGCTTTGTAGTTTGTTTTTGAAGTGCGGTATTAACTCAACCTTCTTACCTTAAAAGAAAAGAAAAACCCAAGCGAAGGAACTCTAAGGGCGATCTCTCTAGAAATAACTCGGAGCTTAATCAACATCGCGGGTAGTTCACCAAATACCTTCAGAAGCAAGATGAGTGGGGTTTATTTTTTTTTAATAATATGACATCAAATAAATTGAATGAGTTTGGTGAGTGACGGTCATGGCTGAGAAATTCCCAAACGTCCGGACCCTGAGACCCTTCAAATATTAATCATTAATAAAGATTTTATTGTAGAGACTCTCTAATGGTGGCAGCCAGTCACTTATCTGTACTGCCGCTCGCACAACAGGTCTAGCCCTTGCAACGTGTATTCACCAGGAAGCTGCACTGAAGTCATTCATCGGCCGCTGGCCTTAAAGTGACGGGACTCATTTATGTCTCCAGGCTGGTCCTTGGGGAAAACGATGACAACAGGTAAAGGTGATCTGAACCGTGTCGCCTGTGTTGTCAGCTGTGATCTAGCAGTGAGAAAAGCACCAATGGGATGCTCACATATTGTTACGTTCAGCCGAACTTATCTACTGGCACGCGATGCATGCATGGGGGGGGGGTCTAACAAAACCTCTCATGCATGGAACGTGCTCCCATTGATTTCAATAGGACCATTTTCCTTCCACTGATTGGCTGCTTCAGACAGCCAATCAGTGGAGCGACCAACATGACGGCCCGTAGATGAGGCGTACTGCTGCAGGTCTCGAGCTGCAGCTTCTACTTACGTTAAGTCTTCCTTTTTGGAATAAAGTACTTATAAAATGCTTTAACATGCATTCTTTTCTTTCCAGGAGGCTGCCGGGGACTCTGTCCCTTTAAGGAGAAATAAGTGCCGTTTGTCTGCTGACATGTTTATGAGGAAGAATGCAGCTCCCACCACCATGTCCTATCTCACAAATTATTGTCCTACCTCCAGCCTATAATTAGATTGTAATTTTCAGTGATATAAATAGCAATCGCGAAAGTCTTTCTATACTCACGGGGGATCTATGGTAACAAATGGAAAATGCCGTCGCTTTGTTTTCCCCTCTTTATTCTTTATTGCTTTTTCGCAGACCCTTTTACTGTTTATTACAGAAAACAAACGCTTGGTTTATTCCGACGCATCCTTAAAAGCAAAAAAGACAAATGTCTACATCTGAGATCTGCCGGTAAAAAAAAAAAAAAATACAGCCGTCTTTGGCCCTCGTCCACGTTTAAAAAAAAGGTAATAATTTATGGATTATACAGCCGTTTTTTTTTTAATTAAATTTTTATTTATTCAAATTCCCAATATCCTGTACTTTTTGCTTTCCAATTGGTGAAATTGTAAGTAAGGGGCTATTTTATGTTTAGGAAGTGGCAAAAGGTGGCAAACTGTAATCTGTATTCTGTCCTGATGTTATCTCCCCGTCTTCCCACCCATCTCAGACAAAAAGGCTCCAAAATCAAATCAACAACAATCAGCAACTTAACAATAGGGGCGAGATAACTTAACGAGGAGGAATAATTACGCAGGTCCTGAGAACAGGGGTTTTTAGGGGAAATTGAGTCTTCATTAGCACTTTGACGGATATGATAGCCGGGTGTTACCTGACAGCGTTGGTTTGACCGGACTCAGAGTCCTCTCCTTGTAGGAGACGCGTTCTGCGCAAGTGCAAGGTACTCACCTCCAGCCAGCGCTAGTGAGCTCTTGTGCGGGATTTCTAGGGTGTTTAACTAGACCCCAACACGAGAATCTATTCGGACCCACGTGTGCATGTGCAGGAGGCGCTCCCATTCGTTGCAATGAGAGCGCTTTCCTGCCACCGATTGACTGCTTCAAGCAGCCAATCAACGGCAAGAATCATCATAACAGGGAGGAAGAGGGCAGCTGCTGCAGCTTCTACCTCTGCTTGCTGTGTTTGGGGTTACTCACAGAGATCCTTCTATAGTAGGGGCGTCACGGACAGCAAACTGTCCCTTTAATGGCGTCTCACCTTTAATTTCTAGGTTACCATAATAACCCGGTTTTGGATTCAAAACCAACTCGTATTGCACATCATTCCTAATTAGATGATTAGTGCTTTGAAGGGCAGAAGAGAAGTGATTTGCATAATCTAATCATAAAAAGAAGTTAAAGATAGGGATTTTGCCGTTCGCGCGTACAATTATCCCCACGACCTGGGGGGGCCGAGATATAAATGTGATTAAACAGTATTTCTGCATTAAACAGGCAACTGTGTGTCCTCTAATAAAACAGGGGCTAGAGGCAAACGAAAAATTAATTTCAGAAGACAATCAATTTTATTCTACACGTCGCTAATAAATAACGGCTCATCTGCAGACAGATCATTCTGCCCTGGGTGGGAACACATGTCACAAAGCTTCAATGACATGAACCGAGGCGGAAGCTGCCCTATAAGTACAACGGAATCCGTATATTGCCTGCCAGATGAGTCACTTAATAGGAATTCCTAGAAGTTAGATAAAAAAGGAGATAGATGGATAGATAGATAATAGATAGATATAGATAGATAGATAGATAATGGATAGATAGATAATAGATAGATAGATAGATAGATAGATAGATAGATAGATAGATAGATAGATAGATAGATAGATAGATAGATAGATAGATAGATAGATATGGACAAAAGTATTGGGACACCTGACCATTACATTAATATTAAGTGGGTCCCCCCTTTGCAGCTTCTGCTCTTCTGGAAAGGATTTCCACAAGATTTTGGGGTGTTTCTGTGGGGATTTTAGCCCGTTCATCCAGTAGAGCATTTGTGAGGTCAGCCGCTGATGTTGGACGAGATGCCTGGATCCCAAAGGTGTTCGATGGGGTTGAGGTCAGGGCTCTGTGCGGCCGGTCAAGTTCTTCTGCCCCAAACTCATCCAACCATGTCTTTATGGACCTTGCTTCGTGTGCTGGGGCGCAGTCATGCTGGGACATATCTCCCCCAAACAGTTCCCACAAACTTGGAAGCATCACATTGTCCACTGATGCTTTATGGCAATGCTAATGAAGTCCATTCTTTCATAGACGTTCATTAGTCAGGGGGTACAGATGAGTAATCAAGACTGAGCCACTCTATTTTTTATGAGTCGAGGTGTTTGTCTAGTAGATCGGGGCTCAGAGAACAGAGCGAGAACTCATACAAACGGCTGATATGCAGCTGCCTGAAAACATATTCTGCAAAAACTAAAACTTTTTGAAAATGTATCTTAAATCTGATATTAGTAATTAAAAAAATCACTTTTCCATCGCCAAAGGCAGAAATATAACAAAACGTGCTGATTGGGGTGGATTTGTTTGTTACATTCGCGTCCCTGAAAAATAGTAACTACAAAAAAGTTGATGGATCCGCGCTGTTTTTAAGGCAGGAGATAAACTGGAGACCCGCGCTGGAGCTTTGTAAACACAGCTTTACTAAGGAATGAACATCCTGAAGATCAAAGTGAATCACGGAAGTCGCACAAGGAAGATAACGCGGTTTACGAACGGCTCACAATGCAAAAATAATCACTGATGATGAATTGTGTACTCAATACCGCTATAACCGGGGCGGGAAAAGCAAGAGAACCTGTTTGGATCAAAGGAAGCGGTTACAATTCCAATAAATCAAATAAAAAAAAACAACAAAACAATAGTATTCTGGTGCAAACCAAATCTCCGCCAACTTTTTGTCCAAAATTCTAGATCCTGTAAAACAAACCAAAGGAATGACTAGGACACTCCCGGACAGCCTCCTCAACAAAGAATACACGTTAATGTACTTTTACGTACTGCATTATTTATTCCATTATATATATATATAAATAAATATATAGATAGATATATAGAGAGAGAGAGATGCACCACCGCTCAAAGGGAGTCACTTGGACATTTTCCAGTTTTTGAAAGAAAAACAAGTTTTATTCATTAAAATAACATGAAACGGGTCAGAAATCCAGCACAGACAGGGTTAATGTTGTAAATGACTATTGTAGCTTGAAACGGCTGATTTTAATGGAATATCTACATAGGTGTACAGAGGCCCTTTATCACTCCCATCACTCCTGTGTTCCAATGGCCCTTTATCACTCCCATCACTCCTGTGTTCCAATGTCCCTTTATCACTCCCATCACTCCTGTGTTTCAATGGCCCTTTATCACTCCCATCACTCCTGTGTTCCAATGGCCCTTTATCACTCCCATCACTCCTGTGTTCCAATGGCCCTTTATCACTCCCATCACTCCTGTGTTCCAATGGCCCTTTATCACTCCCATCACTCCTGTGTTCCAATGGCCCTTTATCACTCCCATCACTCCTGTGTCCCAGAGGCACGTTGTGTTCATTGATCCAAGTTTAAGTTTAAAAGGCTAATTGATCGTTAGAAAACCCTTTTATGTTACAGCTAAAAATTTTCTTAGAAAAATCTGAGTGACCTCAAACCTTTGAATGGTAATATGTATTTATATACTCCATATGATACTTGATGTAGGCAGAAGTGTTCCGCAGACGCGCATGGGGGATCTCCTTAGAGGCCGAACGGAAAGCTCGCCAAGCCAGAGCTGGAGATGACGGGCGATGAGTATGACGTTTGTTTGAACACATCTCCGGCATGGACAATTTAAAGGGACCACGCAGCTGTCACGTGCATTAAAGTCCATATGATGGATGTCGCTGTAAAGGTGTAAGAGGGGCTCTCGTTTATTGCTATAAATTGTTTCTTTTAGTAGCTGTTATAAGCCGCTTAAATACCTAAACCGAGAATAGTTTTCAAGTGGTAGCCGCGAGGGTCACAGCAGTTTGCCCGGAGCAGAGAGCGCTCTCTGGTATCCAACGCTTTACCAAGACGCAAGTCACTGATCACCCAACAGCGTTATCCGTTTCGCAGTCCGTTCCCTAGCTGACAGTGAGAGGGTTAATAGCATTGGGGAAAATAACTTCACAGCGAAATGTTACAAATGGTTTTACTAAAACCCCAGCCAGAGCAATAAGGCTATTGTGTAGAGTAACCCCGTAACGCCCAGAGGGATTTATTCATAAAAAAAATGTCATGAAAAAAAAAATTATATATTTATCTTTGCGTTTTTAAATAAAGTGTTTTATTCAGTAATGGATAGAACTTGGGTTTTGTTTCACGCTTTTCCAATAAACTTGTTTTATCTGAAGACTCGGAGGCCGCCGTTGCTGTCAGTCATGTGATGTTTTGGGTGACTTTTCTTGCTCAAACACCACACTGAGCTGATGCTTTATGGCAGTGCTAATGAAGTCCTGCTTATGCTAATGAAGTCCTGCTCATTCCCCCATTGACTTTCTTTAATCAGAGGGTCCCTCTAGGTAATTAAAACAAATGCATTCTATTTTTTTAACAAACCTTTACATGGTTGCCTAGTAGATTAGGTCAAAAGAACAGAATTTTGTGGAATTGCAGAAAAAGGTACTTTATTTTTAAACTGTTTTAAGTGAGATTTAAAACAAAAAGAAAGAAACAATATATCTGGCGCCCCCCTTTCATGAGATACAGGGCCAACAACACACCTGTGTTGGGGGTGTGGTCACAGACAGTGAGGGTGTGGCCAGGTGATTAAATGGGTGGGAACAGGTGTTGAAGTCATGGGAGATCCAAAGATATCCCAAACCTGTCTATGATCCCCTCCCCCATGCACATGTGGGGTACTTAGAGACAGTGGGGCAGTTAGGCAGGACAGCAGGCCTGTGAAAATCAGGACACTTAGCAGGTATGGGCTAGTAAAGCTGAGAACACACACTCTTAAAGTCAATTGTAATACAGAAGTACCCAGAAGTAACGGGGAAGCAGTCCTCCTGATACTAAACCGACACCTTACAGGCCGCGCCGTTCACCGGCCGACCGACAGCGCACGCTGAAAAGGCTTCGTGATTAATACGCTATAAACACAGACCGGCCCACGGATAATGTTATTAGAGCCTGCGCGATAAGCACAAATTCCACACTTATTGTAAATGATGTAAAAATAATTACTCTAGAATTTAGCATTTACCGCAAAGTAATTATATAGCCTTTGGCTAACTCCTGATTTAGGAGCAATACGGCTCTGCCTGGATCGCGGCTTCCCTGAATCCCATTACAGAAATACCTGTTAACAAATCTCCTCCGCTCCGCCGCCGCGTTCCTCTTAGAATTATATTGCTTTTGGGATTGCAGTTTTGCCACTAAGTCATTTGTAGGCTAAACGGCTTGAATGTTAGATGAAAGGACAGCTCGTTATGATGTAATATAGGTCTTCTTTTACAATCACATCCTTTTAGTATCGTTAACCCTTTCATTTCAAATTGCTTTTCCCCCAAATAAGCCTAAATTATTCACCAGATGTTTCCATGTAACAACATTCTGCTAACAGCATAGTTACCAACACACTTGATTGACGCAAGACAGTCCCAAAAGCTCTTCTTTTGTCTTCCTGCCCCAATTCGACCTTTTCACCCGAAGAAAACCGCTGCATTTGCGCAAAAAAAGGCAGGACCAGGATTTTACGTGGCAGAAGCCGACATGATGTCATACGTCATCTTGGCCCCTAGCTGTCCCCTATACCGCCACTGTCCTCAATGCGTCGTACCGGGATATGATGTCATACCCTGACCTTCCATGATGCTCAGTTAAACCAGTCCATGGGGGCTCCATACTGTAAATGGGCCGGTTGGGGCGATCAGAGGGCACCCCCTGGTTTTGTAGGGAGGGGCTGCTGACTCACTAGTCCTATTGCCCTAGGCCAAGGCCAGAATACATTGCCGGTCACACAAGTCATGTAACCCCGCAGGTGTTGGCACATATACAAGCCACCAAGGAAAATACATAAGGAATTGTTTCCAGACGTCTTTACAACTCCATTGATTCCGAGGGCAAGCCACAACTTGTTTGTTGTTCGGCGCAAGCAAAATTATGCGTAACCCCTATTATGTTAATGTATCGCGTTTAACCTTTTCAGCGCATTCTGTCGCCGCTTCGTTGGCAGGCTGGCCAGCTGCGCTCGGTGTGACAATACGCCGCGCGATAAACGGAGGTTAATATAGGGAGGATATTTCTGAGCACACACACAATTAAATTCAGAAAACAGCGGTCCGCTGCCAAGGAAGAAACCGCTATACCGCGTTTTAATTATTATTTCGCGGACAGCGTTCTCTAGGAAATAGAACATATGCAGCATTTTTACGTATTTGGATCGGGAGACAAACTAAAAATTGCTGGTTAATGAATAAACCCCCTTATACCATAGATTTTGGTGACCAGGGCATCCATTTTTTATGGAGGGCATCAGGTCCCTTTACTACAGGCCCGAGATTTTTTACTTAATTCACATAAAGATTATTTTATAACGCTTTACACATCGGGTGACAGGGACAGCTGGAATGCGATAGCCAGTTTGAGGGATTATGTCCATGTTTAAAACCCAATTACCAGCCATTATCGCCGTTAATCAAATTTCCAATTGGCCATAAACTGTTTGAACATAACGGCGTCTCATTGGCAGTATCCAATCTTCTTCTACTGCTATCAAACAGCTAAACATTTCATCACCGGCAGAGGCCAGACACTGGATATACTTCCCCCTTAATGAAGTCAATTCTGTGACGTAAGGGTCTCCAGGGCCCGACTGGGGGTCCCAAGGCGCACTGGCACTTTAAGGCCAGCAGCCGCCAAATGACGTAAGCACGGCAGCACATTTTTATGATCACAGAGCCATAGAGCTGGAGCGCCAGATCTGGTGAGAATGGGGCGCTGCCAGCCGGTGGCCCACTGGGCATTTGGCCGGAATGCCAGGTGGCTCGCCCAGGCCTGTTACTTTTGATTAACTTGCATTTAATGTGAAGGTTACACTACAATCCTACCGTCAACTCAAGCAGGAAGTTGCAACTCACTTCCTAGATTTTACCTGCAAACCTCTTCAAATCGTTAAAAACTATTCAGTTCCCCCGTGAAACCGTTATCACGGGAGTCTTCAGGTGAAGCGCCACTTCTTCGGTTATCTGGCTCACCATATCCAGATCGCAAGAACGGCGGTAAAGCACGCCCACACCTTGCCCGCTCACTCTTTTATTCCACCCACTCCCCGCCTTATATACCTCCCACTCCCTGCCCTCTCCCCCTCCCACTGGTATATACCTCCCACTGCCTGCCATCTCCCCCTCCCAGCCTTATACACCTCCCACTCCTTGCCCTATCCCCCTTTCCCTCCCACTCCCTGCCATATTTCACTCCTTGCCCTATCTTACTCCCTGCCCTCTCACTGCCTGTTCTGTCCCCTCCCACTCCCTGCCCTATCCTACTCCTTGCCCTATCCCACTCCTTGCCCTATCCCCCTCCAAATCCCTGCCATATCCCACTCCCTGCCCTATCTCACTGCCTGTGCTGTCCCCGCCCCTATTATCCCCCTCCCACTCCCTGTCTTATCCCCCTTCCACTCCCTTTTTTGTCCCCTCTCTGTCTTGTCCCCCTCCCATTCCCTGTTTTGTTCCCTCCCCCTCTTATCCCCCTCTTACTCCCTGCCCTATCCCCCTCTCACTCCCATACATTTTCAAGCTGGCTGCATAACCTGTATTAGCGTACAACAAAGCATTAAGTAGGTAAAGCATTAAGGACGCGCTGTATAGAGGCGCAGGCATTAGGATCGTCCCCTTTAACATACTGTATGGCGTAATATTTCACGGCGCTCCTGTTAATCCGACGCAACTTTTATACCCGCTCATAAACAGAGGAGTGGAAAAAACAGCACAGATGTTCACCTCTAATGCAATTTCCATTCAATTTCCTAAGTGCGGTCCCTGTGTGCAAACTAGCTTAACGTTATGTTTAGCTTGCAAATTCTTTTAATAAATAATGAATGCGATAAAAAGCCGAGATCAATGGCAAGCTGAGAAAATCATAAAACGAGGAGCCCTCTCGTTCGGGGCGGCCGCCGATTTCAAACTTTAATCCGGAGACAAATCAATATGACTTTTTCTTTCTCCGCCTGTCACACATGAGGCAGATAACCCACATGTAGCCTCCGAGCGGATATCTGATATGAGTCACCTGAAACGCGATCGGATTGAGAGACGCCGCGGAGAGCTTAGCGCACATGCCCGGGTTAACCCTTCGCTGCGCACCGCCAGTTGAAGGAGTAAGCCCGCTCCGAAGCGAAATAAAAGCAAAGCAACACGGCGGGAAAAGGTTTGGGTATTGATTCTGAAAAGAGGGGGTTAATAGAATTTATTAGCCAGAGATACTCATTTTGGAATCAAGGAAAGAGTTAAATCAATTGGGTTCTATTTAAAATTGGCAATTCTAGATTATTTTCAGTTCTTGGTGTTACTGTTAGTGTTTTATTATTTAGGAGACTTCTAAAATCCGGGGATATATCTGATATATTAAGTATATCGCCTTTCTATATCACCTCCTATAAGTGCGGAAGTCTATTAAAGTGAACCAAATGGATGTTGTGAAATGGTATATTCCAACATTCACCTGTATTTAAGCAGGGATTTCAAGTTGGGACACTCATATATCCCCCTGCTTAAACCGACATAATTTAAGAAAGTTAATAAATAATTTAAGAAATTGCTGGCATTCTTTGATAAAATTCACCTTCTGAACGAAGAGCTCATTCGCTACAAAAAAAAAAAAAAAAAAGATTTTACGATAACGCTGCTTAGCGAGCGAGACACTTGCACACAAGGGCTGTTTTCCCCTATAGTAAATGTCAATGCGGTTAACCCTTTAACGGCCAGAGAGGTCCTCTAGCAGTCAAATGGCTTCATTAGCTAATGCGCTAATTCCAGCCCAGAGCCTCGGAGGGGAAATTCAGCTCCAGCCGCCATGTAAGAAGCGTAAAGGAGCCGTGAAAATACTTATTGGTAACAAAAAAAAACATCCCCAAAGCTCTTTAATAACGTTAAAGACGTCTGATGGCTTTTTACGATAAGCTGGGTGTTTATAGGCTTCATTGATTAATGGAAAGTGGTGTTTTTTGTGTTTTTTGTTATTTTTATTTTTTTTAAAGGCCGCTTTTAATCATCTATCTTATATACAGCTGCTAAGCTTTAACTCCTTAATGACAGGTGGAGTACCGAAATCCGGAAATGCCGTCGGGGGGAGGGCAGGACCTGCAGTCCGAGAAGCTCTGGTGTCCATGAGATAAGATAATGATAAAAATCAGCAAAATAAATCTCTCTTATAATCTGCAAATTAATACGCCATGATCGTTCAGCTGGTAAATGTGGTTGGTAGCAGCTGGCAGAATTACAGTCTATTCTATACGGAAATTGATGTTCTTTTTACGATTCACAACTATTTTATACAGTATTCGCTCATTTGTAAATGTTAAAGCAACAAAATGAATATAAAGGGGGGGGGTTCTGTGTAATAAATATAAAACGTTTGAAAATAATCTATTGAATAAAAATGTCCAATATGACATGTAATGCAAAATGAAAATAATAATAAGTCCAAAATGACTTACAATTTAACACACTGGATGCCAAAGAGGTTGCACAAATGCCTTGCGCAGACATCTGGCACCTAAAGGGTTAAACAGCATTTGCACCTTTTTTTTCCTTTCTGTCTCGTCCTCTCTCTCTCTCTGTCTCTTATAGACAAAAAAAGTCAAAAAGAAAATAATGTAGAATGCTTATATACGCTTATTTAAGGCTATATTTGTCAGACATCTAGTAAAATAATGAAACTTCATTAAAATCAGAAAAACCTCAGAATATTTTCCAAAACTAAGGAAGAGGAAGATATCCATTCCGCTGAGATCTACAACACAAGGAACGTATGGGAAAAAATACACCTGGATTAACCCAGTGATGATTAAGAACACTCACGGCCACCCAAAGGGTTAAACACCCCTTTAAAGCGCTTAAAATCTTATCCACAGCTCCATTAGATTTGATGGCAACGATCAACGGTTTAACCCCACCAATGCTGTACTAATTATAATCACTCAGGAAAGTCCTGAAACAATTATTGGTGTATTTTATCCTATAAAAAAAAAACCAAATAACTGTGTTTTTAGGATCTCCTCGGATGCACGTGGGCAGGCATGGCACAGCACGCCGGGCGCCAGTCGCAGAAACGCTTAAGATCGCTGGCCGCTGATCTCAGTCTTTTATAAATGAGTGATCAATTAGCAATGTGCACAACCTTGGCATGTGAGGGGTTAAACTATCTCTTAGGGCAGAGCCTATCCAAGTTATTACCATACCCTATATTTATATATGTCTTGGGTAGCGCATGTACAGCTCCCTCTATACCACAACTTATTCCTTCTTTATGTCAATAAGGCCGGCAATAGAACTCGAAATCTTCACCCGGAGGACTTTTTAACAAAGCCGAATTTTCAGACTTAAAATGAATTCACTCGCATATACGGCGGGTTCCGTAAGACAAGCTCCTTACCAGCTGAGAATATCCTTGTAGGTCCTCGTCTATGTGTTCCGGTTAAACTGTACAAATACATCATGTGTGTTTTAGGTTTTTCACCTAAAAAATCTACATGAGCCGGATTGTAAGCTCTTCTAGCGAGGGCCCTCGATGCGTTTTGTCTCTGTAAGTCCATCTTCTTATGTGATGCACTACTTGTTATGTCCCGTTTACCCATTGTACAGCGCTGCGGAATATGATGGCGCTATATAAAACAATAAACACAAAGACCTAGCTCAGCCCCTGCAAAGAAGATATAACGTGTCATGGATCATTAACCCTTTAATTACCAATCCCTTCTGCATCCTGATGATAAAACCCGAGAAACTGGACCAAACGTAGAATTTTTTTTTTAGGATAAAATTCCAAACACTTGGAAAGCATGACTGCGTATGTTACCGACATATCCCAAAAATCCAAGATGGCGGAATGCCCCAGCACGCGGTGAGCGCTCGTTGCCGGAGACGCCGGAGATCCCGGTAGATTGATACGTGACATTTCCCGTCCTCTCTAATCATTCATTACCTGCTTCTGTCATTTCCATTACAATCAACTCTAAATATGAAAAATGCTTCACCAAACTCGCTGTTTCCTATCGATTTCCTCCCTTTTTTTTTTCTCGAAATAATTACTCGTTCAATACAAAAAGTTGACAGTCGGTGCTCCGTATGAAATCACCTTTTCTCTCATTTTTTGTTTTTAACACCGGGATTCTATCCGGAAGCGTGTTTCGTTCCTGAAAAAACCCAAACCCAACGGATTTATTTATTTACAGGAAGTAAAAGAAAAAAAAAAACAACATGGACGCCCCCACTTTAAATGCGGCCGTCTGTGTAAAGAGTCTCCGGCATTAACGCATCTGTCAGAATAACAAGCTGGGAATTACACGCAGACATCAAACCGAGCGCAGAATCTATCTGAAGTGATTCATTTAGATCTGTCTCATTGATTTATTAAACACGGGGCAACATCTGCAGCCTCGCGCAGCCGCCTGGCGAAATGAATGCCGGATCAATTCAAATGGAAAAAAAGTGCAAAAGAGATAAATCAAAACCAAATTTGCATGCGTTTTTCGCAATCAGGCTTATTGGGTCCAAATGCTCCATTTCCCTTATTTTTTTTCGAAAAGAAAATGCGCCGAGACGTTATTTTATCTTTTTTTTTTTTTTCTGAAGTGACAGAGATTTCTCGCAGGTTCAGACGCTGAAAGGAGAAAGAGACAGGGGAGGGAAAAAAAAAACCTGCTTGTATTTAACCTTTTGAATATGCATGGAGGAAAAGCATTAATGCGCGCTCTTCTCGGCTGAGGCTGCGGGTCCGGACGCGGGAACGCAGATCGACGCGAAAAAAAGATACAAGAGACGTTCTTCAACGGCCGGCGGCCCCGACGTGGATTGTTTTACGGCACGCTGCGATGCGACCGTTCCCTGAGCTGGTCCGGAGAGCTCGCAATCTATATCTCGGCACCTTGAGCGTGAAGACCAAGTGTTCTACAGTCTCCATGGCTATGATCAGGATCATGATGAACCCTAATAGCCATGGCTCCTAAAATGGGATTTCTAACCTATTTTATCTAAATAAATAAATAAATAATATATATATATATATATATATATATATATATATATATATATATAGATAGATAGATATATATTATAGTATATATTTATTTATTTATTAAATAAATAAGTCTGTATTCTGTGCTATAATAGCGCAACAGTTGAATAACGCCAGTTGGCACGTGCCGAATCCAAACTCTTCTGTTCAGTATGAATTCGCCCAATATACAGTATTTTAACCCAACAAGGTGCATGCATTAAGGACAGGCAAGCAGGTATTAATGACATAGTTCAAAAAATATTTCTTGTTTCATACTGTATCGAACAATCATAATATCCAGGTGTCTTCTTGTAATGCAGTATAAAAGTATTATTCGGTATATATATATATATTGTATACTGGTGTATACGATATATTATGTTATGATATGTATTCCGGAAACGTTACATTAAAACGTGGATTCTCTGTTTAAAGGTAATGTGCTGACAGCGTTCGGTCTCAGTACGGAATGAAGACGTCGCGGGCCGTCTTCAGAAACGTAGCCGGCGCTTACGGATTTCGGGATCACCCAATAGGAGCTCAGAGGACCTGTTTAAAGAGATACAGGATGTTCATTCATGTACCTTCACGCAGGAGAGGAGATCTGGAATCCCTCTCTAGAAGGTCCTCAAAGTCTTTCCCCTGGAACTCCCCCCAAGTCACAAGTGATATTAATCAAGAACGTGGCGATTGTTTAATGTGACGCGGACGCTAATACCGCTAAAGGTTTGTTTAAAGGGTCAGATTGTGGTGCTAGCCAAGAAAGGAGTGTGAATGAAATTCAGAGTGAAAAGACAGCTATTTCATCACCAAATTTGGATCTTTTTTAAAAAAAATCATCACCCTTTAAACCAGATGCATTCCGACCGCTTCCCGGAACACACAGCTTTATACAAGTAACACACAACCGTAGCGATTAGCGGCACAATTGGCGATTCGAAAGCCTGTGGTTTTCATTCCTTCGCCCGGTGTAAGAAAGTTACAGCGATCTGTGCCCGCCGTGCGGAGCTCTGTAAGTGTGCACATGGCTGCTCTCTGTAATTATACGCCTGCCATCATTGTTCTAATAAAAGACTGCGTATTACTAAGTGTTTGGCTCCGTTCAGCAGTCTCGCTGTCTGGGCTTTTTTTTTTTTTAATCCGATGAAATAAAATATTGTCTTTATTTACGGGCCCTAATTAATTCCTGTGAGTCTTTATGGGGTTTTTTTTTTTGTTTGTTTTAATCAGCAAGTTGCGTAAAGTCTGGAAAGAAGTTAGAAGCTGGGGCCAATGGGGGACCATGCGTTAGCTGGAGCGGCTTTTAAAGGGTTAAATTATCACCCAACACATTAGGGGGGGATATGTTATAAGCACAGCTGTGCAATACGGATACCGATGCTAAGATCGTATCCTCCAATCAGCAATCAAGACACAAATATTTGTTTATTGGTGGAATTTCTAAATATATATATTTTTTTAAATCTATGATTTTTTTATTTTTTTAAGCAAAATTAAAATAAAACTCCCCCCAAAAAAGTAGTTAGTTAGTAGAATCCCCAAAATCCTCTGTTACAGCTTTGGGACTAAGATACTCCCGTCAGATGATGGGAATTATAGTCCAATAGACAGAGGGCTTCCCCACACCAAATAATGACATTCTGCTGTAAGAAACGTCTCTTATGACATCATTACTTTAACAAACAAAAAGGCAAGGAATGGAATTTGAAACCGAATGATGTTCCAATAAGTTAAACAGAATACTAAATAGAGTATTCAGGCCAGTGCTAGATGGAGTCGCTACACCAGTACATAGCAAATGCATGTGCCCCTCTCACTGTACAGCGCTACACTGCGTGTTGGTGCTCTGGAAATATACGATGTTTAATTCCACTAATGTTGTCAGCAACCAAAAAGACTGAACCGGCGCTACTGTCTACTCAATGTCCACTAAGCAACGTTTAAAGCAGCGGTGATACACAGGTGATGAGGAGGAGACCTAGATGGTCTCAGAAGCTTGCGATCTATTATAGTCCAGCTAGCCAGTAAAGGTACCCACTAAGCCAAGGGCAATAATGTTTACACGTCGTTCCTGAAGCCCCATTCTCTCCGTGATGCTTGTACATGTCTTATGTTTATTTCAAAGGAGAACAAGAGGGCATCATCGGAGGATGAGATGTAAGGAACTCTTACTTGACTGAGAAGGTGGTAGATAAGCGGAACAGCCTCCCAGCAGAAGTGGTAGAAGCTAATACAGTGTGAGATAGATATATGGCTCCTGGATCTTCTGCCATGACTTCTTTCCAGCCGGGGGGGGGGCATTTGCATCCTATACATTTATTATCCACTATAGACTCTTTGTGTGCCAGTGTACTGCTAATTCACCTGGCACTAAAAAGGTGAACTTAAATAAAAAACGTTTTTTTCATAAATAATTATATAAAGGGACTGCCGGCGCGAACTGCCCCAAATTATTATTATTTATTGTATTATATACGGCGCCCTCGTATTCCGCTGTAAACTGATATCCGCACGATCCCGATTACACATTAATGCCGCAAAAAATAGAGAAATAACCAGGAAATTTCTAAAAAAATTAACTTCCTATGGTTTTGGGGTTTTTTTAGAACTAGCAAAACTGTGTTTTCTCCAAAAATATGAATTTAACTTTTTAAGTTGATTCTAAAGTTTGGAAAAATCCCCTCAAACTAACAGCAGAATCACTTTGTCTGTTTGCATTGTCTGAAATTAACTAAAATACACATTTATTTTTAAAAAAATAATATTAATATATATATATATAAAATATATACATAAATTTTTCTTTCAAACCAAGTCATTCCCACGCTCACGTTCTCACTTCTAGTCTTCTTCCTGCATTAAATCTCTAAAAATCCGTAATTGATCAATTTATTTAAAAAAAATCCACAAAATTAAATAAAATCATACCTTAAACTCCAGCAAAAAAAAAAAAAATATATATATATTTTACGTTACCACCCAAGGTGGTCTCTAATACCGGCAGCCTGACATTTTTAAGGCGCGGGGCGTTCCTTACGTATCTGTGTAATATTTTTGGTAAAGCAGGTTATTTTTTTATAATATACCACAATTTCTAGAGCCGTGATCATAAAAATCACCGATGTAAAAAGAAATAAAACCATATCCATATTATCCTATTATATACATGCATATACACACTCATATACACATACATACATACAGTATATCTACCCTATATATATATATATATATATTTATACTTATACATGCATACACATACATATATATATACAATATATATACATATACACACACACACATATATATACAGTATATATACCCTATATATATATATATACTTATACATACATACACGCATGCACACACATATTTATATACAGTATATATACAATATATATATATATATATATATATATATACAGTATGTATACGATAGATAGATAGATAGATAGATAGATAGATAGATAGATAGATAGATAGATAGATAGAATTTGCCCAGATTCCTGGAAATCGGATATTTCGGGTGATATCTGTAGGAGGCGCGGCATGACGCCCGCCGTGTGATTATTGATTAGAATGTATATCTGCGGGGAATCTGTGTGCAAATCACAAGTCAACAGAAATCCTTCATCATTGATTTTTCTTGTTCTTGGCTCTTAAATATTAAACAAGAGGGTCGCGCTTCGCTCCCGTGACACCATAACTAAAGGTGATGAGGTCATAAGCAGAGCATCCGTTACCAGACGGTCCCAAACCCCAGAACGGGCAAATTGCAGATGACTACCAACGATCACGCTTTGGGACCAAAAATATACAACTTCACGGACCCCCCGAGGCTCGTGATAAATAAATGATTCATCGCTGCTGTCTGGAATTAACAGAAATCCAAAGAAATTATCATCGGCGGATCCCGGTCTCCCCCAAATTATATCAAAACAGAAATAAATGTTTCCACCGGGGAGGAAAAACTTTTTTCAAAACAGAGCCCACCGACATTATATCTAAATGTAACCCTTTCAGTGCCATGGGTCAAGCATATGATGATAGATGTGTTTTGGGTCTTTTTAACACTTAAAGCCACAGATCTACTGCTAAGGAATCCAAACCTATTAATATAAAACTTATTTCGGATAAAAAAAGAATGTAAAAAGGGGAGCCTCTACCACTTCTGCTGGGAGGCTCTTCCATTTATCTACCACCCTTTCTGTTGTCAAATTATTCTTTTTGAAAGGGTTAAGTGCCCAGACTCGCTATTTAGTAGACGTGTATATGGGTTTTATATCACACGTCTTCTAGCGATAAACATTTCTATATATACTATATAATATATATGTATACTATGTAATATATATATATATATATACTATGTGATATATATACTATCTAATATATATATATATACTATGTAATATATATCTATGTATATATACTATATAATATATATACTATGTAATATATACTATGTACCGTCATATATACTATATAATATATACACTATGTAATATATATCTAATACCAGCCCCGCTGACCGTGGCACTTGACGCTGGCGTGTGCTTCGGCACACGGCTAAATAAACATGTTTTAATTAGCCGTAATGGCTGCCGGCTATAGAGTAGATGGTCGGTCTCTTTAGAGGAGGGGACGGTCTCTTTATTTATTTGCTGTCACGGTGTGTGAGATGTCGCGCATGCTGTGCACACACACTAAAGTCCTTCCACGCTGCTTGTTTTTTTTTTTGCGAAGGTTTGCGGTTCACGATTGAATGTTTTACGCGGCGCGTTGGCGTGTGCCGTGTATCCGCTGGCGTGTAGAGGAGCCGGAGTGCTTTATATGACGGGGGGACGGGGGTCACATTTACCGGCATTAAAAGTGATCGGTCGTTTGGAGAGCTGCCGGAGGTCTGGAGGACGAAGCCCCCCTTGCATCATTAGAGGGGCGCTTTTCATCGCCTCTGGCCTCTAACTTCCGCATCAGCCTCCTTTCTTCAGTTATAGGAGCCTCTACCATTGATCCCATAAAATAACTACCCCCCCTCAATCCTCACTATTACCCCTATAGACAGGCGGACCCCCCCGACGGCCCTATTTATCTCCTAAGGGCAAACTGTCACTGTTAACCCTTTAGGCGCCCATAGAAGAAAGGTCTTCTTTCCTCTATCTGAGGCTCACAGCGATTCTGATTCGCTGCCCATCACCAACCTCATACTCCAGGAGCCTCCAAAGCAGCCTCACTCCCTCACCTATGGCGAGCCTCCCTTGAGCACTTTCTAGCCCCTCGTAAAAAAAAACATTCTTTTGGGGAGGAATAAACCTCCGCCACAAAGAATAAGCCTCACTCAAAGACGAGCCTCGACCACTCCATAACAGCCTCCCTCAAACAAATCCAAACTTTCATGTTTCCCATCCCTCAGTCCCAACTTATTATTATGTTAATACTTTTTTTTTCTATTTTACATTATTTACCATTTTTTCCCCCAAAAGAGTTTAAGGAAAACGTCTGAGGATGTATATTATCACATCGTGTACATAAAGTAAAGCATATAACATGTGCCGGTGTATGAGATGTACAGCGCCGCGGAATATGATGGAGCTATATAAAACAATAATACCATAATAATAATAATAAAATAATAAAAATAATAAAATAATAAATAATAACAATAATAAATAAAATAATAATAATAATAATAAGAGCTGCTGAGGTGTGTATATGCCATGTGTATACCATACGGGAAGCGTATATATCATGATTATGGGACTGGGATTGTTCCAGAACTTCTGGATAGTGGACGGTGGGGAGTGTAATAATGTGTACAGCGCACCTGCGACAGGTAAACTCATGGAGCGCTCCGCGCGCTCTGTATATTAGTATATAGGGACAGTATGGAGTCTTACGATGCGTTAACTTTCATGTCTGCATTCACAGGGCATTAGGCTGCAGTAACAAGTAATACAGAGTATACCCCGGCTATACGTACAGCACAGGGTACAGCGTATGCAGCTTTGGGTACCCAATGTTTTTTTAAGCTGGTGTATAGGTATAAACAAACACATTACGGCAAATATATATATATATATATATATAGGAGCGTCAATAAAGTCAGCATGATACATGCCTGAAGCATGTCTGAAGAGAGTATATACAGCGTGTGCCCATATAGACAGGGTACAGCTGAGTATATACATAGGGTACAGCTGGAATATACTTAATGGCACAGCTAGTCCACTCAGTCCACTACATATTGGGTACAGCAGGTATACAGCATGTGCCCATATACTCAGCGTACAGCTGATATATAGTGTATGCCCATATACCCAGCGTACAGCTGATATATAGTGTGCGCCCATATACAAGGGGTACAGCTGAGTGTCCGTGTATATATATATATATATATATTATATATATAGGGTACAGCTGGAGTATACTTAATGCCCATATATACAGGGCACAGCTAGTCCACCCAGTCCAGTACATTCAGGATACAGTAGATATACAGTGTATGCCCGTATACACACGGTACAGCTGGGCTCTGCCCACATGCTCGGCGCTGTGCCCCCCACACCCCCGTTGCCTGACCTGGCGTTGGTGCAGTCGTTGTACAGGGTCTCGAAGTCCCTCCGGGTGATGAGCTTGCAGCGGTTCACCCCGGGCTGGATGGCCCCCAGCCCCCGCAGCACCCGGACCTGCTCCACCGTGCACACCACCGGCGTTATATCCAGTCTCTTGAGCTTGGTGTAGACCGTGTGCAGCCCCCCCACCAGGTGCTTGAGGAACAGATCGAAGACCTGCGGCAGGCAGATCAGCTCCTGCCCGTCCAGCACGAACGAAGCCACCTTCACCCCGTGCAGCTCCACCATCCGGCACTCGCTGCTGCTGCTGCCCACGGGGCCGGGGCCGGACGACATGTAGCTGCTCAGCATGGCCAGCCTGGGGGACTCTGCCGGGCTGGAGGGGTACAGGATCCCGGAGCCTGGG
Source organism: Spea bombifrons (assembly GCF_027358695.1). Taxonomy (NCBI): domain Eukaryota; kingdom Metazoa; phylum Chordata; class Amphibia; order Anura; family Pelobatidae; genus Spea; species Spea bombifrons. The sequence goes on from NC_071094.1 coordinate 40,128,239, forward strand.
GTGGAAGTTGCCCCCATAACTGGAGGGGGTGCAGACACGGCCATCGGATCGCCCCCTGCCCCCGGCTCCGCTGGGTTCCCTGGCTGGGGGTGCTGCTCCACCTTGCTGCCTGGCTGGGGACCTTGCTGCCCCGGCTGAGGGTATTGCTCCACCTTGCTGCCCCGGCTGAGGGTATTGCTCCACCTTGCTGCCCCGGCTCAGGGTATTGCCCCACCTTGCTGCCCCGGCTCAGGGTATTGCTCCACCTTGCTTGCCGCCTGCCCAAGGATGCTGCCTGCCCAGGGATGCTGCTCCAGCTGTCACTCACTCTCTAACCTGCTCTCCCAACTGTTTGCAGTAGTCCAGAGCTGGTAGCATGCACAGGCAGGGCTGCAGGCACTCCTGACACGCGGAGCAGCCAATGGGAGAGCGCTGTGCAGAACGGGATGCCTCCTGATTGGCCGAGAGTGGGGCGGGGAGGGACAACTCTTTGTCATTGTACCTGAGCCATAGGGACACCATGTGTCCCATATCTGCACAAGCACACTGCCCAAGCACACAATCCTGACCCAGCACTGCAAGGGTTACAGCACATCCCAATCCATATATATATTTAAAGGCTTTAAGGAGAAAAAAATCGCACTTTTTCATATATTTAGCACAATTTTATTATGTCACTTTTTAACACAAATCCTGTATTTTCTAGTGTTTTTTTTTGTGCTATATTCTTTATAAAACAGATTTCTTCTTTGGAGTGAGTGTTCCTTGGGATTGATAAGATGCAGAATGTAAAGAGTTACTGACGGTAAATTGTTTTTTTTTTCGTCCAGGAGTGAAGGGGTTACAGCAACATAAATATTATTGAAAGATACAATAATACAGAGACATAAATAAAATATATAGAATATACAGTGATACGTTACAGCATCCAAACACGCTGCAGGAGAGTAACATCATACAGGAGCACAGCATGGTGTGGGTTAAATGTGTCTTCTCAAGAGTAATAGTGTTGTCCAGCAATGCAGGGGTTACAGTAAAGGACGGCCATTGGTGTATCTGTTGCAAATTACTCAGTGACCCCTGAGTTTGGTGTCAATCTGTGCAGTACATCAAGGGTTACAGCAAAACTAAATTATTATTATTTATTGATTGATTTTTATAGCGCCATCATATTCTGCAGCGCAGTACAATGGGTAGACCGAACGATTTAACAAAAGGAAGAGGAGGGCCCTATGTGACCTGGGCTGATACCTGTCCAACGATGCTTGCTTAAATCCCCTTACCCTCTTAACCACTACTACTTCTGCTGGGAGGCTGTTCCACTTATCTGTCACTCTCTCGGATGAACCATACGTTTGCTCTGGGTTGTAATGTAATGTTTTTATAGGCAGAATACACTAAACTGAATAAGAAACTCCACAAGATATAATTTAACCCTTCTATTCCCAACAAGGTTCAGCAACATACATGGAAAGTATTATTATTTCTGTTATATTTTATTTATAAAGCGCCAACAATTTCCGTAGCACTTCTTACAGTCCCTACATTCAAATGGTCTGATAAAACCAGAAAAGACAGCTGTAAACTATTATGGCTCTCTCATTCTCTCTCTCTCTCTTATTCTCAGTCTCTCTCTCTCTCTCTCCTTCTCTCCCATTCTCTCTCTCTTTCTCTCCCATTCTCTCTCATTCTATCCCATTCTCTCTCTCTCTCATTCTCTCTCTCTCTCATTCTCTCCCATTCTCTCTCTCTCTCATTCTCTCTCTCTCTCATTCTCTCCCATTCTATCCAATTCTCTCTCTCTCTCTCTCTCTCTCTCTATATATATATAAACAGTATATTAATAATAATAATAATAATAATGAGTAGTAAAATGTAACAAAGTACAGGAGGGAAGTTTATTTCAAAGGAGGAGAAATATGGATAGGAAAGAGGCCATCATGTAACACTAGAGGTTCAGAAGCTTAGACGTGATGTAAAGACGTTTTATTTTATTGAGAGGGTGGTAGATAAGCAGAACAGCCTCCCAGAAGAAGTGGTAGAGGCTAATATCCTATCCATGGGATCGGCATATGGCTCCTGAATCTAAGACGAGACCAACGACTGATTAAGGTCTTTACAGCAGGAGAAACGGGCGACTAGACAGGCCGAACGGGTCTCATCTGCTGACAGATTCCATGTTTCTATAGGAATTCTTTTCTTACTTACTTATTTACGGTACATTTTTTGTATCCTATAGCTTTGGATTCCTTAGCAGTAGATCTGCGACTTTAAGTGTTAAAAAAACCCTACAACATCTGCATATGTGAGCCATGGTGCTGAAAGGGTTACATTTAGATATTTTGTCTGTTTGAAAACAAGTTTTTCTCCCCCAGTGGAAACATTTATTTCGGTTTTATAATAATAGACTATCATAAAGATCGTATTGTATTGACTGGTGACCCCATACTAATAACAGCATCATCACAATCGGGCAATGATGTCACACAAATATCTCATATTTATCTCATGGTTATTTCCAATAAGGAGAGTCTTGGTACAAATACCGCTTACACATCCCTACACGCTACAAAGAAAACCTTGTTATTATTTTAAAGAGCTTTGTAGGAAGAACATGAATGAAAATCAGAGGCAAATGCCCACACCTGGCAACTCTCCGGGTTTGAACCTGAGTTTCAAGGCTTTTGCCCCAATCACAGGGTAAAGGGGCAGATTCTCGGGGTCACACAGCCTGCAGCTGACCCCTTCCTATTCTACCCCGCTGTGATCATTTGAAAGACTCCCAACTGGTGTTTTTGCTACCAGTATGTGGTGGTTGATATCCCTGCTTGAATGCAGGTGACTCAATTAAGTGTAATTTAAATAATGACAAGTCAAGCTGTCCTCGAGGACCGCTATTAGAGCCTATTCGGTGAGTCGCCACATCCAGTCTTCATGATGAGCTATTAAAGGGTTAATATTTCAAGAGTGTCAGAGTCAGCTCATTTACAAGGTTCTTAGGTAGGAAACCCATGGCAGTCCGGTCCTGATTATTATTATTATTATTATTATTATTTATTGTTTTATATAGCGCCATCAAATTCCATAGCGCTGATAGACAAACATATGTATATACAGTGCATGTATATATATATCTATATCTATATATATATATATATATATAGATAGATAGATATTTACTTAAATATATATGTATATGTTTATATATATATATATATATATATATATATCTAGACCGTATAAGATATTATATTATATATTATATTAATATTATATTGATATTATATTCTAATATATTATATATATATAGATAGATAGATATTTACTTAAATATATATAATATATTATATATATATCAATATAATATTAATATAATATAATATATAATATAATATATTATACGGTATATATAAATATATATATAATATATGTAATATTCTGTCTGTTAGAGAATCGTTAGTACGTGCCGAATGTCCAAAATCTATTTCACAGGTCGGGGGCAAAATACTGACTATTGTTTCCAAAAAAAATCAATTCCAAGCTTAATATGAGTACTACACCCACCGATTGTATCTGCAACGCCCGGCAAGCAGTAAATGGTGATTAGAATGTTTCAGCTACTCAACAAACAATGGATCCATCTAAATTTATCCTTCTGCAATCAGCATGTGAAGAATCGCACGGCCCTCCGTCCGGGTGCGCGTCCCAGCTGACCAACAGCCAAGCCATTCAATTATTTGCCGCGTCTATAAATTCAGATCAAATTCCTCCTTAAGTTCTTGCCTTCGCTCGATACATTTTAAACGCGCTCGGATCACCAAGGACAACTAAGTCTTCCATGACTAGCGAAATTGCGTCGAGAAATATAAAAATTCTGGATATCGGGGAGGAAAAAATAAAAAATATATATATACCCTTGAGAGGTGACAATCCATGGAGAAACAGCGACATTCAAAGTGTGAACATTCTCAAGGATCTTTTAGGAAACCGGACAGGAGTCAGAGAAGTATGAAGTCGCACGCAATACAACTTCATCAAGCTCCTGTTTTGATATTAATACTTCTCTAGAATAATATCGCCAGAACAAAACCGTCTGCTCAGCGCCAAGAGAATAAAACATCAGGGCGGATATTTTCTACGGGATAAATTAATTCATAACACAGGTGTGAGTGTTTGGAAGAACTCAACTGGTCAGCTTTTGATGAATAAAAAACGCCATGAAATATATATTTTTTTTAATTTTAATTTTTATTTAATTTTTTTATTATTTTTTTTTTACTTTAGAAAAATTAATTGAAAAAAATCCAGAAATATTTTATCATTTAAACTAGCGTATCGAGCTATATATTCATTCACTGATAAAGCTTTTTCTCCCTTTTTCAAGTGACCGCGCATGAGAAACAAAAATACGTAAAAAAAATAATATTATACAAGTATACCATTTTTTAAAAATAATTGAAATCACAAAAAAATAGTATATTGTTTAATACATAGATATTATAGGATTGTCGAGAGTTACTCGTTTACAGTTGGATGTTGTCAGAGTTTTCACGAGTAGCAAAGCTCCAAAATAATTAGCATCTGCAGATATGTATAAAATTAATAAAATGCCAGAAAAAAAAGAAACTAGTGTGAAAGCGAAATAAAAACGTGAATTTATTACTATGGAAGAATTGTGACGGAGAAATGTCACACCTGTAAGAACCCTCTTCAGTCAGAACGTGAAAATAAAAACCTACAATGGTGTCATTTTTATTTACATAAAACCTATTTTATTTTTATCTATTTTTTATTTTATTTATATATATATATATATATATATATATATATATACATACACCGCTATAGATATATATATATATATATATATAATTTTATTTATTTATATATTTATGTATATATATATATATATATATATATATATATATGTTTTTTATTGTTTAGCCTTTAAAAGAAAAAAGCTAATTTAAATTTAAGAAATAAATGTAAAGTATAAGATGCAGTGATCGCTATGCTTTATAAAAGGTCATTCCTCTTGCCCTGAATAATGTATAATTTAATGGGTTTTTGGAAAACTCACCGATTTAACTATACATTATACAGGGACAGCCAAGCTCTTTCTGCAGCAGATGGTTATTAAAGATGGACCTTCGTGATGTATAGGACCTGCAACGCAAGCCTCCTGCAAACTCGCCCCTTAGTGAATAGACTCCGTTGTTGTTGGGTTCCGAGGGACACTGAGAGTTTTAGGGTTTGGTAAATAACTGAATACCGGTAAGCCTAAAATACAGATATTTCAGGTTATTTTTATGACAATAATGATTAATTGAATTGATTTTATTGATTTACGTATCCCCTTTCTATGGTTTGTACACATTTTGTGTTCGTCATTATTTCTGTATAGGTGGCAGTTTCATCACGCTGCTGGCTTTGAGTGCTAGGAGTTGTAACCCAACAGCCCTTGATTTCCAGAAATAATATTGTGAAGGGAAAGGAATTCTTTCCTCTAAATCTCTCTCCCCGTATAGATATAGAAAGTAGCAGGAATCGCTGGATTCTGATTTGTGTGCAGCGGGCGAGAGGATCTCTCTCGTTAGTAAGCGCTCTGGGTGTAAGCGCACTATTTCTGTTACTGGATATCTCGTCGTAGGAGATGTATAACGTGATTAGTATTCGTGGAGTCCTCGCTCGCTGCCTTCTCCTCCTCAATCAGTCCGAATGCCACGTTAGGCGCCTGGGATTCCCAGCTCCAGCCGCAGATCGGGCGCCGCAGCCTGCGGCCTTAAAGGGCCAGAGACGGACCGTCAACCTCTCTCCGGGTCGACAACCGAATCCTCCGGGTCTCGGGAGAGGGGCATCACTTCAGTTGGGAGTTGCTCTGTGAGTAGTGTATTCACCAAGCACTCCGACAAGTCTCTGTCCCTTTTAACCTATGTTTTCTATAGACTCGGGCTCTACTAAGTAGACCACAAAGGTCTTCTCATCAAGACCTTCAGGAACTTCAGATGAACCTAACTGAACCGCATAAGGACGATCCAGAACCCAACACATCACATTAAGGTTCCGTGTTCTACGAAGAGCTGCAGGGTTCCGATGGACTGGAACTTGTTGAGTTATGTCGGCCAAGCTTTGCCATAATCAAGACTGATGAGTCGTGTGTTATACTTACAGAGCATTACTTCTGTTACCTACCATTACTCCAGTATCCACCAAGGGTATTTATTTTACTCCAGCTATATCCGCTTGGGTTAAACTCCACGGCCGATAAAATCAACTCATTCAGAAAGCTTAATTTAGTTCTTCTCTATTCGTCCTTACCGCTACTGCCGGACCGCAATTCCATGCGTAAACCACTCATACCACAATACTGTTTATGGCTACAATTTAAACCACTTCAGGCACGGAAATTTTTTTATTCATCAAAAATTATAGGTTTCCAGATCCCTTTACCCCCAGTATGAACTTTAAAAGTGTAAAAAAAAATCCCAGTAAACCATAAAGTGCCGGTCTTATTTTTCCAGCTAGTTAAACTCAAATCCCTGGTCATAAAGAGGTTTAATTCCTAATCCAGTTAATAACATATCATAAGATCTGCCCATTACCTGTCTTATAAACATGCACAGAATATTTTTATGAAAAAAAACCCCCTGCGTTTTATATTAACGATTTTTTCGAAGACATTCGGTATTCCGTTCAGGCCCTGATTGACCAAATGGCACGCCGGGCAAATGTGCCACGCGCTCGACTGATCGGCCCAGCTGCGTGAATCATGAATGCATATTCAGCTATCGGCCGCACCTACGGCATCAGACGGCTGTTGGCCTTAAAGGGCCGGGCTCTGATTCTGTTAAATTTGGCTGCAAAATTATTTATAAATTAACAGAATCTCAATTTTTTCCCCTATGACACTTCACCCCCCCCATGATTTTTTTTTGGGGGGTGTGTTTTTTTTCTGGCTTATACCCCAGCTATTTTTTTTACTATTATTGTAATAACTGGCACTCAACTAAAGTCAAAATTGTTGTCTTCCAAAGTCTGCGTATCGATATAAAAGCGACCCACTCTCGTGTGAAATTAAAAGCGCCGTATTAACGTGTTCACGATGCAGAATCAATAAATAACGTATTACCGCTGATTGTAATTGAATGTTTTTATAATTTTTTTTGTCGGCTATGATAAATAATCAGTACATTTATACCGCTTTAAATTAATTAGTGTGTCATTTCTATTACATACATCGGCGGTGAAGTAATGCGGGGACATCTGCTTTCAATGTCTTAAAGATGGTGTATCCTTATTAAGCGAAATAGAGGATATTAGGAGCGGTCCGGGCGATTAGCGCATGGCGGGCGGATATCAAACATCAACTTTTATACTTCATTTCAGAAAAGAAAAAAAAAACTTTCTACAGTAAAAACATTTTTAATTAGCCGGCTGCCATGTAAAACGCGTGATGGAACGTCGTCTGCATTTAATTAACATCAGATCCATCATTTAAGTGCGAATCCGAACTGTAAACGAAAATATAATTTGCGCTTCATCCTGTAGTTTCAATTGCTTGTCATCTAGAAACGAGATTGCTAAATAAGTCGAAATAATTTGTATGTAAAAATAGCCGACGGCAAAAAGTTATTGGGATGCCGAACCCTCTTCTGCGTGCGTTAGCCAATCGGAGCCAATCGGAGCCAATGTGCCTAGGGTCCGACCAATAGCGATCAACCTTAACCTTAAGGCATATATATTTATATATACCATTACATAAGTTATGGTGGGTAAAGGTGATGGAAACCCTTCCATTTAAATTTTAAGAGGGTATGTAGAAGCATTATTAAACACTCATCTACACACACCAGACAAGCCAGAAGGCTTGTTTTTCCCTCAGAAATCTCATGGTGCTACCGCAACCACATGGGATTCTGGGTAGGCACATGCAAATAAGGTTAACAATTATATATAGAGGCAAAGGTGATTATTGTTGACCTTATTTGCATGCGCCTACCCACAATCCCTTGTGGTTGTGGCAGCACCATGAGATTTCTGAGGGAAAAACAAGATGCTCCCCTCCACCCATGCACTTGATCCATACTTGTGACAGCCCTGACCCAAACTATGTACCAGAGCAGAGAATCTGGGGGGAAAACAAAACATTGGGAATTTTATTAAAATGCGCATTTTCTTTAATTTTTTTTCTTAATGTCAATTTTCTCTGAATGAACCGTCTAGTATTTCCTGTTGAATTTTGAAACCAGCTTGGCTGTATTTTTTTTCTTCTTCTGAGTAAAGTGCATCTGCTGTGCAAACGTAACATATGCCATCTAAAGAAAACATAAATCAACCTGTACATTCAGCTAAATAAAATATATTTTGCTCAAAAGATTCTTTTTTTTTTAGCCACCTCTGGGCTGTCACCATAAAAATGTAAATTACTCCTGTGCGCTGCTGGCAGTCCGGCAGTAGATTTTTAGCATTCATGCACCTATGCACCAACAGCATCCTAAAAATAAGTTAAAAAGCACTAAGAAAGAAAAAAAAAAAAAAAATGAATATCGGTCATCTGTGCATGATAAGTTCCCTATAAGTCACCATACTTAGAGAAAAATGCCACATTGCATTTAAACAACTAAAACATGAATTGTTTGTAAATGACCCAATATTCTCTAGTTTGTAAGCTTGCAGGCAGGTCCTCTTTACCTAATGTTTCGGGTCGTTTCAGCCTTTCCGTTCTAGTTTTGTCAGACCCCTTGAATGTACAGACTGTAAGAAATTCTGCGGAAACATTCAGCGCCGTATAAATTAAACATAATATCTTTTTTGGCTCCTGTGGCAATCAAGAGGTTAATATTTAGAGAAGTTTGGCGCTCAAAAAGCACTTGGGCTTTGAACTGAGTGCAGTGCCACCTGGTGGTCAGGAGATGTACTGCTGTCCTTTGATACCACTGAGATGTAGCAGGTGTTTCTATAAGGATTACATCAACCCAGGAGAATGTGACCCAGAAGTCACTCGTTCTATACATTACACGCTTCTTCTGTTTAGTCTGTCATTATATCAAAGGAACTAATTGCGGAGGATCTCTCAGCCCATCAATCATACCAATTCAAATAAAAAAAGCGTCAGTGTATACATTACTTATAAATTACTCAATAAATTAACGGTAATCTAAAAAAGTATCAGTGTATACATTACTTATAAGTTATCCAATCAATGACTCTAAAAAAGTATCAGTGTATACATTACTTATAAGCAGGGCCGGCCGAAGACTTAACGCCGCCTGGGGCGAAGTTTAAAACGTCGCCCCCCCCAGGGGGGGGCGGTGCATTTTAAACTTCGCCGAAGCCATAATATACGATCCCCCCCCCCGGTACTTACCTTTAAACAGTCCTGCGGCGAGTCTCCCTGCTCTGCCACGGTGCCGGCTTGTAATGCTGAGCGCCGGAAATTGACGTCACTTCCGGCGCTCTGCATTACAAGCCGGGACCGAACAGGGAGACTCGCCGCAGAGGAGAGAGAGAGAGGGGCGCCGAGCGGGTAAGCGAAAACCACTCGGTGCCCCTCTCTCTCTCCTCCGCTTCAAAAAAAAAAAAAAAAAAAAAGCGCTTGGGGCGGCAAAGTGCCGCCCCTTCTAAAGTGCCGCCTGGGGCAATTGCCCCAGTCTGCCCCATTATAGGGCCGGCCCTGCTTATAAGTTACTTCATACCCTATAAGTTACTCTACTGTATATATTACTTATAAGTTACTCTATAAAAAGGTATCGGTGTATATGTTACTTATAAGTTATTCAATAAGTCAATAAGAGTTAATTATAAGTTACTCCAAAAGTTACTCTAAGAATATATCGGTGAATACGTTCCTTGTAATTAATGGGGTAAAAATACATTTACGTATTTTAAACATTTAAGTGTTTTCTCTAACATTTTGGAATGGAGCACCTTGCTAAACAAATCTGTAAATCACCCCTTTGTCCGTTTGACTGAACTTCTAAAGCTTTCATGAATTTCCCAAAAAAATTAAAATCTTTTTGTAATTTCTGGCTTGAAATTGAATGCATGGTTTGACAGCTAATTGTTCTGTTTGTGAATTCGCAAAAACCAATGAAGTGGCAATTGCACCCAAAATTATGGTTTATCTTAATTATTTACGCACTAGTACAAAAAATATTAAATGGAAGGAGAGACCCCTGGGGGGTCCCGGGAAAGGAATCAATATGGGAAGCATAAAGCGGGCTTGTAAAACGTTACACGGATATCAAGTGCTACGTTTGGAAAGCTTTATAATGAACGGAGGTCTCATCAGAAGGGGCTGATATATTACCTCCAAAGCGATGAGACACGTTTCATGGAATAACGACCTTGGGTTTGACCCGTGTACGGCTTACCAGGATCTGTCATGAGCGACAGCTCTTCATCAGAGGAGGAACGATGTGGTCTCTGTTTTTGGGTGGAAATGTTGTTAAAACCAGAATAATTCCCGGCGTGCCTTTAAGCCGTTCTTCTCACTATTATTTTAAAGGAACATTTGTGCCTGTTCCAGTTCACTTCTCCTGGGAGGCTGTTCCTCTTATCTACCGCCCTCTAGGCCCTGACCCTCTAGACCACATCTGCCATGTTTTCCAGGACACATTTCTTTCACATTGCTCACCAATGATGCTGCCCTACAGTATAGGGGGGGATGTATAGACTCAATGACGGGAGCCAATTAGCCAGTTATACATCCTCCATACTGCAGGGCAGCACTCTGACTGTTGACATGTATGGAAAAGCTCTACAGAAGCAATACCACAGAGCATGAATATTTTTAATATTTTTGGGTAATGCTGAATATATTCTGTTACAAACGCCTTGCAGGTTTACTGCGCTACTCACTCGGTTGAATGTGTCGGTCTCTAAATATTCTCCGTACAAACAGATTACCGATTCTCTTTGTTCTTCTGATACCTGGCTCGAAAACGATCCAATTTGCATTTATGTGTTAAACATATGTTCAAAATCTAGATCAGAGGGCGTAAGTAAAATCCCAAATCTCAGCTGTCATCTGCTACAAAATATGCTAAATAAATGCAAGCAATCTGGTATTTACCAGGCATATACTTTTATCCCATTGTACAGCGCTGCGGAATGTGATGGCGCTATATATATAAAATAATAAATAATAATACAAAACGGGCGTATAAATACTGAAAAATTCAGAAGATCAAAAGTCAAAAATGAAAAAGTTAAAGGAAATGTATATATTTGAGGATTGCGCAACATTTTCTTTAAGATGATCCCAGAATACGGGAGGAACAAGAGAGAATTTAATCAGACAATTCATTTCTAAAAATCATAACTGTATTTCTTGATCACAAATGTATAATCTGATTATTTCTGAATGTAAATTGGGAATGTTAAATAATTTTAACATTATTGGTAATATTTATTTTATCCCTTTTTTGATATTGAATAAATCTAATTAGAGAAATTAATTTTTCTTCTGGGGCCACACTTCCACGAGGTGATATGTGGCCCTCTCCTTTCTTCCTTCCCAGACCAAGGCCTAAGGAGGGCAGGATCTTCTAGAGTCTTCTCGGTAGAGGAGACCCACAAGAGTCTCCGGTAAGAAGCGGCAGCCCGTTCCTCGTACTAAACTCAAGTGTTCGAGGACCTGGTTCCACTGCGGTGTTTTCAGTGTGAGCCCACATCCAGTGATTCCTAAATCACATGTACTCAACCCCCCCCCCCAAAATACTGGCCCCCACCGAAAAATATCCCTCCACCGTCAGCCATAGGTCAATTTAAGCGAGAGGTGAATGAAGAGAAAAAGTGAAAAAACAAAGGGTGGGTCCCGCACTCCACACATGTGCCGAAAGCCCCTGCAGAACCAAACCATCATTAACCTATCATTAACCTCAGGCTTCATAATACAATATTGGCCCTAAGGACGGAGAGCCAAGCTTTCTCTCTCTCTCACCCCCACTCACCGCCACTCACTTGATCTTAGCCTAATGAGAAACATTTTTCAGCTTCTAAAGGCCTCATCAGTGGCACAAATGACACATCTAGACTTACATTTACACTTCAGGTGGACCCCGCGAGACCCCAAAGGGTGAAATGCCATGCAAAAATAACTTGAGACGCTCCTCGGCGGGAATGCTCCGAAGGGGAGGTTACCGAGCGCTTGTCAGTCCTCAGTTGAGTTCTTCTGAAACTTTTTCTGAGGCATTTTCACCCTTCATGGGATCTCTTGGTGCTCACCCCAAGTGTAAATATGATTCCAAAAATCTGAGGTTATTGGTTCCAATGTGGTTGTTGGTCCTAAACTTACTTTCCATTTTAGTTGTGGATTTCAGCAGGGAGCTTAGTTTAACCAATGCCTTGTGGTGGTAACCTTTAACCTTTTGTTCTAGAACCCCAGTCATGATTCCATGGTCTATAGCCGCCATCTTCCTGCTTTAAGAGATTTAAACACTGGTACAGCTTTCCGCTGAGGGTGCCATCGGGGTCCGCAGCCCGCCCTGGCTTTTTAATTAATGGGGTGACTGTCATAGAACGTTCAAAAATAAAAATGAATCTCCCGGAATTTATCATAGAGACGTTAATAATCATTCGCCGGAGTGAGAAATCACACGTGTGAACCCATCGTAGATAAAATTAACACCGAATTGTTGACAGGGCGTTAGAACGCGTCACTCGTATACAGATTAACCCTATGTATTCCTAAAAGGCCTTGAGAATAATTATCCGCGTTCGCGTTTGACCCTCAATCCCTATGGAAATAGAGAAGATAACGTATCATACAGACGTATAATAAAGTGTATAATATAGACGTATAATACAGACGTATAATACAGACGTATAATATAGGCGTATAATATAGACGTATAATACAGACGTATAATATAGGCGTATAATATAGACGTATAATATAGACGTATAATACAGACGTATAATATAGGCGTATAATGTAGACGTATAATATAGGCGTATAATATAGACGTATAATATAGACGTATAATATAGGCGTATAATATAGACGTATAATACAGACGTATAATATAGGCGTATAATGTAGACATATAATATAGACGTATAATATAGGCGTATAATATAGACGTATAATATAGACGTATAATATAGACGTATAATATAGGCGTATAATGTAGACATATAATATAGACGTATAATATAGGCGTATAATATAGACGTATAATATAGACGTATAATATACGCGTATAATGTAGACGTATAATAGAGACGTATAATATAGACATATAATATAGACGTATAATATAGGCGTATAATGTAGGCGTATAATGTACACGTATAATATAGACGTATAATATAGACGTATAATATAGATGTATAATACAGACGTATAATACAGATGTATAATACAGGCGTATAATGTAGACGTATAATGTAACGATAACGCCTGAGCTTCTTGTTCTGCTGCATTATCACAGAGAACTTGTGTGTGCGAAATGAATTGGATTTCATACCACGCATGGTTAAGCACCGGAGCTGTCTCTTTCTCTCACGTCATGCTCTCGGTAGCCTGGAAGTGTTACAAGTAGCCAGCGCTCACATCAGTTTCCAACCCCCATTAACAAGCAAAAGCAGCAAATTAATTTTCCTGAGTCCGACAACATACCAATTACAAATAATCCTTACCAATTAACCTTTTGCATACCACAGGCATTCAAGACCAGCCTGGCACATGAGAAGCGGGAACGTAACACTCAATATGCAGTAGAATTATCCAAAAATGTGCGATTGGAAATTGGACACTCGTAGCCGTCACATGCGCGTTATTGCATTTAGTAGGTGGGGGTCCCTTTAAATGTATGGAAAATACATAAGGGGGTCCTGCAGAACCCCCCCCCATATTCAGATGCCCACCCCCAGTTCATTTCCATCCAGGGTATGTGTTCGGTCAAGCAAATTTTCTATTGATTCAAGCAACCAATCACCGGTGAGAATCATCAGAGCACAGAGGACGCAGGGAGCTGCAGCTTCTCCTAAAAGATCATAGCTTATTATTTTTTCTAAACATATAAAAGAATGCAGATTAAAGTACGTACAGAGCGACTTTAAGGGCTGTGGAACACTGTGATACCTTCATACCCAACAAACCTTCTGAGCTCCTAGAAAAGAGGGGGCATCAGGGGAGGAAAAAAGAGAGACAGATCGGAGGCTTAGTTTTGGATAAAAAAAAATGATATTCAATAATATAAATCAGAATACAAATAAAAAATAAAATAACGCAATACACATAAACTCTGTAATGGAGGGTATAAAAATCCCCCAAAAAGTCACTAAATGACCTAAATGGATCAATAACTGAATAGAAAAAAAAAATATTATTGCCTGGCTCGGGAAAGGTATACTAAAGTTTTTTTTTATATTTTTTACTTTTTCATTTAATCTAATTTAAGCCTGATCTTGCGCCGTGGGGGTCTTCTCGAGCGCGTTGAGTTTAGTGGCACTGATGGCAATAAAACCAGACTCCGAACCCGAAATAACGCTCATAGCACCTACTAAACTGAAATGTGACCGGTAAAGATAATGAAGATTCCGGAATGTTTTATACATTTGTTTGTTCTCGCAATGCATTTACACGTCAGGCCGCACGTATGAGATCTCCTGTGTATTTAGCCCTCTGGGGGGGGTGAGGGTCCAGGCTAATAAGGAAGGGTCCGAGGAGCGGGCGGATTAATTACGCTGATGGGCGATTCCGAAGCAGGACCATTTTGTGGTCCGTTATGCAGAAAATATCTAATCCGGCGTTTCATATCCTCGGCTAAATCTTCTTTACTCAATGGGCTCGTTCATCCGTGCCAAACGGGCAAATGCTGCGTTATGTCACCGAGTCGCCGCGATGAACACATATTAGGAGGCTTGGGAAAAATTATCCGTGGAGCCCATGGAATTTCGGAAATTCTATACAATTCTGTATTTTTTTAAAAATATTTTTTTCATATTCTTAAGAAAATTTAAATAAAACTGGCTTTTTTTTATTGGTTTCCCTATTTAAACCTGTTTTTTTTTTTAATTTGAATCCAATGGTGAGAGAAGAGAGAGAGGGGGGTGGGATAGAAATGTTTAAATACATGAAGTACGGGAGGGAAGTTTATTTTAAAGGAGGATAAATGTTAGAACCAGAGATCATAATCTAACACTAGAGGATCAGAGGTTTGGATGGCATGTAAGGAAGATTTACCTTACTGAGAGGGAGGTATATAAGTGGAACAGTCTCCCGGCAGAGGTGGTAGGGGATGACACAGTGAGGGAATTTAAACATGCATGGGATAGGCGTATGGCTCCTGAATCTAAGACGTGACCGACGACATCAGGAACGGTTTCATGAAAATTGCGGCAAACTTAAATGTGATAAATGTTTATTTTCTATAAGGTGGTGAAAAGCTAAATTAACCCATTTCATGCAGGAGAGAGAAGCAGAATGAAACAGATTTCCGACTAATAGGGTGACCCGATGGCTCCTTTAACCGGGGGCCGGTTATAAAAAGAATTTGCACCTCAGGGCTGTCCTCCAGTTTAAGGAATCGCCTGAGTTTATAAGGTCTACTACCGTATTCATTGACAAAAATGTATGCAAATACATATAAATACATTTATTTAAAAAGACTTCAACTCCCATCACTCTCACCATAATGATAATGAAGAGGGTGATGAGAGTTGTAAATAAATAAATACAATTAAAATTAATTTTAAAAAAGTCTAATGTCCTGCTGGCAGCCCTCAAAAAACTATTTTATTTCTTTAGCATGATGGTGGATTTTAACCCCTTCTTATTTCATTATCTAAGGTTGACTCTAATAAATACTGTAACAAAACAGCCTTATTTTGATTTTCACCTATGCAGTCATCTCAGCTCCCTTACTGACTTCTGCTAAAGAAAACATGAATAAATACACATTTTTTTGATCAATACACAGGTATAGGAACACTGCCTGGTAAATACACGTACTCTCTCAGCGCTACATGCTGGCATTTGCCCAAAACCAACATGGCCGCTCCCATACTGGTCCACGCGTAGCCGTGAGAGACGCGGCGCTTCCGGAAACAACAAGTCACATGACCATTCGATTTTTAAAGATGGCTGACGACCTGCCTACCGAATTTGATGTTGTCATTCTCGGCACCGGTATGATTTATAAGCGTTGTGCGATAGGCAGGCCGTTGTCGCGAAAGTCTCCTTGGCCGGAATAAGAGGCGTTGTGGCCTCCTGCGGTATTTTATGCGCCATGTTGGGTGTTTATTACGGGCTCTGACAGCTAGCATGGTCCCTGGCAGGGTGTGCATATACCGTGGCCATTGTAATGCATGGGATATAGTGACCGGCAGACATACCGGGGATATATATGGTTTATATTTATCTCGCGTGATGTGTCGCAGTGTGATTCCTAAAGAATTAAACTGGCTACTAATATTTTCTGTTTGGCTCCTAAATTATTCATAGGTTTTCCAGCCCTGTCGTTAACAGCACTGACATAGACAGGAGGTTTATGGGGTTAATGACAATAGGCAGGTTATCCGGCCTCATTCATAAATATGACATAAATGTTGCTGACCTGGAACGGCCTCTGGTTGTAAAATAGCATAATTTTTGTTTAAATACCTTTTTTTAATTTGATTAATTCAGTTTAGGCTGTAGTACTACGACCTTCCCTTTATCTAACAGCAAATCCAATTGTGAAATGTCTGTGAATGACGTGTTCCGCTCGGTACGATTTATTCCATTAACGCTCATACGCATTTTTTATCATTTATTTGTTTCCGTATTAGGAGTAAATGGTTCTTATTGTGATTAAAACCTTCGTGCTCGTGAACAGAATATCTCTAACGTTGGAAACCATGAAATACCAGGTATAAGTTTATACCTGATCTATAGGTTTGTGTGTATATAGACTATTTAAATTCCAATGATAGTTACCGGCACTCCTGGGACTTGTATTAAATGATTGCACAAAACTCCAACTTTCTGGTCAACGTTTCAGTCTTTTTATTTATAGACTTTCATCAGGACATCCTGACAAATAAAGACTGAAACGTTGACCAGAAAGTTGCAATTGTAATCTTTGGACTTATATATATTAATTAAAAAGGGCCTTGTTTTTGAAAGAAAAGCAGATTTTTTCCATTAAAATAACATGAACTGGATCAGAAATCCAGCGCAGACGGGGTTAATGTTGTAAATGACTATTGTAGCTGGAAGCAGCTGATTTTTAATGGAATATCCTCATAGGCGTACAGAGGCCCTTTATCACTCCCATCACTCCTGTGTTCCACTGGCCCTTTATCACTCCCATCACTCCTGTGTTCCAGTGGCCCTTTATCACTCCCATCACTCCTGTTTTCCAATGGCCCTTTATCACTCCCATCACTCCTGGGTTCCAGTGGCCCTTTATCACTCCCATCACTCCTGTTTTCCAATGGCCCTTAAGAAACAGGAAAAAAAAATTAAAATACATATATATATGATATAAATAAAATCATGCATCAGATTAAAATATGCAATATGTGTATAAATACGTGGTTTCACCTAAAACTAGACGGTCAGATGCTTAGATGTAGTGTCTGGATGTTTTACTTTACTGAGATGGTAGTGGATAGGTAAAACCACCTCCCAGCAGGAGAAATGTTAGAATGAGAGGCCATGATTTAACACTAGAGGGTCAGAGGCTTAGATGGAATGTAAGGAAGTTTTATTTTACTGAGAGTGCAGTAGATAAGTGGAACAGCCACCCAGCAGACATGGTAGAGGATAACACAGTGAGAGAATATAAACATGCATGGGATAGACATACGGCTCCTGAAGACGAGACCAACGACTGATTAAAGTTTGAGTCTTTACAACAGGAAATACAGGTAGACTAGACGGGCCGAATGGCTCTTATCTGCAGTCAAATTCTGTTTGTATGTTTCCTCTTTATCTGCAGACCTGGAGCGGCCATTGTTGTCAGTCATGTGATATTTTGGGTGACTTTCCCAGCTCAAACACCACACTGAGCTGATGCTTTATGGCAATGCTAATGAAGTCCCTTCCTCCATAGACTTTCATTTGTCAGGTTATCCAGCTGGGTGATTAAGACTGAGCCATTCCATGGTTTACCGCAAGGTGGTATGATAACAATCCGGCTATTTGTCTAGTAGATTGGGCTATGATACTACAACACATACAAATGACCGAGTTCAATATATATATATATTTTTTTGTTATAATTGTTACCAAAGTCTCAGGAATTTGACGGTCGTTTTTAGGGCTACGAAACTTTTTATCTTGTGCCGTTTCTGAAAGCTCGGGAGTCTCTTACCTGTGGCTAATATATGAGCGCTCCTGTAAAATAGTGCATAATAATTTATGAAGGCCACCAGAATTTTTCTCCTACCCATGAAAAATATAGAGGAAAAAAAACTACATTTGGCCAGCAATCTGCACTAAGGTAGAGGAGGGAAAAAGTGCGCCCATTAATAATTTGTAACGGCGCATTAGGGAGCGCTCCAGATCCACCGGACTCATAAAGGAAGATATATTTATCCTCGATGGTTGTCGATAGGCTGTTTATGACTTCAGACTCACAAGTAGTTTCAAGTTAAAACTTATCTTCATTTCAGCTGCTGATTTTTCATTTGCCGAAAGTCCATTTTTACGCATTGATTTTTTTTTTTTCCCCTACAGTGATAAAAATAAATGTGCGGAGTCCAAATGTTATTTAAATGATAGAGAAAAGGAGGGGGCTTTGGTAAAGTTTGCGTATTCGGTTTTGCCGCTAAACTAGCAGGGAAGGTCACTTCATTAAATAACCATTATATTCTCTTTATAAATGTTCCTGGGGTTCTGTAGGCTTAATAAAAAATAAAAAATAAACAACTTAAAGCGGATCTGCAACTTTTTCGAATATCCTACATCTTGTAGTTCAGTTCACTAAATAAACCTATGCAATGGCGTGTGTGTATATGTATATATTAAATTATATGTATTTTTAATCCAGATTCTGTAGCAAGTGAAATTCCACCATTTTTCCCCGGTATCAGATTTAAAATATGTTTTCAAAAATATTGGGCTAATTATTATTATTTTGTTTTATTTTTTGTTAAAACTAATGTTTTCAGGCAGCTTCATATGATCCGCAATCTACTGAGCAAACCCCCCCTGACTCCTTATCATACTGCCTGTGGGAAGCAGTAGAATGGCTCACTCCTAATCACTCAGTAGGACTTTCTGGCTAATGGAATTGTATGGAGATGGGGACTTCGTTGGCATCGCCCACTGGCCTTCTGTTTTAAGGGACATGAGATAATTTATCCCAAAAATAAACAATTTGTAAGTCCGTATCCTTTGCTCTCGGGTGTTGTGGAGCCGTTACAGCTTTGTACAGAGCTCATAGAAGTAAGCAGGGGCGTTAGTGTTAAGGGGTTAATACGGCGGTGGAAGTTAAGCGTGCCTGCCACTAACATGATACTTTACTGAACGTAAGTAAGTTCTGGAGTTGACCAGCTGGCTGGAAAGTGGGTTTGATTATAATTCGCTGTCGCCCCCCCAGATCAATGAAAGCCCTACATCTAAAAATCGCACTCTGACTTCCCTGTCAACATCCTACCTGCAAACAGCTGTTTTCCTCTTGTCGGTGATGTGCTGATGGATGCATTTTGGTGTTAATTTTACATTATAACATCCGAAAAAAACACCAATAGTACAATGAGGGATATATTTGTCCAAAAGACCCTTCG
The DNA here is from genome assembly GCF_027358695.1 of Spea bombifrons. Lineage (NCBI taxonomy): Eukaryota > Metazoa > Chordata > Amphibia > Anura > Pelobatidae > Spea > Spea bombifrons. The sequence continues at coordinate 40,147,943 of NC_071094.1, forward strand.
CTATATTTTGCTTTTTATAGAAAGTCCAATTTTTGCTGTGAATCACAATTACGAGGAGTCGTCTAAGTACCCGGGAGCGCTCACGGTCTGCCCCTGAGTCTCAGGGGATTTTACCCCAATCTCAGGGCCACACAATCTGGAGCCGACTTCTTCCTATTCTACCATGCTGTGATCGTATATATATAAGACTCCCAAATGGTGCTTTTGCTACCCGTATGTTACGGTTGATATCCCTGCTTGAATACAGGTGACTCAATACTGTATCTTTAAATGACAAGTCAAGGTTTCCATGAGGACCAGTAGTAGAGCCATTTGCTTAACACATGTAGTCACTACATAGTCTTCACGATGGGCTATAAAGGGTTAATATTTCAGTCCCAGGGTCCGCTCGTTGACAAAGCTCCCCGGCCTGCCCATCAAAGATGATGTCATCGAGATGACCAAAAACCTCTAGAATCAAAGCTCTTCTCGCTCGCCTCGCCCATAAACCGGGACTTTGGCTCCCTTACCCCCGGATCGATCGTTTCGGGTCGGGGTAACGAGGCGTCCTCCCCGATCCCGGCCCTTTTCTGGTAACTCCGGGTAATTTCTATTCCCCAGAAGTAGTTATTCTTTATAAACGCCGCCGTCGCTGTAAATTCTCTCGTTCCCTGCAATCTTCTCTCCTCTCGCGGGTTCCGCGGTTATAAATAACGCACGGAATGCCTTTCAAGGTAGAAGGCGAGAATCCATTCTGAAACGTTCTATAAAGTGGAGAATGATTTATGGTTTCATATGATTTTGGCTGAAAGCACTCGGGCTTTGCCAGGTCATCAGAGTCCTGTCAAGGGAATCTATTATTTATTGTTTGATAGGCCAAGACCGGTGTAAGTAGTTTATTTTATGTTTATTTTGTGTAAGTACAGTGGTGGGGAGGAAAAAAAAAAAATAAAATCAATTTTTGATCCCAATGCAATTTTGAAAATATATTAACGAAAACAAAAAGATAGATTATTTTTTCAGTCATTCAGTTAGATAAATATGTCCTTGTTTTTTTTTCAAGGAGACAAATCATATCCCGTTTTCCGTGCGATTCATGGACAGATAAAGCGTCTTTTACCAAACTAAGTTAAAATAGTCAATCCTCGTACAGGTCTTTATAAAAAAAAAAATACACTTTTTGCATTATGGCAAACACTTTGAGTCGGGATTTGAACATTTTATACATTTTAGTATTTTTTGCTGTGTAAATGAAACTCCTATTTGCAGCGGAAAACATGCAATAAAATGTTGTGTTTTACGGTTCAGTAGACCCCTGCGGTGGTCTTCACACGTGTAGGAAAGCAGTATTATATTGAGAAGCCACCTTAAATCTCCACGGAAAGAAATATGTCTCTTTTAGCTTGGCCCCCAGCACTGTGTACAGGAATGAAGGTCTATATCGACCGGTTTTAGCTTATTTTGCTCCAATAAACTGGAGATTTGACAAAACCGAGAGAGAACTCCTACAAATGGCAGGAGAAGCCAGCGACGTTGCTGAAGACCACCAGAAGGGCCTCTAAAGGACAGGAGAGACTCAGCAGGGTCTGTCTAGACCTTCTGGGACCCCTGATTTCTCCCCCCGCATTGCCACGAGCAAGTCGATGGAGACCTGCTTGCTGATCAGTGTGATCAGCGCAGGGGAGGTCGCAGGACAGAGAGCAAGAAACAACAATATTTTTCCCTCTGACCGCAAGCGGAAAAGTAAAGAAAAATAGAATTTTTTCTGCTAAAAAAAAAAAAAAGTTAACAAAAATAAAAAGAAAATGCAATAAATAAAAAATTAAACAATACACTGAGCTCAGTGATGTCATTGTGACATCACCAACAAACATAAGACATATGAGAGATCCCTAAAAGGGAACTTTATCCATATTGCATCGAGAGCATTGCAAAATAATAATAATAAAAATGAAAAAGCCATTATATCTCATGTATTTACATGTTTAAAAGTATAAAAAAAAAATTATAATCCCTCACATTAAGTTAACCCTCTCCTTTATTTTACTCCTCCCATTTGGCGGAATCTGATTGGCCTTTACGAGGGCAGCCTCAGAAGAAAATTAAAGTTTTTAGGACAGGATTTTGTCAGGCTTGTTTGGCCACCTTTTGCCACAAATCCCAGCTTCCGTAAGGTGAAATAGCGCTATCTTTTTCAGGCAAATATCTTAAAACATTTACATTTTGTTCTAATTCGATAAGTTGTGTAGGCGACAGTCACCTTTCAGAAGTCTGTAATATGTGTTTGTTTTTTTTTTATTCACCAAATAAACATGCCGGGCCTTTTTTTTTTTTTTTTTTTGCACTTAATAGGTAAGAGTTAAATCGTAGAGAAGTACCTGCCTGAGTACTCGGGAAGGAGCTCGGCGGGTGTCAGGTGCTGCTGCTCTTTGGGGTAATTGGAGAGGAGGATAGTCGTGCTTATTTAAAGTGCCGCTCATTGACCTGGCTTTATCCGCGTGAAATATGTCTCCTCCTTGTTGACTCTGAGGTTCCTGCTCCAAGACCCAGGGGATTAGTGAATCATTTATACGCTCCCGGCATGCCGCTCTTGGTATCCTTGGTAAAAAAAAAAAAATAAAGAGTATCATGTAAACTCCAGCCTTTTAGAAACCTTGAGGGGGACTACATTTGCTCTGAACCCTCTCTTAAAGGCGTATGAGGTTTCTGAGAAACAGGAAGTAGAGCGTGTGCTGATTAATAGCTTCCCCCGGCCAGCTTGGTTGGTTTTAGACACAGTGCTCTATTATGTGCTGTGTAAACATGTTTATGATTCACTGATTACATGAAGAACCGCAGCAGAAACGCCTTAGCGATGTGTGCCGGTCCTCTACATCACTAACAGCCGTGTTGTTACTATTTAGGCCTTCCGGAATCCATCATCGCTGCTGCTTGTTCAAGAATCGGACAGAGGGTCCTCCACCTCGACGCGTAAGTAAATCCGACGCGTTTCTAATTCTTAAATCCCTGTAATATCATTCGTCAAACCGTCATTCAACGGGACATACCGAGAATATGAGAATTCCTCTTCACTACATCTTTAGGAAACAATAAACAACTTATTTGCACATAAATGGTTTTCTCCACCAGAGAATAGTTCGTGGATATCGGCTTCCCTTTTGAAACAAAAGCTACAAAGGCTTCTTAAACGTTTCTGTTTGATTAAACCTTTCGATGAAAGAATAAAGTGATCTGCGAAGGTTTATTGTTTGTTTCGTCTGAGTGGAACAGCACCTTTAAGGTTATACACTAGAAGAATTCTTTCTCGTACACGGTCCTACCAAACTCTCAGTCTGAATGTACTTTTGTTACGTAGAACACGGGATTTGACGCAGCGTTCCGCTACTAGATCGATCCTTGATGCTTTTATTAAGCTCCGTATAACAAATAAACCGTGTGTTGAAGATAATTGCCTTGGATAAGTGCAGTTTTCCTGGTTCCACAGTAAGAGAAGCGATCAGTTTTACTTTCATACAGGCTGCAGTGCAGCACGCTCGCCCGATTCAAGAGGTAACGATATAATCGCGGATCAGACAAACCGTTTTCTCTAGCAAATGATCCGTTCTCATCCACTGCTGGCTTAATGCTTCAATGCCTAGTTTCATATAACCCGTATAATGACAAAACTGCACGCTTTATTGTTAACATGAAAATGATCAGAAATCCAGCACAGACGGGGTTAATGTTGTAAATGACTATTGTAGCTGGAAACGGCTGATTTTTAAAGGAATCTTCATAGGCATACAGAGGTCCTTTATCACTCCCATCACTCCTGTGTTCCAATGGCCCTTTATCACTCCCATCACTCCCGTGTTCCAATGGCCCTTTATCACTCCTATCACTCCTGTGTTCCAATGGCCCTTTATCACTCCCATCACTCCTGTGTTCCAATGGCCCTTTATCACTCCCATCACTCCCGTGTTCCAATGGCCCTTTATCACTCCTATCACTCCTGTGTTCCAATGGCCCTTTATCACTCCCATCACTCCCATCACTCCTGTGTTCCAACGGCACGTTGTGTTCGCTGATCCGAGTTTAAGTTGAAAAGGCTAATTGGTTAGAAATCCTTTTGCAATTATGTTACAGCCAGAGATATCCTCGTTTTCCCTGAAAACAGCGGTGACCCCAAACTTTTGAACAATAGTGTGAATTTGTGTGTATTATATATTATAATCATTTACTGTTTGAGCAAAAAAAAAAAAATACACAATCTTAGATTTGTTTTTCAGTTTTTATGACCGCATCCAATCAGTACCTGCCTCTGTGTCACATGACAATAAAATCTTCCCCGCAAAAAAAAATAAAAAATCAAGGAAGCCAAATGTTACTGTTTATTGAAGGAGTTACGACCTGCAATAGAACAAGGAGTATGTTTATAAAGCGGCATTTAGTTCTAAGAAGTGCTCTTCCGCAGAGTAGATTGAACGGCACCTCAGTTATTATTTTCTTGCTATCGCGGGGTATTTACTTTCACAAAGTTGCCACCGAAGCGCTGGGGTTCCATGGCATTGAAGCGGTCCATTATAATGGGCTGAACGGTGTCCTTGCCGATTTATGCGGCCCGGCCCGGCCATCAGCGGCAGCTAATCTCATTCCGAGCGGACACTCGATTGCTCGCTTGTCATAAATTCCCGCGGACTGATTGGAAACCAAAGCGAGCTTCTGCCAAATTGTAATTGAAGGAGGCCCGTCTCTGCGTGCCAGCTATCTGTCTCAATAAATGCAGCCTGCGCTTCTTCTCACAAAAGCCACCGCCGCTGGAGATATTAATGAGATGTTGACATGTGAAATTTCAAGGATGGACATTAAGTGATTTAGAAAAGTAATTTGCAATTCAGAGAGCCGGCGATCGGCATTCAGTCCTGACGCGGAGCGGTTAACGGGAAACCCGCCGACGGAGAGTTGATTGTGGAGTTTTTTTTCTTTTTTTATATGAAATTAATCTAGTTCCCACAGTAATTTTGCTCATTTGTCAGCAAAAATGTTCCTATACCCGATTGCCCTTATTGTCCAGGACTTTTTCATAAGAACGAGCTCCTACCTTCACTTCTGTCCCACCGAGAGACGCGGTTGCAATTATTTAGCGTTACTTAGTTTATTTTCCGTTCAGGTTTTGGTTCCTTCGCGTTCTCCGTCTCTAAGTACGATACGTCAGCAGAGCGTCTGTTAAAGGAGCGGTGATATCGAAAACGTTCAGTTGACTCTCTGATCACTGCTCGTTTTTTTGTTGAAGCGTCCCGGTGCTCTGCGGAGTGTTTCCATGAGAAGTGCTCAGTAGGACACCTACGACCCACCGCTTTAACTTTGATGGGATCTCGTGGTATGTGCCACCGATGGATTGCGACAGGGCTCGATACTTACCTCGAGGATAGAGATGAGCGTGAGCTCCTGTACAAGCAGTGGTGGACACTCGAGAGACATGAGCAGACAGGTAGAGACCGCCAGAGAAACAAGAGTCATTTCCGCTAATTTGGTGGAATCCTTCCATCCGAGGAAGAGTCCTCAGAAGTTCCAGACGGTCACCTAATCGGTGAAGTTACCCCAAGAGTCCCCAAGTCACCGACCAATCAGGGGATTTTAATGAACCGTCTCAGCCTCATGATGTAGGAAAAACTCAAGGGAATAAATCTCGAGGATTTAGTAAAGTTATAGTAAACAGTAATGTCTGTCCAACCCACTTCACGTTTCATGTTCGGCACACGAAACCCATTGATGTTGCCATTTTCGGCCACTTTGACCAACATAGCATAAGAGGTGAGATGCTCTAGCGTGATGCGGAAAGGTGCAAACTCTGCCAGCGCTACTAAATACCCCAGCCACCACCGGCTCGTGGACCTCCCAAAGCTTTTAGTGCTTCTGGCTCTTCGTATTAGACGATAACCGTAGCCTTGGATGAATCTGGAACGCCCAGGCAGCCCTTCGGACTTACCATGATCCTTGGTCACCCCAGATCCCAGCCCATTGAACCCTCTTTAGAACGCGGGAGAGACGTAGAACCTCCAACAAAGCTCTCCATCAAGCTCTCCTGTTAGTTCCTCTGAATCCTGTCGCAAGCTCGTATCATTATCCCTTTTTTATTTGGAGCCGGAGATAAAAGCCATAAACCTACCTGGCCGAGCATCCGACCCATTAATCTGTTATTCTCTTGAGTGATGATTTTTAAGCGATCCTTTTCCGTCTGTAAATTTACAATTCTTTTTAACTTTTTTTTTTTCTTTTCTTTTTATACAAATTGTCGTTATAACTTAAGTCTGACAGTTTGGAATTAATTGCAAAGTACATTTTTATGAGATCCTTTTAACACTCGGTTATTTTTTTTTTCTCTTATTACAGGAGAAATTACTACGGTGGGAACTGGGCCAGCTTCACGTTTTCAGGGTTACAGACGTGGATAGAAGACTGTAAGGTAAGTCGCTGATTACCGGTCACCAGTCACCCTTAACTTTCTCGGAGGGGGAATAAAACCGTCCCTTTTTAAGGTCATTTCAAACTATTTCATGAATGTTTGAGGTTTTCTGATGGCGGCTGGTGTTTCTTCAGAAAGACGACGTTACCGGCGAGGAGGCTGAACCTGGAATCGGGCAAATCTTGGCTAGCGAGAAAAGTATTTGCCTGAGCCGGAGGAACCGGACCGTGCGGAATATCGAAGTTTTCTGCAGTTCCAGGTAATTACTGAAAAAAGAAAAAAAAAAAAACTTGCAGAAAAAAGTCTCGCGATACGATCAGCCAGAATATATCGGTGCGGCCGTAAGAATGATACATTTCTGTGTGATCTGTAGAGCGGTGGTTGTGAATGACATCATATGTGTAACAGTCCACCAGACAGAAGGCTTAAAACGCCCTGCTCTTTAATGCATCAGAAGGGAACATGGAACCTGACTTTTTTTATTTTCATTAAATCAAGTATTCCTGTTTTACCTGATGTTGAGACTCAGACCTTAATCAGCCCTTGGGCCCGTCTTAGATTCAGGAGTCGTATGCCTAACCCATGCATGGTTACGTTCCTTCGCTGTATTAACCTCTACCACTTCTGCTGGGAGGATGTTCCACTTATCTACCACCCTTTCAGTGCAGTAAAACTCCCTTCCGTTCCATCTAAGCCTCCGACCCTCTGGTTTTATAGCCTCTTGTTCTAACATTTCTACTCTTTTGAAATAAGCTTCCGTCTAGACGTGTGCAGATGGACCAAAAACGATTCAGGTGAAATTTTTGGTTCGTTTTCTGGCAACAAATTTCAGAAAAGTGTTCTGAGTTTGTTGCTTTGTTTTCGTCCGCTTGGTAGGGGGGTCTGTTCTGTTTTTTTTTTATCTTTGTGCAGATCGCCGAATTCACCAAAATTCGGTAAATTTGCAATTTGTACGAATCCAAATGCAGAAGTCGTCTTCCCTAATGCACTTTGTAAAATCCCTTTATGTAATTAAATGTTTCACATCTCTCGTCTCCCTTTCCCTTCTCCCTTTCCCTTCTCCCTTTCCCTTCTCCCTTTCCCTTCTCCCTTTCCCTTCTCCCTTTCCCTTCTCCCTTTCCCTTCTCCCTTTCCCTTCTCCCTTTCCCTTCTCCCTTTCCCTTCTCCCTTTCCCTTCTCCCTTTCCCTTCTCCCTTTCCCTTCTCCCTTTCCCTTCTCCCTTTCCCTTCTCCCTTTCCCCTTTCCCTTTTCCCTTTCCCTTTTCCCTTTCCCTTTTCCCTTTCCCTTTTCCCTTTCCCTTCTCCCTTTCCCTTCTCCCTTTCCCTTCTCCCTTTCCCTTCTCCTTCTTCTCTTGTCCTCTTCTCTTCTTCTCCTTCTCTTCTCCCCTCTTCTCCAAGCCGGACCTAATGAGATCCTTTATCGTGAAAACCATTCACCGTTTTAGTCGCCGGTCTCTGAACTCTCTCCTGAACCCGGTGTGCAGGAGAGGAATATTTCAGCGGTTACTATGTTTTTATATGAAAGGCCAGCCCCGGTGAGCCTCCTCTGTGTGAAAGGCAGTGACAATCAATGGACTCTCCCGCGAACCCCATGTTTAGTTAATACACCCCCATGGCTGCACGCTCAGTCCCGGCGTTATTGATGTGAATGGAGTTCCATCGACTGCCTTAACATTGACAAGCGACAAATTCAAATAAAATTCTCTTTACGGAGTCTCTTTATTTATGGCTGCGTAGAAACAATAGGGATAGTATAACCGGCGTTCCTGGTAATCTAATATCCCTCCTAAACCTGGCGCCCGGCTGGGGGAAATTTGGCTGTAAATATTATTACAGATCCACATAAAGCACAAGGCCTGGGCGCTTCTCTGCCACACGCCGGCGCGTTTAAAACAAATGCATTTTATTTTTATATATAAACAGTCAGTCACTTGCATTGTGTGATCTGTCATCCTACGTGTTGCCAGTAGATGCTTAAAGGGGCCGGATATGAAAAAGACTTGGGGGCAGAAAGTGTTACATGGTGTAAATGACCTCTCGATGAAGGGAACAGCCTCCCAGCAGAAGTGGTAGAGGCTAACACAGTGAGGGAATTTAAACACGCATGGGATAGGCATACGGCTATCATGGCTCTAAGACGACACCAAAGGACTGATAAGGCTGATTCTGTAATATAATATTTCTGATATGTCTATTTGTTGTTTTATTTTCTAATAATTGTTATTTTGAATTTTTATTTCTATCAAATATTTTTTTCTGTTGGTTATTTTAATTAATTTTAATGAATTCCTATTAATTGTTATTTTGATTGCTGTTATTTCTATAAATTATTTTGTCTATTAGTTATTTTAATAAATTTTAAAGAATTTCTATGAATTGTTTTGTTTGCTAATAATATCTAATTTACCCGTTGTACATCGCCACGGAATATGATGGCGATACAGAAAACCATAAATCATTTCTATTTGTTATTTTGATTGCAAGGAGTCGAATCCCCTAATAAATAAGAAATTGCACTCCCCCCCTCCCCCTTTTTAAAGTTTTTGGGATTGATAATTCCTGAGGAATTTACCTGTCCCGTTTAATAATCGTTTTGGTGGAAAAAACACCAGAAGAGCGAATAGCAGACAAAACACGAGCCCTATTTATAAGGTCAGTTTTTTTTCTGTTGCACGTCGCCGGTTAGTACACACGAAAAGTGATTGCCTGCCGAGGCGGAAGAATCCGCCGGATCGTCTCTGAGAGCGCGTTCAGCAGGAAATCAAACGGGAATCATCATTAACCCGACAGCATTAACCTAAATATATAGAAACAGCCCTCATCTGCATTTATACTCGTTATATCCGGGCCACTGAACTCGCCCCGCCGGCTCAGGCAACAACAACAAGGTCTGTTCGGTAGCTTTCTACCTGCCGTAATCCTCCAGCGGGTGGAGGTGGCCACCGGTTGGCTGCTGTTTATGAGTATGAGCCGCATAGAAACATACAACCTAACAGCAGAGCAGACCCATTCTGGGCTAGAACTTTAACCAGTCCTTGGTCCTATTTAGGAGTCATATGCGTGCCCCATGCACTTTTAAATCCCCTCACTATTTTAGCCTCTACCACTTCTGCTGAGAGTCCGTGCCACTTATCCACTACCTTCTCAGTAAAGCAAAAGCTCAGATGTCTCCCACATACAAGCGTACATTTACAATGCAATATTGGCATATGAAACCATAGACAAACATTATATAATATATATATATATATATATTCTATAAATACAGTAACAGATATGATATATTTGCAATCATATAGAGAAGCCCACAGGAATGATGCAATATTGGCATATAATATCTCTGTGTGTGCGTATAATATATATATATATATATATATATATATATATATATATATGCCAATACTGCATCATTCCTGTGGGCTTCTCTATATGATAGAAATAATTGTTGGATTTTATACCATCATTGTCTATTACCGGTATATATTATGTATAGATATATATACTGTATATATGTATGTGTGTGTGTCTATATATTAGACAAATATGGTATAAAATACAACAGACAATTATTTCTATCATATAGAGATGCAATGCAGTATCGGCATATAATATTGTGTGCGTATAATATATATATATATATATATATATATATAAAAACAAATATGTTATAGAATACAATACATTATTATATTATACAATATAATAAAAGCATACAATTACCCGGATATGTCGGTGGCTCAGAGTGGGGGTGGTGATATAACGCCACCCGAATCCTTTTGCGAGTTATATTTTTTTAACCTCTCGCGTGCCAGAAAGAGACTAAATCCATCGCATGCCCGCGAGGCACTCATTGGGATAATTACAATCAATTTTCAACATGTCAGCGGTGCTAAATGTAATCAAAATTTGGTTAAAAATCTATTAGACTTGGATATAACTTTTCAGCGTCCCTTAAATAAGATGATGTCTAATATTTACATTATATTGGAAGCGGCTGGAGAAGATTGGAAGACTTCATCCACTTAATTAGGTTTTATGGTTTATTTTCCCATAAAATCTTCTTTTTTTTCCACTTTAATAATTATATCTTGTAGCCGAAATTAGTATTAATGATCCTTGTGGCACTTTTTCATCTGCTAATATAGATGCGGATCGAGAAGAAATGTCTTTTTTTTTTGTGTGTGTGGAAAGAATCCTCTCCCTTCGCGATTCATCATCGTGATTAAGTCTCTCTACCTTCCTGCAAATCAAAGGCGTAATTGAGTTTCTGAGGACAGATAGATTAGGCAGAAGAATCATTTACGCCGGACGCATTGAGCAGCCATGTCGCCGAGCAGAGGGGCGAACGGTCTCGGTGCGAAACGCGGCCAAAGTATTCCGTTCGCAAGATTAGAGAAAAATTACGTTTTACGTAAAAAATATAAAAAATAAAAATAAAGTCAACTTAAATAAATATACCGTTTGATTATAGAACAAACCTTTGTGATCGGATGTACGAGGTATCAGGTTGTGGTTTGAACCATACAGTCTGTTCCAATTGCGCACATCAGGAGGCCGTTGACATCATCAGTTGAATAGATTGGCAGCTAGGACAATGAGTGTGTTTAAAAAAAAAAAAAAAAAAAAAAACGTTAAAATGTATACAATTTAAAGCGACTGTCAAACTTTATTGTGACACTAGTATCAGATTAAAAATGAATTGCGCTGTTTAATAAAATAAAAACACTGCCTGTGGGAAACAATAGAATGGCTCAGTCTTAATCACCTAGTCAGACACTCTGACTGATGAAACTCTATGGAGGAATGGACTTCATTAGCATCGCCATAAAGCATCAGCTCAGTGTGGTGTTAGAACAGGGAAAGCTGCCCAAAATATCCCATGACTGACAAAAATGTTGGCCCCCAGGGAGTTTATTGAAACAGAATGAGATTAAACCAGGTTGTTATCAATGCTGACCAACATTGCTGGATACACAGGGGGTATATTACTGTATACGGCGCTGGGGGGTATATTACTGTATACAGCGCTGGGGCGGTATATTACTCTATACAGCGCTGGGGGGGTATATTACTGTATACGGTGCTGGGGGGTATATTACTGTATACGGCGCTGGGGGGGTATATTACTGTATACAGCACTGGGGGGGTATATTACTGTATACAGAGCTGGGGGGTATATTACTGTATACAGCGCTGGGGGGTATATTACTGTATACAGCGCTGGGGGTATATTACTGTATACAGCACTGGGGCGATATATTACTGTATACAGCGCTGGGGGGGTTATTACTGTATACAGTGCTGGGGGGTATATTACTGTGTACGGCGCTGGGGGTTATATTACTGTATACAGCGCTGGGGGGGATATTACTGTATACAGTGCTGGGGGAAGGAAACACTTTTTAAATGATAAAAACCCCCGAGCCGTGGTTCTAAGCCGTGAAGAGCTTGTAATATCCGAGGTATCTCTGTGATGTGAAGCAGGGTGGCTACTTGTGGACGTTTGGTGCATTTTCTTTTAAAATTAAGCACTTTAAAAGATGGGCACTTATCTTTAACCCAACGTTGTATATTTGAATGAAGGATTAGGATAGCACAAGTGCGAACTCAATGTGATTGTCTTATTCAACAAAGTGTTTTGATACGGACAACCTCTGCAGGGCAGTGGACTTCATCACTACTACTACAAAAAAATATATATAAAAATAACTTTTTTTTCTTCTTCTTTCTTATAGTAGTGAAGATACAGATGATGTGAAAGAAGCTGGGGCTCTCTGCGTTGACCCTGAGGTTTTAACGACTTCATCTGCAGAATTGCCAGCGGAACCACAGCCTCAGGAGAGCTCGTCCTCGGGTATTAACCAGGGTACGATTACCCCAGATCCAGAAGAGACAAACGACCCAGAAAACGCTGGTCCCGAGGAGCCAGAGGGGAATGATCACGAATCCAGCGAGACGCTTAGCACTTCCGGCCCGGAAACATGCGACGCGACAGAGACGGAACCGACCGCTGCTCAAACCTGCCAGCCGGAGCCGGGCAAAGCCGTTACCTATTCACAGATTCTAAAAGAGGGACGGAGGTTTAACATTGATTTAGTTTCAAAGGTCAGTGCTGCCCGTTAGCCATATAATATATACCATTCTATAATATATACCATTCTATAATATATATAACATTCTATAATATATACCATTCTATAATATATAACATTCTATAATATATATAACATTCTATAATATATACCATTCTATAATATATAACATTCTGGCGTGAGATAAAGTTGGCTGGTAACCGTCCAAAATATATACACGCTACAGTTCAAAAGTTTGGGGTCACTCAGCTGTTTTTATGGAAAACAAGGGCTGTAACATAATTGTAAAAGGGTTTTCTAACCATCAATCAGTCTTTAAAACCTAAACTTGGATCAGCGGACACAAAATGCTATCGGAACACAGGAGTGATGGGAGTGATAAAGGGCCACTGGAACACAGGAGTGATGGGAGTGATAAAGGGCCATTGGAACACAGGAGTGATGGGAGTGATAAAGGGCCATTGGAGCACAGGAGTGATGGGAGTGATAAAGGGCCATTGGAACACAGGAGTGATGGGAGTGATAAAGGGCCATTGGAACACAGGAGTGATGGGAGTGATAAAGGGCCATTGGAACACAGGAGTGATGGGAGTGATAAAGGGCCGTTGGAACACAGGAGTGATGGGAGTGATAAAGGGCCATTGGAGCACAGGAGTGTCCAGTGAGCAATTCAACTCCCGGGGTAAATGGGCAAGAAATGAATGTCAAGCACGAGCCATAAAGATGTGTCCAGAGCCCCTTGTTACGAATGGAAAAATGTACAATACAAATACAAGTGTAGTTTATTAAATATATAGATTTAGAAAGTAAGGCAACATTTACATACCATTTGACAAATGTGTTCTGTATTTACTTATTTCTTTATGATCTATTTCTGCAGTTTCTGTATTCCCGGGGAATGCTAATTAATCTACTAATCAAATCCAACGTCAGTCGCTATACAGAGTTCAAGAACATCACTAGGATTCTAACATACTACGATGGAAAAATCGAGCAGGTCGGTTGCTGTATTTATTCAACTTGCTAGAGTGAACACTGATCGGTTAAAGACGCTCTGATAAAATAAGTGAAGTTATTCCAGAACAAAGAAGCCAAGTTCTTGAATAATGAGAATTTCCCTAAATAAATCCCCTTAGAGTTGATAATTAACCAAACATTTTATTTTTGCTTATTTTATTATTTGTTTTAATATTTAAAAATTGGCTGCTTTAACCATTTCTGAAATTCTTTTTCTGCTCAGCTGTAATCTAAATTATTTTGAGGTTTTTTAATCGTTTAGTTTTCATGTTTTTTGTTGGAAATGCAGTATAATTACCAGTAGAAACCATTGTTTTATCCCTTTGATATATCACAAGCCCCCCGGATTCTGAACACAGGGTATGTTATTCCCAGGTACCGTGCTCGCGAGCGGATGTGTTCACCAGTAAGCAGCTTTCCATGGTGGAGAAGAGAACGCTCATGAAGTTTCTCACGTTCTGTGCAGACTTCGAGCAACATCCAGAAGAATACCAAGGTATGATATCACTTAACTAGGAGAGATTTATAGATCATTGATGAAATGACCCCCCGTACCACCCCCCCCTGCCAGCCTTTGCTCCCATCCCAAAAACGTTCTCCTTATTCTCAAGCACACGGTCTCACCTGCTGTATGGTGACTCTTGCAGATCACACGGAAAGCACGTTCGCCGAGTTCTTGAAGTTGAAACGGCTCACGCCAAGCTTGCAGCACTTCGTCCTGTGTTCCATAGCGATGGCGTCAACGACCACCAAGACTGTCGATGGATTAAAAGCCACGCAGCATTTCCTGCGATGCCTTGGCTGCTACGGCAACACTCCTTTCCTCTTCCCCATGTACGGCTTAGGAGAGCTCCCCCAGTGCTTCTGCAGGTGGGTATGGATTACGGCTCGTGCGTTCAGTGGGTTTATGGCCCATGGTAGAGTCTTCCGGGGTTGTTGGTTGCATCTTGAGAGCCGTTGGTTGTAACTTGGAAGAAAGTGGGCGAGACGTTCACCGTTGGGTCAGCGCCATTTTGTTTTACTCGTGTAAAGTTCCCATTGAAGTCGGTCAGAGGCTGGCAAACGTTTCCCTGGGCTGAGCTACTAGGAAGAGCCGTTAGTTATTCCGGATGACCTCTGTGAGGTTTCTGCTGCCAGTGGGACTCTTTGGTGCTGGACGCTCCAACTGGCACAAGGTGGGACCCATAGGTCAACAAAGCCAATTGGTCCACCAGGCTGTTACTTCTTGGGTTAATATCTGAGAATAAAGTAGTCCTGGGCCATGAAGGGGCTTTGTGCACCCATTCTTCACACCGAGCATCCTTGACTAATGCTGAGCACACTGTCAGCTCTGTATTTCCCTGTCGTTGAGTACTGTGAGATGGTCTAGGGCGCGGTTTGAAGGTTGTCACCTCGGGCAAACCCGTTCTTTGCATCATATCTGTAAGGAACTGAAGTCAAAAGATCGTGGTTTCATAGATGTAATATATCTGCCCGGCACCCTAACATTTACCCGACCATCGGAATGGTTGGTTTTGTACCGGTTCTGAAAAAGTAGCGAGACCCGGGCACTTTGGACTCCGGTCTTGAAAATATATAATATAATATAATGAGCGTCTAGCTAGACCACTATTTTGTTTCTGGGTTCGTTTGGTGACATCTGCTAACAAATTGGAATTTTGCGCTGTCGCTTTAAAAAACACAAATATCTGATTTCCGATTTAGCCTGAAAATTATATTTTGAGCTCCCGAATGTGACACGTCGATGGGTTTATCGCCTCGCCGATAATGAACAATATTGGCGGACTATTGTTTAGTATGTATACCAGGGTGGTGACTGCGGGGCCAATACATCACTGCGTACAGCTTTTATCACCGGGTTATCAGAATAAGGTGCCGTTTGCCCTGTGATTTCTCACCGTCATCCCGCGGCCCGTTTTAATGTAAACCTCTTAAGCGATTCCAGCAGACAGTTACTCTCGGTGTTCTCATCAAGGCTACTGTTATAAACGGCACGCATGCATATTTATGTGAATGATTCAAAGACATTTGGAAGTCACATCCCCCCGCATTATAAACGTAGCCCTGCATAAACAGAATAATGCTTCGGAGCCACCAAAAAAATCTCCCGACATTGTTTCACCAATCAGTACGCGCTATGGTGTAAAAGTTTGGGGTCACTTAGAAATTCCCTTGTTTTTGAAGGAAAAGCAAATATTGTCCATAAATCATAAATCCAGCACAGATGGGGTTAATGTTGGGAATGACTTTTGTAGCTGGAAACGGCTGTTTTTTAATGGAAGGTCTTGATAGGCGTACAGAGGCCCTTTATCACTCTCATCACTCCTGTGTTCCAATGGCCCTTTATCACTCCCATCACTCCTGTGTTCCAATGGCCCTTTATCACTCTCATCACTCCTGTGTTCCAATGGCCCTTTATCACTCCCACCACTCCTGTCTTCCAATGGCCCTTTATAACTCCCATCACTCCTGTGTTCCAGTGACCCTTTATCACTCCCATCATTCCCGTGTTCCAGTGGCCCTTTATCACTGCCGTGTTCCAATGACCCTTTATCACTCCCATCACTCCTGTGTTCCAATAACCCTTTATCACTCCCATCACTCCTGTGTTTCAATGACCCTTTATCACTCCCATCACTCCTGTGTTCCAATGGCCCTTTATCACTCCCATCACTCCTGTGTTCCAATGGCCCTTTATCACTCCCATCACTCCTGTGTTCGCTGATCCAAGTTAAAGTTTAAAAGGCTTATTGATCGTTAGAAATCTCCTTTTGCGATTATATTACAGCGAGAAATTTCGTAGTTTTCCATAAAAACAGCTGAGTGACCCCAAACTGTTGAATGGTTGTGTATTTTTAAGTAAATACCCTCTATTTATGGATATTAAAAATACACAGCGAAACAAAATGCAGAAGAAACAGCTTTTTGGTGTTCTGAATGATCAAAAAAAGTAAATATATAAACATTTAAGTTTTGAGTTACAAAGCGATGATACTCCTGTATTCTCATAGGTCGTACCGTTGTTTATTTATAAAAATAACTATAAAATGTACATTTTTAAATTTATCTCACCCTAAAATGTCTCAAAACATTGGATTGGGGGTTTATATGTAATGTAAAGACATTTTACTTTACTGCGGTGGTAAAGTAAAAATAAGCGGAGCAGACTCCCAGCGGAAGTGGTAGCGGTTAATACAGCAAAGGAATTTAAACATGCATGGGATAGACGTACGGCTCCTGAATCTAAGACGAGACCAACGACTGATTCAGGTTGGAGTCTTTCAATCATGAAAATGGGCCGACTAGACGGGGGGCTGAATGGGTCGGATCAGTGGTCCCTGTAGTAGCCTGTGGAAGGCTGAAGGATCGGCGGCAATTAATTGCTGCGAAGTCTCTATAACCCGTTGGGTCAGACACCAATCAGAGGGTTTTATACCGTCCCGGAACGCTGCGGAACTCTGTGGAACTAACACCGTTTCCGTTACCGATTTATAAAAAAAAGGAATATTTGTAATCTGAATCCGTCCGGTTTCCGGCGTTGCCCGTGTGGGGTGTTGAAGATCCGTAGCGGCGGAGAAGCGGTCCGTGTTAGTCGAGCCGTTTGTTTGTTTTCTCCCCAGAGGAGCGCGGCTGACTCGGGATAAGCATGAAGAAGGTGGGATGATCTATCATTGTGAAGCCCGCTCTCCGCTGATGGATGGACGGATTGGGAAAGTAACTCAATAATCTTCTCAGGTTATTCACAGATCAGTGAGCATTATCGTTAATAAAGCTAAGGAGCGCTCCTGTGCCCTTGTAGGTTGGGTTTTGAGGGCTCCTGCACGATGAGACGTTTCATTTTAAAAGAAACCTTCCCGTGTTAAAACGAATAAATCAAAAGCATATGTCCCGGTGCTGCAGGTGTGCGTGTAACGTGTGCGTGTAACGTGCGCGGAAACACGCTCTGCTTAACGTTTTATCAAAGGGGAAAATAAATAACAAATATATTTATTAATGATAAAATATTCGCACGTAAATAATCACGAGACAGATCCCCAACATCTATAAAGAGCAGAGACAGTAAACAGTATCGCTAAGTAAATAAAAAGGGGAAAAAAGTTTAAATATATTAAAAAAAAAAAAAACGGATCGAGAAAGTAAACTGATCCAAATTATTTATTGCCCCCGCTGGGGTGTTGGGTTAATAAACCTTTACACCGAAGGCGTAATCGCATAACAAAGGAACATTATTTTTAGTGTCTATGGCAATGTCCTATCAGTGCTTGCTTTTGCGTCACATGACAATTGTTCCCGGTAAAATAATACATACGGCTAAAATTCAGCATGATTAAAGAATCCCTTCCGGCAAAGAACTGGGCGCTCAGCGTCCAACCTGAACATTTTACAGACCCTTATTGTTTGCACCGCAGGACCGCAAAGCTGCAGATCTTTTCGATTGTAAGCTTCTGTGCACAAGACCCGCTATATAATGAACCTATAATAAGGAAACGTGCATTATTATATGAAAATAGAATATTTACCCCGTTAGGGTGCATAGGAGAGAATACATTGAGAGCATTTGTGGCGACCCATGGCGTAGCAGTGTTACGAGTACCAGCTATTAACCCTTTAGCTGCCAGTCTGGGTGTAACCGGAGCAAACTGTCTTATAGTCAGAGTGGCTTTATGCCTATCCCATGCATGTTTATATTCCCTCACTGTATTAGCCTCTACCACTTCTGCTGGGAGGCTGTTCCACTTATCTACCACCCTCTCAGTAAAGTTAAACTTCCTTAAGTCTCTATTGGGCTTTTTTTTTAATGACAACATCCTTAACATCGTAGTTGTAAATACTTTTTTCTTCTCCCCGTTTATCGCTTGCCTTAATTCACCAGTGCAGATAAAACACAGCAGGCTCTAATATACATCCACGTGGTGCATAACGCGCAGGCTGCTGTGTTCTCTGGGCTCGGCTGGCAATGTCTGCGGCTGGCATGTGTGATTGGCAGCTCAGCGCACTGACCAGAGCCTGAACGCGGAGCCTCCACCGCCGACTTCCCAACAGCCGCGGGAAGCCCGGAGCCCATTTCTTTCCCATTACATTAGCGTTTAATTAAAGAAAACAACTCGTTGCCGGCATCTACTTTCCGTGGAACATAATGAAGATTTATTTTTGGGAGTGACCTTCACTCTATTAGATGAAACAGTAATCAGCGAAATTAATAGAATAATCAAATTATACGCAAACTCATAAATCATGGCGAGTATCGCTGTCAGGAGTTCACATATTAATGGGGCCCATTGTTTTGCAGCTGCATTAAAAATTACAGCCGCTGATTCCGGCTTTGATAGGAACCGAAATGGCATTTAAAGGCTGCCGAAGATGGCCCTGGCAGGCCAAACATTTTCACAACTGTTAATTTAGCCGTAATATGATGTGAAGTCGCCGGGGCAAAGTTGAAGCGGAGTGCACGGCGGTCCCTTCTTTCAGCGAAGCTCCGCTCGTCGCCGGTGACAGCCGAGAGTTAATTAGAGCGAGGAATATCGGCTTAAGCGTCTGTCGTTCGGGGGTTAATGGCATCAAAGTCTTACCTGGTACTCCGGCTACGGCCGAAACTCACTCAATGGTCTATTGTGTCTGAGGACGGTGAATCCTGTACAAGTCCGCCCCGGCGTGGGTACTTTAAGTCGCCCCCCCTTCTTCTTGAAAAGGTCACCTGAAGTTAAGGCATCCGTAGAAGCCCCCCGTTTACGTACCCAGGGTCTTTCTCTGGCCTCGTATCGATCGCAATCGCTGTATGTTTGGGGCATACGTTACACCTCGGCGCTGTCAACACTTCTGCGATGATATCTCCTCGCCGGCCCGGCAGCCTTTCGGTGTAACAAGCAGTCAAGCGTCGGGACTTTTACAAGTTTATTTCCAATAGCAGACATCTAGAAACCCGATACACAGACAGACGCGGGAATCGAGAGCGTGTGAGGGTTACAGCCGTTCTTGTTGAAGATACATTAAAAATAAATAAAGTACGTGTATTTTATGTCCAATAATTTCTCCTTTAAAAAAATAATTTTAGAAACAGAAGTAGTTTTTGCCGGCAGGTCGGTCCCATTTGGCCCATCTGGGCCGCCTGTTTTTGTCCTGCTGTAAAAACTCTTAATCAGTCGTTGGTCTCATCAGATTCACGAGCCGTATGGGCTATAACAAGGGTGTCCAACCTGCGCCCCCCCAGCTGCTGCAGGACTGCATCTCCCATACCCCTCTGCCATCCGCTTAGCTGAAAGAGCATTATGGGAGATGTAGTCCTGCAGCAGCTGGAGGGCCGCAAGTTGGACACCCCTGGGCTATAAGGATAGGTAGAAGAACTGAACCTGATGGTCTAAGTTACTAAATTATTCTTATTACTAACCAAGAGGAATAATCTGCGGTCAGCACAGCCATCTCTGCTAATCCAGAATCCCGTTATCGTTTATGGATTTCTCATAGTCCTTGGCGCTGTACAATGACATATGATTCTAAATGGGCTTTTTTTCCCCTTTTTTTATCGCAGAATGTGTGCCGTGTTCGGAGGAATCTATTGTCTTCAACATTCCCTGCGGTACCTGGTCGTTGATGAAGAGTCGAACCGGTAAGGCCAAGCTAAGTAACCCGCTTTTATTTACACGCGGATGGCGAGGGTCCGTAACCCCCCCCCAAAAGAATGATTAAAAGTAATTTGTGTATTGGTCCTCGAAAATGAGGAGAGCGGGGGCCACACCGCAGAGAAGAAATGAGTTTCCCCGCGATGGGACTATAGCTCCTGATCGCCGAGGCTCGGAAGACAAATCGCGCCGGCTGCCGGGGGGCTCCCGATGAGTGATGTTAGTTTGCCTTTGCGGCCCGTACCCGCTCTAATTGATTTTCATCAGACGACACAAAGCCCTTTGTTATTGCGTTTTTTAAAAATGGAGCTCACCTAAAAACCCTGGCGATTAATCTCTGCTGATAATGCCCGTCACTCCAAGGGAAAAGACTTTAATGAGTTTTACGTAAATCGTTGCCATAAACCAGGCTGCGCTGAAGGTCGAATTAACCCCTCCGCCGCCAGAGGGGTTAAGAATTGACGGCAGACCCCCTCCCCACCCCGCGTTCTTTGATTAAGGTCAGAGTCCCAGCGCTCTTTCATGTCGGACTCATTTTAAACATTCCGGTTTCCTGGCTCTTTTTATGTTTGCTGAATGGCTATTTTGTTCTCCTCCAAGTTATGGTCCAGTATCCATGGCAATAGAAAGAAAAAACTAGTTTGGTTACTTTTGAGGGGTATAATTTAAGGAGATGCTGTATAGGTGAGTTGAGTTTTGATGGGGGGGCTCCTGGTGGGAACATTGTTGGGATTCCGGGTAAGTGAAGTCACTTTTTTTTCAGATTTGTTAAGTTATTGAAGTTTTATTACTTTGTAACCCTTCTGCATCATGGGTGGCATTCACTTAACGCGTCCTAACCTTCAAGGCTGCAGCTATAGGTCCCGGGACATCTCCATGATTTATTTTATTTTTAATTACATTTTTATTTTATTTATTTGATTTTTTTACTATTATTAGTCTTCAATAAACAATTGGACAATATATATAGCTAATATATCCTTAAATTATTGTACATATTTAATTTCAGTACTTAATAATTCCATGTGTTAAAATTGTGGCGCTTCCCCATAAGTATCTGCTTTATTATTACTGTTTTTTGATTTGTATAGCGCCGAAATATTCAGCAGCGCTGTACAATAGCTCAACAGGTAGTGAATAACGTAACAATTTGGGAAATGCAGAACGTCTAGGGCAACATCCTATCAGTGCCTGCTTTTGTGTCACATGACAATTAAGGATTCCTTGAAAAAAAAAATATAAATGAGGCAAAGGGGAAAAGTTCGGGCATTCAGTAGGGATTAAAAACAGAAAATTTGGTGGAAAAGCAGGTGAAAGCAGCAAACACTTGTGATCAAACAGAATTTAATAATAATTTAATGGGAAATATGTAACTGGGATCAACATGCTGAAGAGACATTTGTTCTGGACACGAAAGGGTTAAAACCTACAACCTGCAGGAGAAATATATATATATAATATAATAAGAAATATTTTCCTGTTGCCCACCGCAAAGCGATTGAAAGAGCGAGGATGTGCGTTTTATTTAAGTCAGGATTACAGTCGTGGATGTCGCGGAATAAGATCCGTCATTACGATGAATGATGAAGTCACGTTCTGTCGCCATCACAGAAGGTTAATGTTTGCGTTTCCCAGCGGCGTCCCCTATGCAAGCGGGGGCGAAATGCTATCATCTGCATAATGCCGGCGCTATTTTGTACAGTTTGTAGCGACGCTGATTTTTATTTCCCGCGGAGCCGAAAACACATTCCTATCTGCGGATATTAACCCCTTCGTGACAAAGCCCGTACATGTACGGGCTCACAATGCATTGTTTTTAAGGGGTTAAAAACGGAGATTAATTTACTAATAATATCAGCACCGTATGCTTCTGTTTGCGCATAAAGATTTAATTGCAGATAAGAGCTGCTTGACTCAACCTTCTCAACCCCAAAAATGCGACATATACTTTGTCATTTAAGGACACGCGACGTATAAAAACCTCGGCTCGTCCGTAATTGCCTGCGCGTTAAACGGTAATGAAAACTTTGCCAACAATCTTAAGCAGTTTTAAGTCCGGCTCCTAAATCACGAAGCGCGCCGTTCCAATATCCCCCCGTTGTCACTTGCCGAGAGAACTCTTCCCGTAGCCACCCTCTAAAAAGATGCGTCTCTCCAACTACAAAATACAATAAATTTATATTTCCTTAATAAAAAAATAAATAAAAAAAGGGGTAAATTTACATATTTTATGCTGAAATATTGCGCGGCGGCTTTGTCAGTGCGAGCGAGTCCATTTCAAGGCTGCTGCCCTTAGTCTATTAGTTTGGATAATGAGGCCTATAAAGTACGTTTATAACTCACGGCGCGGCGACGAGATGCTTCCCGCTCTTCATCCTTTCATCTAAGACGCGTTGAAAGAAGGTCAGCGGGGGGCTGCGTGTGATTCATCGTCCTAACATGGATCGGGATGACAAAGACCTGCTTAAAGTCAGCTCTTACGGGTAACTTAAAGGTGCTATTTGCTTTTTTTTTAGGTAAATGGTATTTTTTAGTATATTTGAAAACCTAAACTCTAGCGTTCTGTTTGCCCCGCGGTGTCTCCTGTTCTAGAAGCTCAGAAGACATTGTTGGGCACGTTGTGATGACGGCGTTCCGCTGCGGTGTCCCTCTCTTAGGTTTCTCGTGTGTCCCCAACACAAGTTCTCAACTTGTAGGAAATAATACCCATATTAGAGAGAGATTCTTGATTTCCAGTTTTCTTGTTTTATGTGAATAGCAGATTTGACATATTTAAAAAAATATATCACCATAAAATTTAATGTTTTTAAACTACTGGGTTAGCTAAATATGTTTTCGTGACAGTAATCATGGCGCCCTATATTGTTACTCTGTATGGATTTGTATGAGTGTGCGTATGTATATATATATCTATACTACTGTTCGAAAGTTTGGGGTCACATAACTGTTTTAATAGAAAACAGGAACATTTCTGGCTTTAACATAATTGTGAAAGGGTTTTCTTAAACTTGGATCAGCGAAGACAGCGTGTCATTGGAACACAGGAGTGATGGGAGTGATAAAGGGCCATTGGAACACAGGAGTGATGGGAGTGATAAAGGTCCATTGGGACACAGGAGTGATGGGAGTGATAAAGAGCCATTGGAACACAGGCGTGATGGGAGTGATAAAGGGCCATTGGAACACGGGAGTGATGGGAGTGATAAAGGGCCATTGGAACACAGGAGTGATGGGAGTGATAAAGGAGTGATGGGAGTGATAAATGGCCTCTGTACGCCTACGAAGATATTCCATTAAAATTCTGTTTCTTCCTAAGTGTTTTCTTGGTTTGTTTCTCCAGATGTAAAGCTGTGATTGACAGCAGAGGCAAGCGAATCAGCTGCGACTATGTGGTTTTGGAAGACGGTTACCTTTCTCATGACGTTTGTGCAAATGTTTCCTACAAGTAAGTAAAAATAAAATAATACGTTGTGCGAGCTGTGAATATTTCATCAGCTGGAAAACCCATAGCCGTTTCCTTTGTAGATTTCAAATTCAATATATAATAAAATATAAAACAAAATGAATAAACTCCACCGATGTTTTTTTCCGTGCCATACATAACCCTGTCTGTGTTGAGCCAGACCACAATATCAAATCTGTATGTCCTCAGATACGTTAAATTCTATTAAAAAAGTAAATATTTATAGATTTCTACCATAATTTGCCCTACTTCCTATATTCTTCCTATTTATGCTTAATTTTTATTAATTAACAATATATTATGGTATTTTTGTATTTGCTGGATGCGGTTATTTTGCAGCCAAACAAGCGCCGTGACTTAATTTGTCCGGGATTGTTAACACAAAGCGCAGTTTGCGGAATCCTTGGAATAAATAATCTATGCCGTTGCCAGGGCCGTGAGCATTGCTAATGGAAAAACTAGTGAAGCAAAAACTCAGATCTGTGACCGTCTGCAGGGTCTGGGGGAAGACATTTCCCTGCGCGCCGACCTCTTCCTGTTTTGTCGTAGAGAATATTCTCGCTAAACAACCGCTCAGGAAGCACCAAGAACAGCAACTCCCCCCGAATACGAGCTGACGTGGTCTTTACGTCTCACGTTAAACATTTTTTCCTCTCTCACGTCGATTTTTAATGGCAGATCAGACCCATTCGGCCCCCGTCTAGTCTGCCCGTTATACCGCCTGTAAAGACTCAGACCTTAATCAGTCGTTGGTCTCGTCTTCAGGAGTCATAAGTCTATCCCATGCATGTTTAAATTCCCTCACTGTATTACCCTCTACCACTCCTGCTGGAAGACTGTTCCACTTATCCACCACTCTCTCAGTAAAGTAAAACTTCCTTACATTCCATCTAAGCCTCTGAACCGCTAGTTTTAGATGATGGCTTCTTGTTCTAAATGTTTTCTTGTTTCTATCCCATCCTCTCTCTTCTCTCCTCCATATCGGGCGTATTAAGACCCCTCAGTCTATGCTGATAATTTGAATTGCATTTTTTTCTTTCTCTTTTAGGCAGATGTCACGCGCGGTTCTTATCACCGACCGGTCAATACTCAGAGCGGAATCAGATCAGCAGGTAAAACACTTCGCTGCACCTCACTGCTCACTTTCTACATAGCGTGACCTTCTGTTTAAACCCCAAGGTGACACCGGACACTCGCCACTCAGCAAACACTCAGCCGACATTCGCCATTCGCCGACATCCTGAGTATAGAATAGATACAGTGTGTGTGTATATATATATATATATATATATATATATATATATATATACAGTATATAAATATATATCTATATAGGTACAGTATATATATGTATATATATATATATCTATATATATATATCTATATAGGTCTATATAGGTACAGTATGTAAATATATATATCTATATAGGTACAGTATATATATAAATAAAAATATTATATGTAAATGTATACACACGCCCGTTAAGCTAAAAAAACATATTTCTAGAATTGGATAAAAGTTATAAATATGGCAGCGAAGCAAACAGAGGCCGTGCAGGAGGGGAACGCTTTTTGCTTAAATCACTCTGTTTTTTTTTTTTTTAAAGAAGATACCAGATGGTGTCTTTCTAAAAAAAAGAACTGAAATGTAATTGGCAGGTGAAATAGCTGTAAATATTAGTAAATAATTCAGTGTAATAAGTAGAGTCACACCGCGTACCCCTCGAACAGGAAAAGCAGCCCGCGTTTCAGCAGATTAGTAAATCACTTTATAAACGTAATTGATGTGTTTTATATGGCAATCAATTCACTGAATTTCAAAGGAAATTATTTAAAATGTATATTTTAAATAATGTATATATATATATGTATATGCACCCCGCTTTTGTTAAACTTGCTACATATTTAACGTCACATGACACACTTTCCGCTCTCGACGTCCTCTCGGAATTAAAGGCCAGCCGGTTCTGTAGAATTCATAGAAAAAATAACTAAATATGTAAATTAGATTTTTTATGTATATATTTATGGATATATTTGTTTTTGTACGGCAGATCTCCGTTTTGACCGTTCCACCGGAAGCTGAAGGACAGCACCCCATCTCCGTGACCGAACTGTGCTCTTCAACAATGACATGCATGAAGGACACATGTAAGCAGCACATGTAAACATGCTAATAACATGCAGCAGATCTCTGTGTGTTAAGACGGGGGATGTCAAGGTCCGGTCTATGGGGGGGAATATATGTGTCCAGAAAGTGCCATTTGTCTCTGATTTCACCGTTATCGTTCCCTTTATCAAAACTAATGAAGACCATTTGTGGCAATAAAGTCAGGTTTGAGCCATTTATCATATTGACCTTCGGAAGAGACGACACAATACTCATTAAGGCGTAATTCTAATTGATACGCATATTATCTGCGCGGTGACGGTGTACCTGGGCCATGATTTCATGATATTGGATATATTTGTAACCAAAGAATCTGCACAAATTTACAAAAGTGTCTCTTTATATCTATATATATATATCTATCTATCTATATATATATATATATATATATATATATATATATATAGAAAGATATATATATATATGTAATTCTAACCAATACTCTTCCAAGTCCAAGTAAGCAAAATGCTTTTTGTGATGCTTCCTTGATATTCAATGCTGTTTGGATAATGCCTACAAGAATGGCCCAGTTGACCCTGTATAATGCATAATTTAACATCTAATGAGACTTAAAACATCTCACTGATTGAACTATACATTATACAGGGTCAACCAAGCTCCATCCTGTAGCCGATACTCACAGTCTGAGGTTGGCTCTTCATGATGTATGAAGTCAAGGAGTGGAAACCCTCATTAAGCCGATGACTTGTGGAGTTCACTCGCCGGTATCTTGGGTTTGACAAGCTCTTCAGTTGAGTTCCCATTTATAAGCTGAGCGGAGTTCTCACCCTTGTTGGGTGGTTCCGGATCACGTTCTTTCCTGCTCTGTAAGTAGGATCATCGTTCTAGATTTTCCATTGAGATGCTTTGTACAGATTCATTAAGGTTGTGGGATTCCAGAATCTTTCATAGCATCGCACCCCGCAGAGCCTTCAGCCAGCCGCGCGTCTTATCTTATTACGGCACGTTCCTCCGGACTGCGCAGATCTATTCGGGGACTTGTTTTAAGAGCAACAACTCTAAAGCAATGATCACAGTGAACAAAGAAAAATCTAATTTCATCCAGACCTGTCGTTTTTCCGAAGCCGGATCTGTGCGCTTGATACCGGGACGCGTAATTATTGCTCCCTGCTCCCTACTTTGCCTTAGTTTTATTGCGCTTCCTCGGAAACCTTTACGCTTTGACTTCGTTACAAATAAAAAACTAAGCCAAACAAAAAAATTGTTCTATTTCTCAAAGAATTGTAGACTTGGAGTCAGTCGATCCCTTTATAGTCTTTGTACTTAGAGTTTAAAGCTCAATGTCAGATGTAATCGTCATTCCCGCAGGGTTCTGTGGCATACAGATACCGTACAGATACTCTTCTATATTTCCCTTTTAAAACTAATATCTGGCATCCGCTGAGTTCTTTCCTGATCTCTTCTGTTTTAAATAAAAGGGGGGAAGGCAGTTTAAAGCCGGCCGAGAATTTGCATGGCGAACTTACATCAGAATTAGACGTAAGAGACGCGGTTTAGTCTAATTTTGGTAGCTTCCTCCCTTCCTAAAATATATTGTTGATTTGACTTGGATGACGCGTTGTTTCCCGCAGCTAGAAGCTGGATATTCCAACGAATGCGTTTATAATATGGATTTAACTTAAATAAGGTAATTACTAGACTTGTGCAATCAGATTCGTACGTTTTAATTTTAAGAAAATTCCAATTTTGGCAATTTGCATTCATGGCTGAAAACAAGGAGGGTCTGGAATTTTTGTTTGCATTTCGTTTTTCGTTTTTTCTCACTCACACTTACTCTCACGCTCTCTCACACCCTCATTCACGCTCTCTCACACCCTCATTCACGCTCTCTCACACCCTCATTCACGCTCTCTCACACCCTCATTCACGCTCTCTCACACCCTCATTCACACTGTCTCCCTACTTCTCCACCGACCACTTCCGCAGGACAAACAGCAGATGCATTCCACCTGTTTTTGTAGCAATTGCTCCAAATTTAGCATTTCAATATCGCCCTTGATAAATACTGTTTTTGGGTCACGTGACAAGTAAGTGTTCCTGGCAAAGTTAAGGAGGAAGACATGATAAAACAAACTCCTGTCTGCAGAGTAGGTGGAACAACAACTTAACCCCATGACGTACCAGGCACGTCATGGGTCTTCAACTGTACGTTTTTTGTGACGGTTTTTTCATTGGTCTTAAGGGTTTAATAGCACTTTATGTTAACAACCTCCCAGCATATAATAAGTGAGCCTTTCATTGTAGTCAAAGTCTTACTGCACTACGGCCGTACTATGTTCAGCTTACCACTCTGGACCTCCGCCCCCCCCGCAGTCTTTTTGCTCCGTACTCAAGACGCTCGCTGTCAATCACTCCACCCGTCTGCACTTTGTTTTTGCAAAAGTATTCAACCAAGGGAAAAAAAAAATTCGATTCAGCCCAATTCGAGCAGCCGTCCGCGTTCCATAAATCGCACCTTGTTTTTTTTACTTCATTAGCTGCAAATGAGATCTGAGTGAATGATTTCCCCTTCAAACAATTGCTTAAGATAAATACACAAATACATCTTGCTTTTGATCATGCCGCGGGAATGACAGACGCATAATCGGTATGGCAGCTGAGTGGAACCAAACTCCTTCACTTGCCCTAAAAATTGAGACTCTTAATGATGGAATCATGGATGGGCCTCATCGCTCTTCCTCCCCGGGAGAATTACCTGAAGACAAATGTTGGCAAGTGCCGTAACTAATGCAGCTATACCTAAGTAAATCAAACATAATCAGACTATACGCTGATGAGTTCTTATGACTCCGTCATACCCCGAAATGATAATAGAGAGCCTTATATTGAAAATAAATGATGAGAGCTTTGATGATTTTATAACTGGCTGGAGCAAAAATCTATAAAAATCTATTTTAATTCAATTAGCCCTCCTTTAATGTTTCTTTTTAATGATGTGTTTTTCATCCGTTGGAGAATTTATGAATATATTAAAATGTTTGCGAGGCTTCGGATACGTACGTATGAAATTAGTGAGATCGCTTTGCTGTCACCTACGGTAAAGCAGCTCTCTGGAACTTTCCAGACTTTTATCGGAATCTATATATATATATATATATATAATATCATTTCACGTGCGCAAAAAAAAGTTCTCTTTTAATAAAGTTACAACTGTCATCATTTCGCCTTATAAAGTTACGAAATATTTCTGCAATATTGCTGGAGCAATATTTTTTTAATTGGTTTTTATTTAATGTAAAGAATCCTAAAAAAATTATTAGAACCCATTAATAAATAAACTATGTTGGATTTCATATAGCTGCAAGCCGGTTTGCCTAAGAGCCTGCAATAGACATGTGGACGAATTGGACAAATTTTTCTCTTCTCTTTTTTCTCTGAGAATGTAATTCTTCTCTCATCCCTCTCTCTCTCTTCCCCTCTCTCTCTCTTCCCCTCTCTCTCTCGCTCCCCCTTCTCTCTCGCTCCCCCCCTCTCTCTCGCTCCCCCTCTCTCTCTCTCTTCCACCCTCTCTCTCTTCCATCCTCTCTCTCTTCCATCCTCTCTCTCTTCCACCCTCTCTCTCTCTTCCACTCCCTCCTTCCCCCTCTCTCCCCCTACTACTGCACTATATACATACGACAAATTTACAACAAAAATTCTGAGCTTTCTCTTTAGTTTTTGTTTTATTCAGCATACACCCTCGTTTTTGGGCATTTGTGCAAATGCACACAATTGAGAAAATGTGTTATTCGGACAAGTCCAGCATGCGACACGCAAGCAACCCAAATATAGAATGCTAAACCTTTGCGTGTGTTATTTGCCATTTATGCGGGTTGCTCTATAGAGGATGGAATGGGTGATATGATTTATTTTAGTGCAGGTTAAATTCCGTCCCCCCATAGTTTTTAGACATCCCCGACTCTGCCGAGCTTAAGACATTTGTATCTATATTCAGCATTACAAACCTCCGAATGCTACCGAACGCGTCCAAAAAAATAATTATTTTATCAGGCTAAATGCAAAAACGCTGATGTGTTGTTGCCGTTGAAAAAAATTATCTTCCATTATTTTTTGGGGGTAGATTTTTGTTTAATTAAACCTCCAGAGATAAGATCTGCTGGTGGTTATTTGCTTAACACGCTAGAGGCGTGTAGATGGCGTCTTCAAGACCCTATCCTCTTAAGGGGGGTTTGGTCAGAGATGGGTTAACAACCCACTTGTGTCTTGTAATTTAGAAATAATGGGATATAATTGATCTAAGCAGGTGGGGAGCGTTCTCCCCCGTGGGGCTTCCCACCCCGAGGGTTACCCTGAAGTACGTGTGAGCGAGCGGGGTAATTGTCCGGTGGCAGAATACACAAACCCCTCTGTCTCCAAGCCCGGCTCGGATTACCGCACCAAACCGGTCGAGACTAATTATTATTAAACTTGAAAAGGAGATTGTACCTTTTGTTAAGTCTTTGATCTTTTATAAGAAAGGAAGATCCAGTTCATTAAAAAGTTTGAGGAGTTGCGTGTCGGCCTTTTGAGATCTAATACTTCTTTGATTACCAATAGCAAACTACGGCCATGCAGAAAGTTCCTTTTGAAGACGTAGAGCGATACATTTTTTCTTCTTGTTGTCTCTTATACTATCTGTAATTATATGAGCTGTTTCTTTGGTCTTAAAAAATGTATAAATATATATTAATATAGGGACTACGGTCACAAACAAACGTCTCGCTATAGAAGGGGCTTGAAAGGGAAAAGAGTAAAGAGTGCTGTGGCAGCTGTCTCATTACGTGACTTCTGAGTAGAATACATCATGTTATGGAAATCACTCATTTATGAGCTTTATTTAATGCCGATTTTCTTTGGTTCCCATTAAGATGTTCAAACTTGATAAAATGTTCTTTCAGATCTGGTCCATCTGACGTGTTCCTCCAGCAAGACGACTGCCAGAGAAGATCTGGAGCCGGTGGTGCAGAAGTTATTTACACTGGACGCCGACCCCGACAAAGGTAAAGCGCGTGGACACGATGGCATCCTGTGGAAATAATCTTAAACTTCTCATCATTGTCAATTTGTGGACACGTTGGGTTACATAACCTAATGGTGAAGAGCACAACCGATGGGGTCCAGTTTTCTTCTCAGGTTCCTTGGAAGCCATACGATGGGGCTTTTTCTTCCAACTGGGGAATGTTTGATTTTCTGCCCTTCTCAGAAGCAAACTCAGTGGGGTCACAGACCCATTATATCTCACCCAAGCTCCTAAATCATCCATGTCATGGAAACTCAAGACAGCTTTACAACCGTGGGTTCCCACAAGGTCCCTGAGTCTCACTCCCAAGCTCCGAGGTGGAACACTTATATTCTGCTTTGGTTGTCGGGTTATGGTCTGATTGGACTGAAAGGCATATGGGCAGCAGCAGACAAACTAGACTTAGAAGGGAGATTAAATATTAATATAAATAGATCAGCATTATGCAATAAATATATTGACGCGCCGTCTGGTTTTAGTGACTAACAGCTTCCATAATGCTTTGAGCTTAGTCTTGCACCTCCAGTAGCGTGAAGACGCTTCCTCTGCATGGTGCTCTTGTGTTATCCTTTCCTCGTTGTGTCCGCTTAATGTTTGTGTTGATACGAGCTCCGACGTCCGGTTGAGTTACCAGGAGCACTGAGTGCGGTTCGATGTTCCCAAGTCTGTTAAGACATTTCCTATTAGACCCCACGGGCTTTCACAAGCGCGAGCTAAAGCATGATGTATTGTTCTAAAGACAGCTCGGATTCCTTTTCCAGAAGTCGTAGAATCAGACGCGTCCTCGGAAGCACCGAGACACTGAACAGCTAGTTTTCCCCGACACACAAGTCCTTTTATCATCAGGATGAGGTAGTGCTCGTATTTTAATTAAAATGTCAGAACAAATACTGTCGGAGTTATCGAAAATGAATCATCAGATAAAGCGAGCGCTGGTCCATGGCAGGTCATGGAGGCAAAGTCACCTGCCGGTGTGGACTTCATCCATTTTCCTGCTAAGTGACGGAGAAGTCACTGCGCCGGCCTTATGAACTTTTTAAGGTTTTTTGGAATGGCGTTTCGCGTTTTATCTGGAGGCCGGTTGTTCACAGGCTGTTGGATTTAATTAGCATTTTAAAAATTCCCCCAACCTTACAAAATGTGTGATAAAAATCTTAGAGCCGTTCTTAATTATTAGCAGATTTTTTTATTCTAAAAGTGAATTAGAATATTTTTTTTCTTCTTCTGGAACTGAAATTTCTAATGCTCTTTTTTACTTGCTGCCCCAAAAATATCTTTCCAAACCATATGTTGATATTAGCCATTTCCAAAAATCTTGTAATAACATGTTTCTATATTTTTATATTTATTTTAACAATCTCAATCAGTGCGTGATGCACAAGGTAACTAGGTGTTATCCTACCTTTGCATCCAAACACAGTATCCTCGCTACACATTTGCCCCCCCTGTCCCTCCCCAGGCAGGTGCTTTTTATTTATTTTAACTTTAATGTGCATTCTTCATTGGTGGCAGAGATGGGATCACCTTGGGGAAGGGGATCAACTGCTACCAGACCAGTCCAGATTATCCAAACAGGGCTAGTCTGACTTAGGTCAGCCCACTATGGGAGACGGGACATTACTGGGGTCATGAAACCCAAGGGGTCGGGAGCTACTTGGCTTTATGTGACCCCCGGGCTAAAAAAAATGTCCAGCCAGCCCTTTAACTGGCCATTAGACTGTTCCTTTAATGGTTTTGTGGTAGGCGGTATACACGGTCTGTGTGATACATTGTGTCCCGTCCCGCAGAAACTACTCTTACCTCCGTGTCTTCCCTGTTTACTGAGAGCTCAGAATGCTTGTGGGGTATGAGGGTATCAGAGGGTTCTTCAGCCCTAAAAGCCCCAATAATCGTGTAAATCTTCTTCATGCTTTATTCAGTTACTTAACTATATCGTTTGGAGGCACGGGTTGATGAAGCCGAGCATTCTATACGTTCACTATACGGTATAGATTAGCGTATTCATGTTGCCGTCCGTTTCTCTGAAAGCTGCTGTATCTTTAAAGCCTGTTAAAGGAAATACTTTGTGCTGAAAAACCTCTCATCTGTTTAGTGGAATCCATTAGTCCCCGGTGTCTCTCCCATCATGTTTATTACCATCCTCTGACATTTGTCTTAATGACTTCCTTGACATTTCAGCTTGACACCTTGTTCATGTCCCTTATATCAAGGCAATAATACAAACGCGTTGTATCCCTCTGCAGTTTCCTCTATACATTGGTTAAAATAAGAAAAATGTATATTTATGTGATCATATTGCTCATTTCTTGCCGGTAGACAAATGTGAGACGTTCCAAAATAAAATTAAAAAAAATAATCCAAGGGAACAACCACGTCCCAGCGCTGAGTTGATGTACACGGGATTTTACTGCATAAGTGCTTCAACCAGGTTATTATTTCCTGGGGGTTTATTAAAAGTGCAGAATGAGCCTGTTTTAACCCAAAATTAAATGTTCTTGGATTTTCTGGCAGGTGGCTACTGTGCCCGGTATCTGCAGACGTTTGTGTCCATCCACCACCATTGCAGCCGGGTTCAGGCTCTGACGTGCTCCTAGCATGCTAGCCAGGTTGGGGTCTCATGGTCATCCTGGTGGGCATTTAGGGGGCAATTAGGCAAAAGGACCTGGTCTATCCATTTAAAATTAAATTTTTCTACCTAGCTCAAACCAGAAGCGCTCACCATACCAAGATTACGTTTTTACAGACTTGCTTCTAGACTACATTCCAGAACAGAATTCTAGAGAACTTGCTGAAGCCCGTTGGTTCGTTGGCTCGTTCCAAGTTTCTCTACTAGGACAATGTGCCAGAGAAGCCTATCCATTTATATGCAAACCATAGTGATCATCCATAATGGTAATATACCGGCATTTGGCCATGGCTTTAGAAATCAGGCCCCAAATAGCCAGGCT
The DNA here is from genome assembly GCF_027358695.1 of Spea bombifrons. Lineage (NCBI taxonomy): Eukaryota > Metazoa > Chordata > Amphibia > Anura > Pelobatidae > Spea > Spea bombifrons. Next base: position 40,181,693 of record NC_071094.1, read on the forward strand.
TAGCAGCTGGAATTTTAACGCATGGGACAGGCCTATGGCTCCTGAATCTAAGACGAGACCAACGACCGGTGGGGTCTTATGTGCCATCAGGTCCTATGAGCAGTAAATGAGTTCATCCCAGTAAAGGCAACATAACCAAGATTTAACGAGCCGAGCCCAGATCAGTGGACGTGAACCCCAACTAGCCAAACAGTCTCTAAATTTTAGGAGATTATTCTAGTTTTTTTTAGGCTGTTAGTGATTTAAATCTGCATTTTATTCAGAAAAAGAAATAAATAAAAGCGGCGTATTCTTTATGACCGTTTCATGTAGAACTCCCTTTGCCGGTGTGCCGGTATTTAATCGCCTGTACTTACTCCAGATTTTAAATAGGAATTAAAGCGACTAACACGATAGCAAACCGTACAGAATATTCAAGCTCGTTAAGCGCATTACTTTTTTTTTTTTATGCTTCCCAATATTTTCAAGGCAGATTAACTATACAAGGAGCCGGTTTTACTGCGGTGCCGGGTAACGTAGGAACGCCTGCGCGCCGAGGCTGCCTTGATCGTGAAATAGAGCGGCAATGAAACTAGTCGAGCCGAGCTTTAACGCGCCGGGTATTAATGTATTGTTCTCTTCATTAATTTTACTGTGTTTGTATGAAGGGATGCCTGAGCTACCGTGGGATATAACTCGCGGAGGTGCTGTGTTCACGTTAAAAAATGCCAGGAACCAGGTAGCCATGGCTACTAAAATTTTTGTGGAATTTTGGACCGATCCCTGTGCATCGCTTCTGTGGCTTTCTAATATTTTGTACGACTCCCCCGTTACGCAGTTACTGAGCTCTCTCTTTTTTCCCCCTCTTTCTAGATTGCGAAGGGGAGACAGCTGAGAAGCCGAGGGTTCTCTGGGCTCTCTACTTCAACATGAGAGATTCGTCGGCCGTGGAGCGCCAGTCCTACGCCGGGCTTCCCGCAAACGTGTACGTTTGCAGCGGCCCAGATCCGAGCTTTGGCAATGACCATGCCATCCGTCAGGTGAGGAGGGTCTAGATTTCTTCGTCGTTCTCTCCGTTGGGATCAAGAGGACCTCGCTCTGCTTTGTGAAGCCCACCTACATTTAGAAGGCCAACTTCAAATGGAAATTATTGTTGGGTTTTAAAAATGTCCTTTAATGGACTCATTAAAAAAAAAACAGCAGGCTTTATGTGTAAAATGTGATTCTGGTGGAAACTTAAAAAAGAAATAGTTCTATCACCCTCGTAGCCAATGGTATGGTCCAGTCATTACATTATATTTAATTCAAACTATGGACCACCTTGCTTTTTTCTACGTAATTCTGTATTTTATAGGCTTTTCTTAATTACAATCCAGTTATGAAAAGTTAAAATTTAAAAAAAGTTCTTGAAAAACAGTTAAAATCGCATATACAGATTTAGCTCTTTTTGGGATATTTTTAACCCTTCTAACCTGTGAAAACAGCATGATTATCCATCATGTCTTTACAGCTAAAAGGTTTTTATACTGTTGGCTCTGATCCTGCCACGTCGTCGTATCACTGAATTTCATACACAGCTGGGTGCTATTGGCCATAGCCCAACCTATGCACTTTATAAAGTTACGAGGGAGTCTGGGTCAGCTTGTTTAATTTTTATTTTTTTATTCTAAATACTGAATACGTACATGTTTCTTCTATAGGCAGAGAACATTTTCCACGGGCTGTATCCCACTGAGGAGTTCTGCCCACCCGCTCCAAACCCAGAAGACATTATATACGAAAGCGATTGCCCCCCGCAAGACTCTGGAGAATCCAGCGCTGTCCAAATTGAGTCCAAAGAAGAAACCTCCCCTGAGAGTGAAAAGGGAGCAGAGATTGTGGGAGACGCGGAAGAGCCGGAGACGGAATAGTTATTTTGGGATTTTATGCTGGTGACCGATGTACAGATCACGTTCCCACCGCCTGTACCGATTCCAAGGGCTGCTGGTTCTTCCTAACATCGAATGCAGTTAATCAGGAAAAACTCTGGCTACTGAATGTATCGTGCGACATTGCCTGCAGGTGTCTTTAAAGTGCCCTCGTTTGTTTCGGGGATATGGCTGTTGTATTCTCAAGTTTACATATTGCTTATATCATTAAAATCTATGTTATTTATGCATTACGCTGGTAAAGTCTTCTTTTTGAGATTTGAAATATAACCGGATAATCCATTTGGAACGCAAATAAATCATTGTGTTATTGTGTCTTTTATGGCTGTAGAACACTGTGATACACACCCAGCAAACATTCTGAAGTCATCAAAAAGATGGAAGACCCATGGAACCTAGGCATCTACAAATATCTAAATCGCTAAATGGCGAGTTTATGTGTGGTTATCGGCTCCTTCTCATTAGCCACTAAGACATGTACCGCAGATATTGAGGAAGCACCATTCTTTAGGCTCTATTTTCCACGGCAAAGCCCTCTTGTGTTCCACTAAGCAGTGGAAGTCAAGCTGAGCCAACATTATCCAAAGACCACGACACAAGCTACACCCCCGATATGTGCCATCAAGATCAGAGAACCCCTTAGTTATCAACGCTCCATATGCCATGTTTTCCAACATCTGTCAAGTCCAAATTCCACAGGACTGAACCCAAACCATGCCACCCCTTCCCTCATCATCTCAAGATGCCTCCTTCATCGATTGCCCAGGAAATATTTCACTGGGAATTATTCTGACTCAACAGGGACAAAGGTCCTAGTTTAACGGGATAGACAATCCATTTATACTCTTCGAGGGCTTAATGTCCCATTTGCCCGCTTTTCCATAGATTGAGTAGCCCAGGCTAGGTGTTGGCCGTAAGTCTCTTTGGACCAATTGGATCCACCATAAAACTGGCCTTGTGTGGCTTGCACGCTTCCTTCCGACCTATAAAGAGGGGAGCGTCTATCCGAGATTAAACCGTCCTATTCAATCGGAACATGGCCCGCTATTAAACAAACCTGAATAATTGATAACTGTCGGGTCGAGCCATTTTATTTAAACCTGATCCATCACCGAGTTATTTTCTTTAAATACAAACAAATAAAGCGTAACGCCAGGCATTAATATTTATAAGGAGGAAATTTCCCAGGTGCAAGCAATTTCTCCAAGAAGAGTCAACACGGGGCTAACAGCAGGTGTCAGAACCCCAGGTGTTTACCTATCCTAACGCCGTTCCCATCTCACCGCGCTCGGAGCGTAGGAAAGAGGCTTTTTCTTTGATAATACAAAACAAAATGTAATTAAAATGTAGCAGAAAGTGACATTTCATGGAAAGTGGTTTTTTTTTCTTCCTCTGCATATGGTTTTTGGCAGATTACACATTGGCGGTTTGTTTAATTTGGATTTAATGTTGATTGCAATTAAAATTCCGTGTGATATTCCAACATGCTTCGATATTTACGGCCAGGTAATAAACAAAGCCATAATTTAGGAGCAAAAGCAGCTTTGAATTTTTAATCTAATTAAAAAAAATAAACCCTGTTTCGCTCTATCAGTATCAGATCATTTCTAAGAGGCATTTTAACTACTCTAACATATCATGTTTGGTGGATAACGACTCTGGGCTATTTTTTCGGTCCGCTAAAAAAGTTTGTTCTATTAATATTTAAGTGCCAATAACTTCAGTGGAACTTGGCTCGCGCGCACGCAATTATTATTATCGGGAACGCTTTGAAATACATACGGCTGTAAAAATAATAGATTATTATATTAATATTAATGGATGGGTTTTAGCGAAGGATAGGTGCGTGGAAAATGTATCTAACGCCGTCTAACGCCTTCTTTGAAGGATTTGTAGAGTCTCGCTATGGTCACGACTACTTTCCTGGGTCAGGTTGTGATCAGCCTTTAGACAAGAAGCTAAAATGATTGACTCTGGTTTTTTGTTTTGTTTTTGTTGCTAAATTATTGTAAATAAGCTCCCCAGGCCATACATTAAATTACATATATATTAAATGAATATTGGGCAAACCACTGTTTTTTTAAGCAGTACTTGATAACGGGCACCTGGGGTGTTTTAGGCTCTAGGCAGACCCATGGTTTGGAATGGCAGAAGGAATGACGCCTGGGGACAGGCTGTGCGGGAAAATTGGGGCGAAAGGGTTGGAAATGAGGTCTGGGGATAATTCTTGAGGAGGATCAGCCTGCGATGGTCTCAGATAGGGATCTGTTCCCTTCTCAGGATCAGGTGGTTCCTGGAAAACCACAAAGTGTCCTAAACCCAACACGTTAGGCGCCATTCTTCTTCTATGACCCTCTCTGTGTGAGTTCCTGGAAAGAGTCCACTCGGAACAGAGCGGTAGGCGAAAAAGAACACAATCCGATCAGGCAAGGTTTTAGGTTTTATTTGCCCATTTCGGGTGAACATAGCAGGTCTGATATCCATTTTAATATTCTTAAAGCCTCTCCTTAACAGTAACAGGGTCGTTTAGACATCTCCTTGGTTATGCTGCTGCGAATAATGTTCTGGGTTCTGTTGCAGTGTTCCGTGTATATGATATGTTCTCTCTTGGAATAATCTCCATAATGTTAATTTTACAGATATGTTAGGATTAGCCTGGATTTGCCATAAGAAACACATGAACATAAAACCTTGATGCGTGGCTGGGAATATCCATTCGTTGACCCTGTCTAAGGACATAGCAGATCTTCCAGGTCTCGTTGCGATAGTCTTTGTATCAGTTCTGGATTTAAGCAGAAGACGTGACAAGACATTACCGTCTGATAAAACCACGGCATGGAGAGATTCGGCGCCCTAATTCTTTTTAAATATAATATAGACCGGTGTAGGTTTTTAGCCTTAACTATATTGCGTCTGCCGCGTTCTTCAGTATGACCTACACGGCAATATTAAGCCCTCCTTAGTGTATTTTTATATAGAAATATAGACTTCCTACTTCTTAACCTAATTGCGGTGTCTCAGGTCGCGTGTTATTGCGTGAAGCTGGAGATATGCATGTATGAAATGTCAGTAAGCGGTATGTTTAATGTCCCTCACGCCATGGAAGGGATTCTTCGCATGACAATGAATAAATCATTCCCAAAGCAATGTTGGGAAATGTAAAAACCCTCTCGCTTTGGCTTCTTGCTCGCGATGATTTATCTCGTGAAGGAGTCCTACGTCGTTATTCATCTTAATTTGCATGTTATTTCTGACATTAGAGAAAACCCAAGAATACTTGATTTTCCGCGTTTGTGTATTCTTCGAGCCGCCCCGTTGCTTTCCCCAGCTGCTTCCCGTGTTTGATTTCACCTGCGCAGCCCCCGACGCCATCTGCCATGGTGGTGAGCATGTTCGGAGAAAGCAGCTAACAATGCGCAGCGAGGAAGAGGAGCGATTGATCATCATGATGAGTGTTTTAGAGAACGACGAGAAGAATGCGAGACAATTGTTCCGGTTTAAAGAAGTGTGCAGCCGGATTCTTGTCTTCATTTCTTTGATAAGGGTTTCTGAATCCGCAGAACAGGGCGCCAGCTGCCGTATTGGGCGACGGGGCTCCCGGTAGCGCCATTGCTCAATGGGCCAGTTCCCCAACTCGCCCATCAACGCTATGGAGGACAGGGCTCGATTTCCATAGTTTGCTTCCACCCAGATATTCCGGTCTGTAAAGGGATATAACTGGGATATAACATTAAATCCTGGAGCTCAGAAGAAGAATGTGGCATGGAGGGGCAACTGGTGATGCTGCCGTGGGCTAAGCCAGCGCCCCAAAATTAGATCCTTTAGCCTTTTTTTTTATCCTGCAAACCATTCACCATTTTATGAGCCCCCCTCTGAACTTTCCATAGTCTCTCAATATTCTTTGGGAGACGGGGGGTCTCCAGAACTGCCCCCCCCAATACTTTAGACCCATCTTGATACTTTTGTGATGGTCACATCTTTATATATAAGCCCTAGCGTGTTACCGGTAGAAAAGGTTTGTGTTAGAGCTACGATGCTACATTTATTGGAATATTGTTACTTTAAAAAAAAAAAAACAACAGTTACTGAAAATCAATCTGTTTAATGGTTGGAAAATGTTGACATTCAAATAAAAATGTTACTCATATTTGTATAAAGGCCTGCAGGCAAATTTGATTTAATTTATACCGCAGCAAATGTCTTCCAAAATGTCTACAAATAGCTGTTTAATGAAAATATTGTAAATAACTAATTGTGATGTACGTTCCGTGTCCCTTTGAGGCGCAACACAAAAGAACACTTCTGCTTTAAAGGGGAGCTTCGGCCATTTTTTCTTTTTCTTCTATTATAATATAATGTTTTCAGGCAGCTGTATATCAGCCAGAGTTCTTGCTCTGTTATCTGAGCCCCGATCTACTAAACAAACACCCCGACTTCTTATCACACTGCCTCTGGGAATGGCTCAGTCTTAATCCCTCGGTTGATTCACTGCAGCTGCTGAATGTCTATGGGGAACGGACTTCATTAGCATTGCCATAAAGTATCATCTCAGTGTGGTGATTGACTTCACGTTCAGTACCAACCCCCACCATATGATAATGTTTACAACAATCCAATATTATAACTGTACTCCCAGGTGGAGAACGTACGGCATGATTAGATACATTAAGAGATGCCCTGGGGAAACAGGGTGGTGATGTGACAGGGTGGGCACAGGGTGTGGGTTGGGGGGTGAATATTGGGGTTGAAAAGGTGGGTTGACTAGAAGGACCCTTCTCCTCTAGACTGTCCGAACGAGAAAAGTACCCTAGAAGGCTGTAGATAAGCATTCTTTAGCTCGCTCAACGGCTATGCCATCATAGACTGTCCTGAGGAGGAGTTTGACCAATCCCCAGCCTCCTCTTTTGCCCCTCACCTTGGACATTTCTCATAACCCTTTCTCCTTGCCCCACTTCCTAACTGACCTCCAATACCATACCTCAGTAACTTCAGGAGATACCTGAGTTAGGAGGACCACGTTCTTCACCGTTGTCCTCTACCTGCGACAGCTATTTTCAGGGATCAGGCTGTTTTGGAGCCAAAATATTTTTCACTACTGAACATATCTATAAATATTGTCGTCCGCGCATCACCTGAAAGCCAAGGCGTGAATAGATCCTAGGGAAAGCCGGTCATTTACCGAGAGGAATTCTCTCGAAAAGCAATTTAATTTGAAGCAGGGCCCATGGAAGCGCTTTCCCCCCCCCAGAGAATGGGACAATCAAGGCTCGTTTGATGGAGCGCTTGATGACTAACCTGGGCCGCTTCTGGCTTCACAATTGGCCCACGCCAAGAATAACTCTGTTTTTGATATTGTGAGCTGCCGAGAAAATAAATATGAGCTCTTGTAGTACAGAGATGAGCGGGTTCAATTTTTATTGTATCATTTCTCCCTGTCCTGGAAATGAATTCTGGTGATGTATGGAAGACAATGAAGGGCTCGGAGCTTTAGGAGGTGAATTCCGTGAAGGAGGGAAGCGATCAGATATCGAGGTCTGCGTATGAGAGAATGTGCTGGAGAGACAAGCTGTTCCTTGTAAATAAATTGCTGATGGTTCTATCAAATTCTAGAAGTTTGCCAAATACGTTCTCCCACTTTTGATGAAAAGTTCTGATGGGAATTATTGCCTACAAAAAAAAAAAAAGGGATGTTTTTTTTTTCTGTCCGTTCTGAATTCCGATTCCGAAACTTTTGCAGATGAAACTTTTTTAGAAACACCGATCGCTCGAGCTAAGACTACTTCTGCCTCATAAAGAGATATGTTTACTGAGAGGGTGGTGGATAAGTGGAGCAGCCTCCCAGCAGAGGTGATGGAATAGGCATATGACTCCTGAATTTAGGCCAAGACTAAGGACTGATTAAGTCTTCACACCAGCGAAAGAAAAGAAAAGAAAAGAGAAAAGAAAAAAAAAGAAAAGAAAAGAAGAAAAAAGAAGAAAAGAAGAAAAGAAACCAGGCAGATTAGATGGGTTCTAGTTGCTATCAGTTTCTATTAACATAAAGCATGAAAAAAAGAACTTTTTATTGAAAGCTTATTACCCAGAAGCCCAATTTCTTCTGCATTCTACTGTCTTCAGCACTGAGTTATGAAGTACCATATTTTCCTATAGATTGTAAGCTCCCAAGACCAGAGCCCTCTTCTTCTACTGCACCGTATGTTAATGTTATTGTCAATTTTGCATATTTTAAATTTTAATGAGATTAGGAAATTGAGAGAACTTCCATCAGAAGTGGTCTTGTTATGTTCATATGTGAGTTTCTCAGAAGTTTTGGTGACTTTAGTTGACTTTCAACCTTTTTTTTAAAATCTATTTGTCCGCCAATACGTTTTCACAGCCTGATGAGGTCCGGACGTTACCTATTTTCCAGTATAGCATATATATCTACTTTGAGATCAAATAAAATCAGGTTCTATCATCATCTATCAACGTTCTCTCAGCAGCAGATACCCCATCGCCTGATACACCCCGTACTAAAGACACCTTTATAACCCAAACACTTTCTATTCCTGTCTCTCACATTCTACCTTTCCGTCTTAGGCACGGAATTTTGACAACACAACCCAACAGTGACATCTTGTGGGAGAACGCTAACAGTTATTTGTTAAAAGGTAGAAAATCTCTGAAAAATGTTGAAGTTTTATTCTTCTCAGAAGTTGTTTTCACTTTCCAGATTTCCAGGTGCCTCGTTATTTTGTAATAGTATTTATCTGATGTACCGTGTACTGTCCTAGGGGTGAATACCTAAGAGTGATTCTGTATCCACTTGGCACCCTTTAAAGATTTTATCATATGCATACATGCTTCTCAGCTATACCAGGAGGCTCCAAAACATAATGTGGGCTTTGCAAAACCTGGCCATCCTTAAGACCAGAGTACTGAGCTTTCTCAGGCACTCACTTGAAGCGAGAAAGACCTGAGTGTCCATAGTGTAGCGTCGCACCCTCATACCCTACAACAATAGTGGTGAGCGCCCTAACCTGGGGTTCTATGAGGACTGATTGTTCCCCATTTATTTATTTAGATGATTGATACAATAACTACCCCCTTGCCATAAAAATTAAAAGGTTGCACTTCATAAGGAGAACACCAGAGGGCGCTGCCTCTCCAATCCTATACCCACAGAGCAGCTGGTGGGAAAAAAAACATTTTCCAAAAGAACTGCATTATTTCTTTTTTAACAGGTAAACGGCTTTCATAATAGAGCTGCATATCGCCTAATAAAACACTTAATACCTTCCCCACGGAATATACCCAGCATATAAAAACTCAAAACTTAACAACTTGGCTGTAAGTAACATTTTAAACAAGAATCAGCAGCTGATGAAAAGTGTCACTGCCTGGACTCACAAATACACTTCAGGTGGATCTCAAGAGATCCTGAGAGGTTATATACATGTTGTTATCCTTTCCCAATCTCTTAAGGCACAGCCTGGGTTTAATGGCGGGTCCACATGAGGGCCTCTTTTCTCACTTGTGGCGAGAGATGTGGCGAGAGATGTGGCGAGAGATGTGGCGAGAGATGTGGCGAGAGATGTGGCGAGAGATGTGGCAAGAACATCCAACTGATGGGGAGCTGTTTGTTTGGTGCACCCAGCAGACGCACCTAGGACCTCACCAGGCACTTTTTGTTCTTTACCTGTCGCTAGCCCCAGCCGTTTAGGTCAGGGGTGCAGCGCGGGGAATTTTTATTTTTGAATTCCAATCCAAATGTGCGCAATGATAGTTGTGGCTAGATTTCTAGTATCAGGCACGTCTTCTGCTTCCATATCGCGATACGATATGATACAATATGTGGATATTCTAGAATCTCGAAAAGGCTCCTGTTTCTCCAGGCAGACACACCTCTTACCCTGTTTTACAAGATTGTCGAGTCTATAAGGTGTGAAGCTGTTTATTTTGTGCGTTCCGCCTACTATTCAGATTTCAACATTGCCGCGTCCTAATTTTTTCGTCTGTACGTTATGATTGTAACAGAAGGATCTGATTGTTAATGACTCCAGATGATAATGCACAGATCAATTTAAAATACTGTTTGGTGGTTAGCAGTGGACGTTGGGTATTTTCTCCCACGTAGATTATGCACAGGTCAGCAAAGCTGGTTTCAAGAATTATAAGGAGAGTTTGCATGAAAATAAATGAGAGGTGGCAGAATTAGAAGGGAACGGGACGATTCATCTGTCTGTGTTAGTCCAACCTGTGAAAATGGTGGAATTCTATTCTTTACCAGCCAACCTTTTGTACATGTTTTACATGAAGATTTGAAGGCCATTGCTGAATACCCAGAATTTATTTAACCCCTTAAGGACAAAGGGCGGTCCTTAAACCCATTGAAAACAATGCATTTTGAGCCCGTACATGTACGGGCTTTGTCATTAAGGGGTTAATAAATACTGTTGTATGATGATCCTTGACATAGTAAGGTAGTAAATTAGGTTGAAAAAAGTCAATCCGGATCAACCCTTCTACCGATCCTTCCTGCTTTTCATCCAAAAGGGGGAAAAAAACCAATAAAGCCATTTTTTCAAATTTTGCTATTTAGGGGGAAAAATCCTTCTGGTCATCCAGACCCTTTTTGAAGGCATCTATCGTATTTGATAGAACCTCCTCTCTTGGCAGTGGATTCCATACGTTTCTTGCCCTTACTCTGCTCTTCCAGTCTCAGAGGATCACCTCTGGTTCTCTCTAAACAAACAGGTCACTGGAGAGCTCTTTATATCAACCCGCACATATTTATGCAATGTTATAATAACCCCACTAAGATGCCATTTTTCTACGGTATATAAAAGCAGTCTTTGAGTCTCTCTTCCTTACTAAGATCTTCCAATCCCCTTATTAATTTTGTAGTTCTCCTTTGCACTTTTTTCTAGTTCTATAATGTATTTTAAAGAACTAGTGCCCAGAATTTCACCGCACGTTTAAGGTGAGGTCTTACCATTAACTTGTATAGAGGCAAGATGTATGTTTTATAAATTCCAATGTTGTATCATCCTTTTGCAGCTGCTGACTGGCATTGTGCACTGTCGTCTATAATTATTCCTAAATCCTGTATAAATATACATATAAATTGCAACGGTTTTGGGAAGCAGTGTACCGAAATAACCCAGTTCCATGTAAATTTAGCAGCCTGCATCTACAAATAAAATGAGCATTGCTTAAACAGTTACAGATATGGATATCGAGTCTTTTAATTGAGCCGCTGAACCCAACCCTCCTTTCTTGGCATACTCGGTGCTTTCTCGCATCCAAGCAATGTTCATTCATGCATCTTCCCATTTTAATTATCTAAGGAGTGTTTTGAGATTTGGTTTTCAAGCTGCTTTTGGTGTGTTTTTCTTTCAAAATGCATTAGTTGTAAGCCTGGTGTATGATGTTGATTATCATGCGTCTGTAGAGAGCTACTTTAATGCTAATTAGGATCTAATTCAGGGCTTATATATATAGATATATAGATCTATACATATCTATCTATCTATCTATCTATCTATCTATCCATCCATCTATCTATCTATCTATCTATCTATCTATCTATCTATCTATCCATCTATTATCTATCTATCTATCTATCTATCTATCTATCTATCTATCTATCTATCTATCTATCTATCTATCTATCTATCTATCTATCTATCTAGCTATCTATCTATATATATATATATGTGTGTTCTCCTTGCAATTCCACTTATAGCCACCAGGGCGCCCAAAGTAACAATAACTTTAGGCAGCCTTTTTGCAATAATTAGATATTTTCACAATCTAAATTGTCCCTTTTATTGAATGTATGTTGGTTACATGCGTTTGGGCTTCTCTTTTCCTGGGCTATTGGTAGGGTCCGTCCCCTAAGCTGAACGCTAATTGCCCCCTTTCAAAAAATACTTGTTGGGCAATTTGGGCACGGTGTCCAGATGTATTAAAATCAGAAGCCCAGTGATTGGCTAATATCCACAATCCCCTATCCATTAGTTCCTAAATAAACTGTTACTGTATTGGGTCAACAATTGGCTTCAGTGTATATGGAGAGCATCCATGCATCATAATTGGCTTTGTCTAAGTTTTCTTTTAACCGTGTAACTAACCTGGAGTTGTGAGTTTGAACAAGTTGGAGCATGGATTTAATTATCACCCTCAGCCGAGCCGGCCTCATCCAGTTTGTTTTTAAAAAGTACATCTCCAGCGGCAGCAGCAGCAAGGCTGTTCCGAGTGAGTAAGTGTAGAACAGACGCTTGAGTGCGGATTGAAAGCTTTTTCGATGTAAAGTAAGTTTTACAAGCGCCCAAACATTCTTTAAAGTCTAACGAACTCCAGTAAGAAACAATTACTCGAGTGGTAATGACTTCATCTGGTATTTAAAGGGAATTCCTGAGAAAACTTGGCAGAGAGATTGAAATTGTGAACAAATAAAGATTCTAATTCATAAAAGTTGTCTAACTTTACAAAACAAACTCTCCTCGCCTATCGACGTCCTTGTTGGTTTCATTGATGACATAACCAGATTTCCATTCCTTTGATGTAAAGTTAAGCAAAGCGTAGCTTGTTATTATTATTATTATTATTATTATTTATTTGTTATGAATTATTTATTTATTGGTAAATTGGCAGCAGCACTAACATTTCTGACGTATAACTCATATCATGTACAAAATCGAAGTGCATCATTTACCTGCTACCTCTATTGCCTGCACATTCTAATAAACGAGAGACACACACACACATACATATACATACACACACACAAACACACACACATACACACACACATATACATACACACACACAAACACACACACATACACACACACATATACATACACACACACAAACACACACATCCACACACACACATACATACATCCACACACACATCCACACACACATACATATACACACACACATCCACACACACACATACACACACACACACACACATACATATACACACACACACATACATCCACACACACAAACACACACATACATATACACACACATCCACATCCACACACACATACACACACACATACACACACACATCCACATATACACACACACATACATATACATACACACACATACATATACACGCACACATCCACACACATCCACACACATATACATACACACATACATAAACACACACACACACGCTGATTGGCCAGACTCCGTGTTAGCGTTGTGTTCAAAATATGAAAAATGCTGACAGCGTTTGGAAGAACGAGTTTCGCAGAGTGTTGCATCACGGTGTCTTCTGGCGAATGCCCAGTAATTACAGCAGCAAGTATAATTATTATATGGACTGCTTCGAGGCTTACGTTTGGGTGGAGGGAGCTTCCCTGTCATAGTAAAGAGGACGAGGCACAGAAACCAGCCGTCTCTCTCTAAATGCAAGTGAATGGAACTGCGACGTACTCGTGAAGCACGTACGTTTGTGCTGATTTTGTGTCTCTTCCACCTCTTCTGGAATACTCTGCCATGCATCTACAATGATTGGCTTATATGTTTTAGTAAAGTTAAAATTTTAAAAGAAAGTATGTAATTAAAGTATTGCTCACTTCTTCTATTATACAGATATTTTATTGTTATCCTTTCTGGGGGAAAAGGAGAGAAGATTCATATAAATTCCTGGTTACCGACTCTATTTCTCCAACAGAGCAACACAGTAAAAAGAGCACGACCATGGACAAAAATGTCTACTAAAAACATAAAAAATAATAATAATAATAATAAAAAATACTATTATTATTAATAATATGTTAACAATAACATATAATATATGAAAAGGAATAATTAATATTTTCTCCACATTCCGGTTGCATTACCTCTTTCCCCAGTTCTATTATTTGACATCAGACATCGCGAACCCCTAAAAAAACTTTGGCTTGGCTTCAAAAGCTTTTTCTGGGTCCCCAAAAGAACCAAATTAAAATGAATCCTGAATTTGGTCATAAATTTCAGATAACTCCAAAACCTTGACACTGCTCAATGTCAGTTTGGTGTTGACTTTTACATCCATAGAATATAAAATGTCTCAACTTGATAGATATTTCCCCAGAGGGGAGAAAAAAAAAACTAGTTTTGCTCCATTTCTTTGCATTTTTTGATACCAGTACAGCCACATATGTTTTACACGCTAAGCCTTACACTCATCACGCAAGACTATTAATAAATAAATGTATTTTCGAATAAACTCCTGGGAACTGGCGGCGATATCCACCCAGTTGGGGTGTAACCACGCAAGAATTCATGTCTTTCAACTAAGCAAAAAGTTTCAATACTCCATGTTAGGAAAAAGGCATTTTATTAAGACATTAGACGCAGACTTTTATGGCAGATAAGAAGCCTTTGACCCATCCAGTCCATCCATTTCTCCTGCTGTAAAGACATAAAACCTCACTTGGTCCTTGGACTTGTCCTATGTTTAGGGTGTCTTGTGGCCATACGCCTATCCAACGCATGTTTATATTCTGTTACTGAATGGATACTGTTACTACTTGTTCACATTCGCTGGGTATGAGCGCTCCAAAGCATCCCACAGCCATAAAAGCTCGCAAAGAACAGGTTCGATGAAAATACCGCATTCTTCTCACAACACAACAGCCTTTTAATGGGTTACAAGGTTAGAGGAAAGGCCCTTCTCCAAAGCATTCTTCTAACAAAACTTTACTAAATAGTCATTAGATATATAACTGTATACATCACTTAACTTAAGGTGAGGACGAATACAGCTATACAAAAAGAAATAAGCTCGTTTGAGCATGGCCCTTCTCACCTGTTGTCTCTCTTAGTCCATTTGTTGTGTCCTGTCTACCCATTGTACAGCGCTACGGAATTTTATGGCGCTGTATAAAACAATAATAATAATAATAATATGAGATGCTGACCAAAAAAACAGATAGCTGCTATATAGCCTGCCTTACGGCGCATGCTTTGGGAGCGTCTCAAATTTCAGCTCTCTTTGCCATTACAGAGGAACGATCTCCATCTACATATCAGTCTGATCCCACCCATAAGGGCAGCCCAGAACCAAATGAGAAGCAAATGGCTTTGTTTTTTTTGTTTTTTGCTGTTTTTGAGAAGAAGTGGGGTTTGAGAAGTGTAGAGATAACTGGGGAGAGATAATCATGACCTGGAGAAAGAGATGTTGGGTTTTTAATAATGCTTACTTTAGTGAGTACACAAAACTTTCATACAGCAGATCAGACCACAAAAGCTGCCAAGGGATGCTATTTAAAAAAAAAAAAAGGAAATCATTAAAATGATTGTTACTGCATTAAACTGCTCTGCCTGCCACCTCATTCGCTTTCCCTGAGGAACGGAACGCCAAACACGACCCGTCATTTTATTGTGAGCAATAACCTTTAATAAAAGTGGAATAGTAAGTGACAAGTTTGTATTGTGTGCTTTTGTTTTTCCTTTTTGCAAATGTCAGATAGTGGTTTGTTTGTTTTTCTGGAGATTTATGACCTTTGGGGGTTTTATTGCACTGAAAGTCCATAAATATATATATTTCGTAACCGTATACTTTCACACGCTGACATTTTCTACCTCTGGCTGTATAACCATAGAGGGGCTTTTAAAACAATGACAATAGAACACATTGCAAACTGCTGCAGCGGGCCGGTCTGCTGAATTATTCATTCTGTTTCCACGCGGCAGAACGTCTATTCTTCAGGACTTTCTCAATCACCTTGATGCTGAAATGGGTGTGCGCTCAGCCCCCAAGGAGTGCTAAATCAACATTAGTATAGATCCTAAACAGACTCCAATGTATGGGATACAAGGATTGGGCTGTTTTCTTTTTTTAACCCCTTAATGACAAAGCCCGTACATGTACGGGCTCCAAATGCATTGCTTTCAATGGGTTTAGGGACCGACCATTGTCCATAAGGGGTTAAAACAATTCTAGTCTTTTGCATAATATTAGCCCTTTGTATGAGTGTTCACTCTGTTATCTGAGCCCATACTGCCCGTGGGAAACAATGGAATGGCTCAGTCTTAATCATCAAAACCAGACACTCTGACTTATGAAAGTCTATGGAGGAACGGACTTCATTAGCATTGCCATAAAGCATCGGCTCGGTGAGGTGTTTGAGTCGGGAAAGTCACCCAAAATATCATATGACCGACAACAATGGCCGCCTCCAGGTTTTTATTCCCGACATAGTTACCCCTGACATAGTTACCCCCTACATAGTGTGGCACATTGTTATTTTTAAAAAAGATTTTAAAAACACCTGAAATGTTAAATTTTACTAGAAAAGAATACTCGAACATTGTAATTATCTCTCTTTCTCAGAACAGATCGCTGCTGCGGTTTTAAGTAGAATCTTGTGGATTTCGTTCGTTTTAATGGCCGGCGTGTCAAGGTTAAAACCTGTATGTGTTTGGAATTCCAGCAATGACCCTAATGTTTATGTCTTTTGTCCTGCGGGGGATTTTTGTCGAAGAAGTATGTTCATTGTAGAAGAGAAGAATTGGTTTGTGTTACTGTACACTCAGAATCACTGTGCCTGGGGGGGTTGGGTAAATAACTAGGTTTTGGATCTTTAAATATATATTTTTTTTTCTTTGTATTGATTCTGGGTTTGGGATTATTTGATTTGTAAAAACGATCAACCGCAGACGATTGCTAGATCTGGAACGTACAGCTGTTCTAGATGTTCTAGATTCACAGCCAGGGCTGGAAATGGCTTATATTTGGTCTAGGTGCCTCAACTCAGCTTAGAAGGAATCACGTCTGGACAGAGTTGTAATGAAACCATTTACCTTTCTTATTACCAGCTTTTGTGGTGGACAAAAGGGTGGGAGTATTCATGAACGACTTCACTATTGTGATTCACCAGCCAGCGAGGCAGTTCCATTACTACACCTATCATATTCACCACCCAACGCACTGCTGTAAAAATGTGCTTCATCTACTGTGGGTTAGGTTTCCATACAGGTGGGATAGGGTTACATGTGTTACAATGGGATACAATACCCTCCATTTGGGGTGGGAAATGTCTTCAAGTATGGTCTTTGCCCAAATTACCAATGTAGTTAGTAAAATGCCTGTCACAAGCCTCTTATTGCCTATTCTAGGTTACCATCATTCCTGCCTTGGCAGCCAGTGAGAAGACTACAAGCCCTACAAGCCTTGTTAACGCACGCATCACACATAGAATTTTTTGGTGTTGGGAACCAATACTGCTACTATGCCACTTCCAATTGAGCCTCATCCCAACATACAGGAAAAGACTTCCACTTAAACATTTCCATCAGTTGACAAATGCCCAGCCACCAGAAACACCAGTTCACATGGTCCATCTGTGATGAGAAATAAGGGGCTTCCACTAGACAATGGTGAGTGAGGCTCAAATAGCAACGTGCGTAACCTGCTGGAATGTGTGGGTCTTCCCACCCAAAAAAATTGGCTCTAGGCACATCCATAGCCCGTCATGACCCTAATCTAACATTCGGGCCTGACCCTAGTCTATTACTACAGAAGTTACCTTGTTGGAACCTGGGCTATTACCATAGAACGTTGGTGTAATTTTTTCTATTAGGCTTGTCTTTATGGTGTTTGACCTTTCAAAAAAAAGAAAAGATTCACTTCCCACATCCTTCATTATCAATAGCTGCGATAACTTTTAAAGTTTTATTATTTATTAGCGTAGAATTTGGCACTACGACTAAAAGTTAACCTTACGAAACGTCCAATCTGAGACCATTAATGATGCATCAATAAAGAATTCTCCATTAGCGGATTAATGTTCCACTTTAACAGTGATACTAATTTTAAATCACTGCTATTTCATGAGCCGGGGTCAGGCGTTAAATGTTAAGCTCATTATTTCAGTTAACTTGACCATATTTTGTTTGTTAATGCAGTTCTCCGTTCTGCCTGCCAATGGAATTTGTGTTCCTCAAAGTAATCCTTGAAGAATATGAACCCGTCAAAGTAGGTTTAGCTTCTATGGATCTGTGGACCTCGAATTCTCCAGAAAAATAGCATTTTTCGCACACAGGTTGGGTATGATTAATAAATCTTGGAAATCCACTTGGTTCTCGGCCAAGAACAAACAGCCCAACCTGTGGGAGACATTCTAGAGTCTTCAAGAACGGAGATGACTTTTATTGAAGACGAGCATTGCTTAAGAGCTTGCTTTATGTTAAGACTCCTTTCAGCTCTTACTCATACTCAGTTGTATTTTAATTAAAACCCTAATAAAAAAAACCCTAATATGTAGACGTGTTTGCTAAGTATGTCTGGAGAGTGTGAGTCATTGACGTGGTCCATGAAGGCCAACATGTATGCTTCGAGCCACGGTTCATGGCAGGTTTAGTCTAGGCTTGATTGACAGCAGGTCTAACTCAGCTAGATCTCCTTGTGTGCTCCTCAGCATGTATCAGATCCCACTCCACATGAGGCATGAGTGACCAGCGTAGACCTACTCAACTCAGGACGATCAGGATGATCAGGTCAATTGGATGATCAGGTAGATTTTTTTCATTTTAGAAAATCATCTCTGATTAATGAAAAATGTCTATTTCCAAGACTAGTGCTGTTGCAACATTAAACTCCGTCACGCGTTATATATTAACTCTATATTATAATGGAAAGTTAGCGTGTGAGAAGAGTGAATCAAATCCAAAGACAGAGAACCTACGGGATGGGTCCCTGTTCCATCATATAATTTAAGATGTCTGTTTCTAATCCAGGATGCGCTAACAATGCATGCTTGATACTCTGTGGGGCGGATATAACTCGTTATCTTCACTTGAGAGGATTTATTGTATGGGGTAATTATACCACCCCAATATCCACCCTGTGACTCCACATTCTTGCAACATTGTATCTTAAATGAGATGTTTACGAGCGAGACTATATTAAGAGATTAAGTAACTTTGGTATCACTAAGGGTGGATTACTTACTGGCGCTGAACGTGTTAAGGAAAACGATTGCTTTTTTTGGCGACCTGTATTTTTTTTTTTTTTCCTTATTACATATTTACGGCTGTTTTGGTTAATGTTCTGTACGGTCAATATGTTTTCTGTGGGTCGGGGTTTGGATATCAGTTATACTGCTTACCCTGTCCAAAGTCATTACTTATTATTTATAATTATTATTAATTGTTTTATATAGCGCCATCATATTCCGCAGTGATGTACAATTGGATACTTATAATGGCTATGGCTATATATTTGCAAGGGAAAAAGTTGGCAAGAAGGGCATTCTATATCTATTTGTTTTTTGGTTGCGCTTGCGCAATGTACACCATTTAATCTAATGTCGGATGTGACTTCTGTTCTCTCTATATCTCCCTTTCTAGTTGGTCCTGATGGATGTCACATAGTAAAACCCAAAGACATTAATAATGAGGCGAGTGCCTGTATAAGATTTGCTGTTAGAGCTGTTATATTATAAGTCTGCTTAACTGGGTTGGTATTTTGGACCGGGGGTTACTAAGTGTCCATCAAAGTTCTTGAAATATGACTGATTTGGCCCAGATATTAAATCAGATTTGTCACTTTTCTGAAATATTACAATCTTTAATCAGTCATTGGTATCTTCTTAGATTCAGGGGCCATATGCCTATCCCATGCATGTTTAAATTTCCATTTCTGCTGGGAGGATGTTCCACGTATCTACCACCCTCTCTGTTGGAAGCACTCTGTTAAGCAAGGCATGAATAAATCCTTGTATGGTTTGAGTAAAGCAAAAGTTATCTTGACCTTCAATTTACCAATTGACTTTGCTCAGCCTCTGATCGCTATCTGGACAAGGCGGCTATAATTGTCCACCTTTGACCTTCTAGTCTAATCTTTGATCTTGTAGGTTTGTGAAAATCCTGGACTTTTTTTTTCTTTTTCTTTTGATTTCTTACATTCTTTTTTCTTTACTGCTACACATGCATTTCTGACCCAGAGATAACCAAGGGATTAGCTTTTTTCTTTACAGGTTGTCATCGAAAACATCTATTCTTCTTTTTTAATTACATGCACCATTTAACACGAACTACACAACAACTGATGTCAAGATGGCTGGTGCTTGGGGCAATTTAACCAGTCCAAGCCACTTCTTCCCGAAGCAAATAGAAAACAGCAAAGAACAAAAGTAAATAAATAAAAAACACAAATAATAATACAAATAAATGCATCAAACCCAATAATGCCCAAATAAATTTGTCTAAATGACACCCAGTTAAAGTGCATACAGGAGGATAACCTTTCCCTGAATTATATTATCACTGATGTTCAGGACGGTTTATATTTTAATTAGATTATTTATAGATTTTTTTCTGACCTTTGATTAATAATAATAAAATAAATAAATAAATAATATACCTATATATATTTTAATGGGATCAGAATTTACATATGGGGGGTATTGGGTCCTGTAAACAGACTTTCATTGTGTGGACATTTATAGCGGACTTCTGGAATTTCATGGGAACATTCAGAGGGTGGCTGATTCCGGGAGGTATAAAAGGAGGCAACAAAAGGGATTCTTCACTCGCCCCGACTGTAATGGATGAAGGAATATTGTAGGCAAAGGGTCAGCTGTATGCTAGAGTTGCTTGGCTGTGCTTTTCGCTGTTTTCCATCCTTAACCAGTTTAAGGAGAGTGGGCAGATGGGTCTGTGAAAGGAAGAAACCACTCTCCCTATGCACAAAGCCAGAGATATTTGGGGATATAATCTCACTAGAGGTGGTCTTTTTAAGTGTCGAAGGGTTTTCACCTGTTGTATTCTAGAATTGGATCCACAGATCACTGATGGATCGCTCTCGTTTCCCCCCAAGGTGTAGGGCTTAGAGAAGATATCGTTGGTTTAATTGGAAGAGTTGTTTCTGACGTTTACAGTTCTTCGTAAAGACAAATCTTTAACCCCTTAAGGACATAGCCTGTACATGTACGGGCTCATAATGCATTGTTTTCAATGGTTTTAGGGACCGCCCATTGTCCTTAAGGGGTTAAAGCCTGAGATGCCGTGTTTTCTAATGATCATCATAAGGCCAGATAGGACAGCGGTACCGATCTTCATCTTCTAAGGCTTCGCTCTCTATAGGTGGGGTAGTAGCCAAAAGGCACAAACACAACCCCTTTCATCAAAACCCACCAAACACACACACACCAAAGACTCAAGAACACGCTTAACAGGCCATGGCCAGTATATACATATGTAATAAAATAAAAATAAAAAAAAAACACCCACTACCAGCTGGGGGACATTAAGGTTAAGGTGAGAAAACCAAAACGTGAAGCAGAGGTTCAAAGGCCCTGGCACACAAAACCAGGACACAGGACTACTTAAATACAAAAATTTGTTGCCCAGTCCCCTTACCAAAGTTATTGCGGTGGTTTGTGTTTGGTTTTTATCATTAAAAGCTTGGGTGACATTTACCGCCGATCCAGCGGGCAAAGAATCATGGGAAAAAACTAAATATTTTGTTACATCTTATGCGAAAAGAGAAAAACATTTTCCTGATAAGGAGGGTAAAACATTTCGAGGTTATTTTTAGTATCGATTGACACAATTTCAGAAGATTATTTTGATGAGACCAGTAAAACCCGCCATTATTATCCCATTTCTGCTTGCAGATCGGGTGCTAAGCAATGCAGCCAAATTTCCCAGCATGCATCACATTTTCACAGGCATTGCGTTACCCTGTAAGAGGGATCCATTCATTCATCAGGTTTATATATCCCGATTATAATTATTACGGTATTTATTGTTTTATATAGCGCCATCATATTCCACAGCGGAGTACAGATAAATCACACAGAGTCCTCAGACCCCTTCTGTTCTTAGAATGTGTTATTAAACGTGTGGATTTAGCGTTTACCGAAACGCATTGATATTATGGAACAAATTCATGGGATTTTGTTAAAAATATTAGCCGATGACATGTATAGCCAACACCTTTCATCTGCTTTGTAATAAAATATTACGGACAATATTGTAGGGCCAACTTCTGCCCCAGGAGCTTTTTGCGGACACATGCCCTCCCGAGGCCGGTGTTTGATGATGATGATTATAGCGCTATCATATTCCACGGCCCTATCCCGCGCATGTTTAAATCCCCTTACTGTATTAACATCTACCACTTCTGCTGGGACACGTTTCCACTTATCTGCCACCCTCTCAGTAATGTAAAACTTCCTTACACGCTTCTTTTCCTTCTGCCAATTATCTGGGAATTTACCTGATGTCCGCATTTAGCATAAGCAATAGCCAGTTACTCTTTTACCACGCAGCTCTTGGGCAAAGTTCTAAACGTGGAGCAGTTGCCATGGAAACCTTTTGAAAGCCCCTGCCAACTGCTCCACACTTAGCTAGAATTGCTCATTATAAAAAATGTCAGTTGGCTCCCGTATTAAAGACATGATAAAGCTTCTCCCGCCGGGTCCCCGGTCACACCCTGTCTGCACAGTGACAGAGCAGCCAGGTAAACACACCTGCCTGTGAAGCAAGCAGTAACCCCCCCTGTGGCAGCCAATCACAAGGCAGCGTGTGCTGCCTGATATCTCCCTCAGCCAATAGCAGCTCAAACTCGGACTATTGTCCCGCCCCTACCTTCCAGACCAGTGGGAAGTTACACACAACAAACCCAGTGCATGCCGAGTCAGGAGCAGGAAGAGCTGCAGCAGCGCAGGGACTCCCGCTCCCCAGGTATAAAGCCTTCTGTCTCTTTATAAATACCCCTGCCTGGGGTAATAGAAGCCAAGGGGCAGTAGAGGCTGACCATTAACCCCTTACTTACCAGGCGGTGTCGGTGCCAACACCCTGGAGCTTCCCTTGGCTTTGCGCTCAGCAGGTTAGACCCGTGACAGCTACAATGTATCCTTTATCCAAATCCCTGATTGTTTATCTACTTCCCTAAAGTAAACCCGGATGGATACTTTGTTTCTTACTTCCCTTTTAATTTAGATTAATGAACCCCCTTTTTTTAAAAGGCCTAGCAGGTGCTCTGGTACTGAAGGGGTTAACCTGGGGATGGGGGTGTGTGTGTCCGTCACTGAAATAGTTAATACAGAAAGGATTCGAAACCCATAAGGGGTTAAAAGGCACGCCTTATTGTATGCACAGTATATATGTGTATATATGTATATGGATCGAATGATATTAACCCTTTCCTGCTTGTCGAGAACCTCAGAGCATTGATGCATTTCTTTCTTATTTTTTTGTTTTTGCGATACATTTGAAGACGCTGCCATTCCGATGAAATAATGAGCATTTTGTTGAGTGTCTGTATTTTTAATAACATGGTTTTCTATTAAAATAGGGATTTTTTGTAATTATGGGGGGGGTTTGAGAAATTGTAATTTTGTTGGGTATTAGCAGTGGCGGTCGGAGGGAATCTGTGCGTCATATTATATGTTAATATAATGTATTCAGCTGGCAGGGGAGTCATGCTATTGACTACATTAAATAACTCTAAGACACGGTGATTAAATAAGCTAAAAATGTGGAATTTCGTAATTTGTTGGAAAAAAAAGCCAAAAATGATTATTATGTATTTTTAACATTTTTTGTATGGTCTGGTTTTCTACGTGATCTCCCCAAAAATACTACATAAAACATTCAGGGAGCTGATGCATGAGAAGTGCGGATACCCCGCAGTTAATGCTTAATAACGTCTGGGGGGGGGTATGTAACGGGGGGCGTAAATGGAGAATGTGTATACGTCTCGGCATGCGAAGTTCAGCGTTTTAGGCAAAATTCAAAACACAGGAAAGTTGGCGTCAGATAAGAATCCTAATGGGACAGCTGTAGCTCCTGTCTTGCCACATCTTCTGTAACGCTACTCCATGCATCCACTACCATATTGTAAAGTTCTGATGTATATAAAGTGGGATGTGAAGTTATGGCAAAAAGGTAACAGTCAGCAAGAATATTGCCTTGGTTGTCATGGTTGTCATGGTGATTTCACATCTTTTAACCCTCAAATGTTCATGTTTAGAGAGAAGGAGTAGATTACAGGAGGAGTAGTAGATGTATGGAATTTCCTTCCAACAGAGCATGTCGGGTGATTAGAAAAAAAACGACAACTAAAAAAGTTTGTTAATTATGCAGAAAATGCCGCCCAGTCACTGTAGATAAAACAGACATTTGTACAACCAGTTTATTTTGCCAGAGGTCGGAGGAGGATACCGTGACTCCCCAACACGTTAAAGGAACACGCGTGAGAAATGCTTTTAGCAAATATTTTTATTTATGACTCGAAGAACAGAGTGGGGGCAGGGAGACACCATTTTTGATTGAAAGATGTTTTGTTTCCAGAAGAACAAAATGACATCATCAAAAAAGGCATCGTATTTAGCGAGTACTGGAAACAGACGTGGGAAACGTTGGTTGTGGGTGCAGGGCGAGGTTACTAAGAAGAGGTGGGCATAAACTGTGCCAATGCCCCTTTAAGCCCCACTCTGTTGTGTAGATGAACACGGTCCGGAGGAGGCTGGGTGTTGTTCCTAACCTCAAGGTCGCCTCCAAACACGGCACGTTAATTGGAGCACGGCGCCCCGCAGTTTTTAAATAAAGATGGCGCTATAAAAATCCATAAATAATAAAAAAATAATAGAAATTAATAATGTTTATTTACACGCTGATTCCGCTCTCCTGGGTTTTTTTTTTTTTTCTAATAATGTTGAAGCAGATAAAAGTGACGCCCCATAAACATTTCACCTGTGCAAAAGGGGAGCGAAATGGTGCAAAAGGGGGGAGAAATGGTGCAAAAGGGGGGAGAAATGGTGCAAAAGGGGGGAGAAATGGTGCAAAAGTGTCCATAATGCTACACAAAACGCACAGAATGTAGTCGTGTAAACGAGACGCCGTATCACATGCACGTTAATAATAGCTGCACGGTCCCTTTAAATTTATTCGGCGTCCCCCCCTTGTAAATGCATGGGGGGGGCTCTGCAGACTACCCCATATGCCTCCCCCAGCTATTTTCCATGCACAAGATGCATTCGGCTAAAGACCGCTAATCAGCCCCAGTGCAGCCACTTTCCTGCCACTCATTGGTTGATTCAAGCAACCAATCAGCGGCAAGAATCGCAGGCCATGAGTTCAAGTACTCTTATTGTTCGGTGACATTAAACTGTCCACGTCATGGGGCCGCTAAATGGCACTTAGAATCCGGCGTAGACACCGGACTGTGCTGGGCGCTCTATCTCATTGCCGGGCGCCATGTTTTTTTTTTCCGTTCCTAAATTGTTGAAGTTTAGTGTAATTCAGAGAGTTTCTTCTATTTTCAAAGGTTCTAGAAGGTTTTGAGCAAAGGGCCCCCCCCACGCTGGCGAGAGATGTCGACGTCTTCCAATTACTGGGTGTCGGAGAACGGCAGCGTTTCAGACAAGGACAACGTCTTTTATGAACGGGTGAGGACGTACAGCCCCGTCACCAAGATGGTCCAGGTACTCGATGGGAGCTCCGGGAGCCCTCTGTCCCCGCGCCCTCATTCTCCGGGATACCAGTCGCTCGCCTGGAGCCCCGAGCCGATTCACCAAGTGCACCACGTTCAGGTGAGAAAAATTTAATGTATGGAAGATTTACTGCACTGAGAGAGTGGTAGATGCGTGGAACAGCCTCCCAGCAGAGGTGGCAGAGATTAATCCAGTGACCGTACTCAAACATGCATCAGTACGTGGTCTGCCCCAGACGTTTCCCGTGAGCAGAATATACTTAATTTCCAGATTTCTTTTCCTATTTCGCATTACAAATGTTTCTAAAGCTATATTTTTAGCCTCGCTTGTTTGCTTTTCAGTCGGCTTCTTGTTTAAGGAGTTAAAATTTGTGTTTTTTAAAGCGATCCAAAAACGTAAACGTTTTCCGTGGGCCAAAATACAGAACTCAAGAAGCCCGAAGCCCAACCAGCCATATGACAGCAATATGTTTTTTTTTATTCTGGATGAGGGTTATGGGAGTTGTAGTCCCCCAAAATGAATGACTTGTGTGTCAGAAACAGGATACTCCATATTGTGTATTTGTTTGTGTATTAAATTGTATCTTCTCTCTTGGAACCGAACAGTCGTTTGGGGAAATACTCTGTTTCTTTGCGCTCGGCGATCACACCCTCCCGGGTCCCTCGTTACGAGCCGCCGGCCGCACCTGTTTACTCTGTCAGCTCCGTGTGATTCTCACATTCCCAGCTCTCCTGCGCATGTTCCTGTGCATCGTGTTGTCAGTTTGGGAAAGAAATCAAAAAATAAATTGTAACAAATGACATCTATAGATGTTGTGTTCTAGTTGCGTATTAGAGATGACATCATACTTTATACACTACGTGTCAAAAGTTTGGGGTCACTTGTTTTTTTATTATTATTATTAAAGAAAAGCAAATTGTATCTATTAAAATAACATGAAATGGATCATAAATCCAGCACAGACGGGGTTAATGTTGTAAATGACTATAGTAACTGGAAACGGCTGATTTTTAATGGAATCTCGTCATAGGCGTACAGAGGCCCTTTATCACTCCCATCACTTCCATCACTCCTGTGTTCCAACGGCCCTTTATCACTCCCATCACTCCTGTGTTCCAACGGCCCTTTATCACTCCCATCACTCCTGTGTTCCAATGGCCCTTTATCACTCCCATCTCTCCTGTGTTCCAATGGCCCTTTATCACTCCCATCACTCCTTTAGTGTCCCAATGGCCCTTTATCACTCCCATCACTCCTGTGTTCCAATGGCCCTTTATCACTCCCATCACTCCTGTGTTCCAATGGCCCTTTGTCACTCCCATCACTCCTGTGCTCCAATGGCACGTTGTGTTCCCTGATCCGAGTTTAAGGTTAAAAGGCTAATTGATGGTTAGAAACCCTTTTGTGACTATGTTACAGTGAGAAATGTCCTTGGTTTCCATGAAAGTGACCCAAACCTTTTATTTGTATAAATATGTTTATTTAGCAATTCTTTTCTTAAAAGCATAATCATTTAAATGGCGAGATCCGGAACATAGTTTTGGTTTCTTGTTCATCATCCGGTGACTGGTTCATCGTTTTTAGAGGGGGTGTCTGGGGCGTTAGGCTGTCCCTTTAAGCTTAGCCCTAGTAGTTCACAAACCACCCTAAATGAATCTATAAATAAAAAGGGAATAGTGAAACCGGTCGCATTCCTCTTCCTCCAGAGGCTGTCATGGCGGTGAAGCTGTTAATATTAACCTCCCGAGCTTTTGCATGAAATCTTCCTGCTGTCCAAATAACCTTTGTACTCCGTGAAATCCATGATTTAAGGCTGTGGCTGCACGCACGTGTATATATATATATATATAAATATTACACGTACCTAGCGTGCTAATGGTTAAAGGTGCGGTTCCACTTAATGTATTTAATTTAACACTTTCATAGCTAAATGCAGCATTAAGAACAATATTCCTGACTTCCCTCCATTGCAAGTCTCTCCCTAGACTTTCCTTCTTGTATTACAAACAACAAAAAAAGGCTCATTAGCAAAAATCTGGGAATGTTCTACTTGTGTCTTTTTCCCCGGAAAACTCTTTATGTCGCGGGGCTTTAGGTGTGATCTCCACGAGTGAGTCATCGGCGGGTTTCACGCGTCGTTTGAAATGTTGAAATCTCGTGTGAAATGAACGCGTCTTCGGCTTCTTTTATCTCCGTTTGTAGCACTGAACAGGGAACCTTTGGTCTGATTTGACATTTACTAGCAAAAAAATTAAATAAATCTGAACACACCTTTCATATCAAAAAGAATAAGCTGTTATATTATGACATCATTTTACAGATGATAACATCATCCGCCTTTACAGCTCTTTGTATAACCGCATGCAGCTCAGTTATTACAATCAAGACTTCGGGCTTCATGTGTTTGTTGGAATATCTGAAATATTGAAGAAGTGCGATTTCTATGGCAACTGCCTATCAGAGCCTGTCGGGTGCACGGGGCAATAGTGTATTGGGCGAGACTAATGTGCCTGGAGTGTTGGAGTGTTTTTGGACAAGTATATTACTCCGAGTTCTCCCCCGCCTGGGGGGTGTCAGCCCCAGACAGAGAGAAGAAAGGGAAGCCCAGAGAAAGAGGAAAGTGGTCAGGAGACCCAGAGAAGCAGCACCTTCATGAGAATGAATGTGCGATGGGGTTATAGGGCAGACAGAGTTTCTAAAGTGGTTACTCAGCGATTATTATATCCGATAAAGGAGCTTCTGGAAACAAGGAGGCCGTGTCTGCTCTGAAACACGGCTATTAGCACCGGCTTGTTGTGTGCCAAGGGGGTCGTTTTCTTTTTTTTTAATATAACATCCCCATTTTCTTTTCACCTGGGAGTAAAAAAAAACCTATGCTTATCCTGCATTAAAAATATACCGGTATTTGCTAACACATTTTAATGTTATTTGGAAAATAAAGTTTAATTTTTTTATGTTAATATATTGCATTTAAGTAAAAATGTTTGCAAATGCTTTGCAGAAATTTATTTTTATTTTGAGTGTACAAAGAGGGTGGTAGATACATGCAACAGCCTCCCAGCAGAGGTGGGAATTAAAAAATGCATGGGCCCGTAGCCTTATGGCTCCTGAATTTAAGAAAAAGGCTGGCTGGGGTGTGAGACTCCACAGCAGATGGCCCAATTGGGTCAAATTCTAAGTTTCTGGTATAACTATACATTATCACGTTATCACATATAGTCAAGGGGGTTATGGATTAAAAAGCACATTCTGTTGGTTGCTATGGTGATAAGAACACCTTGTAACTTTAGCAGAAGTTGTGTGTTATATGTAAAACCCAATGACATGATTTAAGTATTTTGAAAATAAACAAAAACCTCAGTATTTTTTTTTTAATACATGTTCTGGCCGTGTGAACATTAAACACGAGTTACAGGTACAGGTCACCTGGGACAGGTATGTCAGAAATGTACCCCGAGGGCTACAACTAGCGAGTAAAGAAATACACCACGGTTCAAAAGTTTGGGGTCACATAGAAATGGCCTGGTTTAATGGGGTTAATGCTGTAAATGACTATAGTAACTGGAAACGGCTGATTTTTAATGGAATCTCTTCATAAGGGTACAGAGGCCCTTTATCACTCCCATCACTCCTTTATCAGTCCCATCACTCCTGTGTTCCAATGGCCCTTTATCAGTCCCATCACTCCTGTGTTCCAATGGCCCTTTATCACTCCCATCACTCCTGTGTTCCAATGGCCCTTTATCACTCCCATCACTCCTGTGTTCCAATGGCCCTTTATCACTCCCATCACTCCTGTGTTCCAATGGCCCTTTATCACTCCCATCACTCCTGTGTTCCGTGAATCTGTGAGATCATTTCCGTTATCCAATTCTAAATTGTAGTTCTGTTCCTTTCAGCCACGTGACTGGAGATGGAAAGCTATGGAATCTTCACGGTTTTGTTTTCTGTGTTTGTTCTTTAGGGCAGGAAAAGTATTTTGGAATAAACTAGGATTTATTCTTCATCCTGCCGAGGAACGCAAAGCGTAGAATGAATAGACGCGTCCCGCCGTAGAGCCCGGCTTTATCTTATGTACGTTCTCAGTAATTACACGGCAAATGAAGTCAAGTAGCTGGGAAAAGAAAGCAAATGCAAGGAGATTCCATGCATCTGTATTAAAAAAAAACAAAAACCCATAAGTATATTTATATCTTTGCTGCTGTAATGAAGAAGCTCGTCTTTTTCCTAGATTGTTACACCACAAGACGTAAAACCTACTCCAGCTCTTTTAATGAAATAGTTTAGATTGCAAGCTTTTGTGAGCCAGTTTCTCCACGCCATCTGTCTCTGCTTCATAGATTGCATATACTCCCCTTCTACCTTACCTCCCAACTGTCCTGTTTTTAGCTGGACAGTCCCAATTTTCAGACAAAGGCCCTCAGAGCTTAATAAATCAATATTAATAAGGAAATGTTGAGGAGTGGTACGCAGTCTACAACTATTATTTCTCAGGACAGTTCTGTCCAGTCAATAGTGGGTTAATACAGGTAAACGATTTGCGTTATGTTAACCCCGTCAAGCGTTCATTCCACTTGGAGTTCAAAGATGTTTAATTGTCTGCGCGTTCTCTGTGCTAAATGGTTTATGTTTTAGCCGTCAGAGGCGATGCTATCTTTTGTTGTTGTAGCGAACCATTAAATGAGTGGAATGACAGGAATTTTGGAGAATAGCAGATTATGTATAAATCAGTGCTACCCATTAGAAACCGGATTCATTTTAATAATAGCATTTTTTGTTGGGATTTTTGGCTGGTTCATTATTAGATTTTGCCGCTCAGAATCTGCACTATTGGGTTAAATCACGTGTTTTTGGAAAATATGCCTTTATACATTCTTAATACTGAGAGTAGGAAGGGCCGTCCCCGAGGGAGGTTATTATTATTAATTAGCGGTTTATATAGCGTCATCATATTCCGTAACATGGCGTTACATGACGCTGCTTCATTCCCGACTCTTTGTGAAGGCCTTTGGACCGACCCGGGCCCTCGACCCAACCAATACAGAGCCATGACAATGATAAACTAGGAACATATGTTTAGACTTTAATTTTAATTATTAAAAAAATCAAGTTTTCTGTTAAAAGCACTGACGCACAGTTTAACGCACCCTGGAACGGCACGTTTAGCAGGGATATTTCACCTGTTGCCATGGTGATAGGACCACATTCCAAGCTTTGCACCAGAATACACCTCCAGAGATCTTAATGCTTAACGGGGATTGTGTTCTCACGCTGCTGAGCTGGATCGAGGTTTGAGCCGGGTTGCGCCGAGGCTTCCGTTTGTCCGGCCCCGGTCCGCTCGGGCGGGCGTTCGATGGAAACGCCTGTTTTGGTGGAGCGACAGGGAATGGTTTCAGGTTTTATGTGTCTGCCGCTGAGCCGCCAAGCGCGTCGGGATGCTGCCGGATACAATTACCGGGCGTTGGGCGCGCGGCTCTGCCTTTTAGTCATGTGTTATTGTTCTCATGGCGGGGCTGCGTCTCCTCGTACACCACCCGGAACCACCTAACAATTACTCCCCACCGGGCTTTCCTTCTGGAGCAGGTGTGATACGCACTAATAAAAGAACTCATTTAATACGGGGTTACATTAAAAAAAAAATACACGTTGTCATTAATTTTTGCTTCATTCATAATTTTGTCAGGAACACTTAATTGTCATGTGACACAAAAGCAGGCAGTGATTGGTTGAACAATACCTGGAAATTAAGTGGCGCAACCTCCCAGCAGAGGTGGTAGAGACTAATACATAGGGAATAGGGAATTTTGCCTTAATAGGCGGTAAATTAACTTAAACTTAGTCTTGGAAATGTCAGCTCATCAGTGTGCTAGGATTCAGGCGTATGTCAGGAGATGTTCCAACACGTTTATGTTCAAGCCTCCCGCTTATGTGCTCCGGGCCATTCACTAAAAGCATTAAAGGAAAAGTTCTCCTGGGTTTCCAGCGTGTACCGGGCCATGAGACGGAGCGGCAACAAAATTACAATGCGTTCCAGTCGCGTGTTCAACCGTTTTTGAGGATACTTACTCATAATTTAGTCCTAATACGATGATTATTTGCTGTATAATTGCTGGTCGACCCAATACAGGCTTTGGCAGCCGTTGTGTCCGAGCTGGAGAAATAATAGAGGACAGAAGGAGGAATTAAAGCGGAAGAATGAATGTTCCAGAGTTTTACACCAAGAATAGAAATAGATCCACTAGATTGTAAGCTCTTTTGAGCAGTACCCTCCTTAACTGTTGTTTCTGTAAGTCACGTTGTTATGTTATATACTACTTGTTACATCCTCCTGTTCTACGCAATATCATGGCGCTATATAAAACAATAACATAAATAATAATAATAATTTTGCGAAGGTCGCCCACATTTAATCCATAATCGCTTCTTTGGGTGCAATAAAAATATTTTCAATTATTCTCAATAAAAAAATAATAAGTTCTTGCCTATTTAGCATAATCATAGCCTGCCCTAATTGTTGAATTTTTGGTTTTGTAGGATTTTGTACAGAAGATAATTAAAAGTGTGATGCAATTTTTAAATAGGTTTATAGGCTCATTTAGCTAATCAGACCATAAATTTAAGCAGATGTCATTATCACTGGGCTCCGGCACGCAGTAGATGGGATACGAGCCTCTCCGTTTCATGTATCCCACGCCAGGAGGTGTGTGAAGCCGTGGGTTTCTCTCATTCACTCGCCCAGCCTGTTCTACAAGGAGAATTAATGCGAGTTACTGTATAATCCCAGCATTAAAACCCGCGTGTTTACACCCATGAGCTACGCTTTGCTTTACAGGTTAGATCTACGGTAGCCTGTAGGATATTATTTCTGGAAAAAAGTCAAAAACGCTTTCACGCTCTCCTATTAGATACATCTGCCTGACATAGAAGAATTTCGGATTCCTGACACAGAGGTCGGGTATTTATCACATGTGTCATCGGCTCGTAACCCTCCTAACTCACTAATGTTTAATGGCATATGTCCAACGTCGGGCAAATAGAGCCAGCTTGTATGTGAAATAAATATATATATCTATATCTATATATATTATCATTATTATTATAAAAAATATACATAAAAGACACACACATTCGGATTCCCGGGTTGCTGCTAGAATAATAATGACCAATAAATAAACAAAACAAAGTAAGAATTCTGGGTATACACTGGGTTCACCAAATGACATAAGTGCGGCTGGATAAGGGCTGGATATGGAGCACTTGTTGACCAGCGCCCATCGCGTTTGTCCGGGGTATGTGATGGCCGGTCTGGGCCTGCCTCTGTTTGTGTGACATATGGCCTAGCTCCCAATGACTTTCCAGACTCATTGAACCAAGTCTTGCTTTGCTTTCAACTTAATTCATTAAAAAGACACATAAATCGAAATGAGACGTTGGCCAGTTTTCTTACTGTCTTTCATGAAGTTCCTCCACCCTGAAAATATTTTTTTGCTGAGTGTGAGAAGTATGGTTAGAAGCCTGGGGCAGAAGGGCTGTTTCAGCAGGCTGGGATGCTAACAGACTCTTTAGATAGTTAGCCGCTTTTTTTTTTTTTTTACGAGGAGTATTTAGTTGTGTAGAATGTGGGAGAGTCTTTCAGAAGAAGTGCTGACACATATTAGGAATCATAGGCGTTTCATTGAATTTTTTCCTGTACTGAAAAAAATATATAAAAAAATCATGGCCACCTATGGGGGTAAATGTGGGACAGGAGAAAGAGCTTATGGGTGGCAGGGGGGATGGGCGTATCATATGTGAAGATGGAGATAAAATATGAGCAGATCCTGGGTCTACAGGATAGAACTGACTTCATTGACTTCCCACAATGAAAATCCTTTCAAGGGTGTTTTTATTGTAACGATTATTGACTTCAACTGTTGGGGGTCTTCGCTAGATCATCCCCACCGCTGGCATCTTCATTAAATCACTTCCACTGTTGGGATCTTAACTAAAATGGTTTATAAACATCAGATCATGGGAGATGCACTACGAGGTCACACATCTGCATGTATGTTTTTGGCCAGGGCAGAATATAACACATTCCAAGGGACAGCCCTTCCATCCCAAATGGGGAACCATCACACGTCTTGAAGCAACACTTCTCAAATGAAACATTGTAACTAAAGTTCTCTTTTCTTACAGGAAGCACAATCTCCATCATACTCGCAAGGGACTATAAGGCGTTACATAGTCCAGGCTCCCGAACAGGTATGCAAATCAAGGGTTTTACTTTCTGGTACCACTTTGTGTAGAGCGTTGGGTTTATGGAATGGGACCAGTGGTGATACCCTGTTTCAGAAGAACAGTTTTTACCACGGAAATCTTATGTTACAACCTGTTGACTCTTTGCCGATCCGATCCATCGTAATACCCTAAACCATAATTTCACTACAAATCAATAAAAATGCAGGCAATTAAAAAAATTATATATAATGATCAATTTCATTACCTTAAAGCAGCTGCCCACCATGGCACATCCGCTACAGAAATTGGCCTTCTCAGCGGTGATTTTCATAGTAACTGAAGCTTCTTCTTACAGGAGGTCCTCCCTTCTTACCCTCAAGGAACAATAAGAAGATACATTGTTCAAAACCAAGAGCAGGTAAGACAAAATTATGCACTTCATGCAAAAAGATGTAAGGGCCATAAGAGAGGTTCACAGGTCTGCTATGGCCAGGGTGAATTGAGGTGGGGTAAGAGTGCATGGGGTCTATTCACTATTAGGAGAGTTTGCAGGACACTTGAGTTTAGCTTCTGCCGGAAGTGCCTGGCTGGCCCTGTATAATGTATAGGTAAATCAGATTCCTTCTTACTCATTAAATGATACATTATAGTGGGCCAGCTCAGCCCTTATTGCTGGAGAAACATGCCAGTGTTGGCCCTTCATAACGAGTAGGGAAGCGATGAATCGAGCACTTATTCTGGGAATGTTAGTAGAGCCTTGTGCTTCTTACATTATGGCACCCACCAGACTTGACCATCCTATAGAGTTCTTATTCACTAAACATCGCATTGCATCATCTACACAGGGACAGATGCAAAGTTCATGCTATGATCAGATATGTATCAGCTCACTGTTTAGGAAATAAGCCCCTGTTTGCTTTCCTTGCTACATTCCAAGTCTGAGCTTGTATAAGGATACACGTTCCTGCAAACTAACAAGAGGCATTACTGAGCGTGCTTTACTCACCAGGATTAGAGAGCAGACTAGAAATTAGAGTATGAAAAGCGCCAACCAAGCAGCTTGTCTACATATGCCCTTAGCTATTAAAGGAACTTAGTTTTTACCAAAAGGCGAGTTGTTTCTTAGGCGCTTCGATAAGCAACAAAATAATTCATCCCAGCATTAATCCAGCAGTGTTTTTCTCGTTCGGCCGCAAGTGCAGGAAGGGTATTAGAGAAACAATCTCCAGTTTGATGATTGAATGGAATTAGATCCATGCGCAGCCCGTGCCAATGGAGGGTTTATCCAGCCTTGTGGCCTCTCTTGGAACGCAGTGATCAGCGGGTACAGCACCTGGTAGATGTTAACTCATTTTATTTTGCAGGAAATATCTCCGTATCAACAAGGAACTGTGCGAAGATACATAGTGCAGAATCCCGAACAGGTGCGATATTTCTTATATCAACCTTCGCTTGTGTATTTAATTTAGATAGTTTAGTTTTATATAAGTGGTTTGGCTTTCAGTTTCTGGTCCCATAATAGGCTGATGTAGATCGAATGTCCTGCGTCTATGGAAGCTTTCATCTCTCAGCATCTAAGTTCTTCTACAGTTCTTCTACAAAAAAACATCTGTGCCATATTCCAGTATTAAGGTTTTTAATTAGTTTTAATCATCCAGACACTGTTTCTTTTGAAAACTACAGAACGTTCTACCTGAACCAGAAGAAATAGAGTTCTGGGTGGGCTACTCTAGGAGGTCGCCTTACATCATCACTGTCTCAGAGCTTTCTATTAGGACAGCTTGGCTTCATGATGCATTGTGATCTCGGCCAGTTTGCAGCTATGGATTCTTGCTAACCTTATAACAATATTATTGTAAGCTTGTGAGCAGGACCCTCATTAACAAATGTATCAGTTAGTCGGTCAGTTCTAGTTTTGTCAGACCCTTTGAATGTATGAATTGTCAGAAGCACCACGTCAACTGTTGGTGCTATATAAATAAAAGATAATAATTTATTATTATTTAATTTAATAACAAAATGTATACACTTAGTCTCTTTACTTGGAGAAAACAGAATTCAGCTATACATTCCATAGGGCTTTCAACGTCTGGCTTGGAGGATAAACATGCTAAAGCTTTCACTATATTTACTTTTCCAGCAAACTTTTCTGAAGGGGGTCAATTACGTCCCGTCGAATAATGTCATCTATGAAAAGACCATCAGAAGAGTTGGGGTGCAGAATCCCGAGATGGTAAGCCATGTAATATATGACCCATTATAACTTTTGGGGGTTTTTTTTGTGTGTTTTTTTTTTATTTTTACCGTGCTTGGGCCCTTTCAGTTGACCATTAAAGCAACAAAAATCTTTTATCGCACTTGGTAGAGGCTGGTAGTGATCCAAATGATGAGAAAGCCAATAACTGGTTGAGGGTGGTAGGATTACCAATGCAGTGATTTAATCAAGTGACCTGGATTTAAGGTTCCCGGCCAGGCTTCTCCGTGGGATGCCGTAGCGAGTTCAGCTTGTTCTGAGTTCAGAGAGCATGTGGCTGCGTGTGTTTCATGGGCACTGAACACAATGCGCTTTTTGTGAAAGGCGTCAATAAGATAAACAGACAGAAGTTCCCAAAGTCTTTGCCAACTGATCAGGCCAAGATCTTCTGTTTAATGTTCTCACCTTTAGAGCCGCCATCTTTCTTCTTAAGTTTTTGTTATGTCTACATTCCTACATTTAGCTTGATGGCTCTTCGATTTATGGAACAGTCTTCAAACAGAAGGGATAGAAGGAGGAATGTTTGCAAATAAACTAAACAAATAAACGAAACAAACTAAATCCCGGTGTTCTTGAGTGCCAAACTCTATTAACTCCTCGAAGTAAAATATTTCTGTTTTCATTGACCTTCCCTTTACGACAAATGCCTATAGTGATGGTCTTTTATTTGTATATCGGCCGATGGTCCATATGGGCTCACGACTAGGACTTTGGTGGCTGCATCATGCCGCATATTATATGCCCCTCTTCGTAGGTTACGGAACTCTCTGTTTAAACCGTGTTTAATTATGCAAAGCTGTTCTGCAACATTGTATGAACTGTGCATGTAATTTGCCTCTGTATGTTACTCTGTGTCGCTGGAGCAGGAAAAACAGTCCGTCGTAGCGGTGGAAACAAACGTATCCTCTACAAGCGAGCAAATCGTTGAAAACAATAATCAGACAACGGTTGTAGTCAAGTCCACCGATCAGGTACAGTAATAACAGTTAGATCTGTCTGTCTGTCTGTCTGTCTGTCTATCTATCTATTTATCTATCTATCTATCTATCTAAAGTACAGTCCCCGCATGGCAAGCATAACAAACAGAGACCACGCTAATCTTCATTCCGGGTACCATACCATTTCAGTGTCCAAGGTTTAAGGGACTGGGGTGGGGTGGGGTGGAGTGCTGCCTCAAGCTTCTCTCCCATGTTAGGGAGAAGATGCAAGGAAAGGAGAGTTTGCTGAGGCATTGTTTGCCTTGGGTACTAGAAACGCTAGTGACAACTCGGTCTAGTAGTTCCGGACCATGGAGGGCCATGAACCTCTAAAGGTCTGCAACTGACCACTGTTTCTAAAGGATCAATATATTTCTGTTTTGCTTCTAGCACGGAGGGTCAATGGTCCGATTGCTCAGTGGGACATCCTTTTCTATTGAGGAATCCCTCAGCAAGGATAGCGCTGGCCTTCTATGCAGTTATCATTCCCGGGCTGGCCAGAGCTCCCCATCTCTGACTCTTTATAGGAGGCAATAAGGGGGTGTGGCTGTGAAAGGGGGTGGGACTGGTGTAAGACCGAGCAGTAAGAGGGTGTGACCAAGCAACACTCCCCCTGCTGGCAGATTAAAGACACCGAGAGTCCTAGGAAGCAATGAGAATCCCGGAGAGCGCTCAGCGCTGACAGTATTGCCCCATTATGCTCTGTATCATGCACTACGACTCCCATTTGCAATACTTTGGGCATTATAGAACAATCCATTTGTTGCTATGGTGATAAAACCTGTTTTAGAACTTTGCAACAGGGTCACTGTTTATAAATCCCCCCACAGTTCTTAATGCAGTCTTCATGCGCAGATCGCACTCCCCAGTTATCCGCCTTGTGGGAATATTATCACAATATAAAGAAATAAAGAAATATTTATTTTAGTATATAAAACCAATGATACATTTATCTGTGTGTACATTTCTATAGTGTCTTCATTGGGCACTTACAGTCATGTGACCGTTAACACTAGCTAGACGGCTATTGCTTTCGTGTCCTTTTTGGTGTATTTACGCCTCTTTTTCCCCCCTTAAGGAGTTTATTACCGAACAGAAAACCCAGCAGCGAGTATCCAATGAACAGGTAAGAAATTAGTTATTAATACAACGTCCTTTTAACCCCATGAATCCACTAAAGCAAGCAAACCGATCAACGACAACCGAGCACGGCTGCGTTTACGCCTTTAAAGCACTCTGTGGGTGTTCTGGTTACAAAGTGTCCGAGTCACGCCACCGGGACGCTCTCCAAGTCTTGAAGCGTTGAAGCTGCGAGGCTCTCAGCTCTGCATTTGCTTTGGGCCCTAAGGAAAGCGTCGGTGTATTGTGAGAAACGCGCGGTAAACAGCTTTGCAGGCTTAGCCCGATCGAATGAAATGTTTTCTTTATTCAGCCTTTTCTGCCTTTGATAAGCGAGAGTTCTTCTTTGGCTGTCGTCGTCTCGCCCTGAAGCACACGCTCTGTATTTCTGACATTAACACGTCCTTGCCAAACAGACGGTGGTTGTTTTGTACTTCGAGAGTTATTCTTAACTTTAAAAGTTTTTTTCTTTTTTTTTTCTCTTCTTTTTCACTCCTAAAATAAACGTTGTGGGTGGCTGTGATCTCACTGCCGTCAGAGATGTTCTTGCACTTGTACCTTTTCCAGAAATTATGTTTGTCAGAAAAACTAAAATGTAAGAATAAATATTAGAATAAGAAGAAATAATAAAATAATAAACATCTCTTAAAGATGGGCTCTGTCCTGTGAAAAATACCCACTGGTGAATTTAGACAATTATGACTCTAAATATTGAATATTATAATATTTTAATTATTATATTATAATATTATTTGATATAATATTATAATTATTATATTAATTGTTAATATTAAAAATGTTAATATATAAATATAATAATCAGCACAAAGAAAGAGAAAAGGAGAATAGGAAAACACTTCCTAAAACCAGTTAATATGGTTAAACCATAAACGTAACTCTTTTCCACTGATCCGATTAAGGGTTATAAGGTAGAACATCTGACGCGTTTTACCCTAGAGGCTAATTCAGATATATTCTAGATGCTGTGTGTAAGCTCTTGAGGTAAGACACACTAGAATTTCTAGAGTTCTGAAGTTCTTAGTAGGTTTCTGTCACTTTTTTACCCCTAAAAACTCGCTAATATGTCAATTTTTTTTTAATATTTTATAAAACCCGCAAGGAGTAAATTTTCCTTACCGTGCAGTTGCTTTGGTTTCGCCAGATTGACCTCGGATTTTGTTTACAGCCTGTTATTAAGGTTTTCATGAGATTTGTAATTTGGCAAAAAAAAATAAAGTGAATCTGCCCCGGGGGAGTAGAAATATTTT
Source organism: Spea bombifrons (assembly GCF_027358695.1). NCBI lineage: Eukaryota > Metazoa > Chordata > Amphibia > Anura > Pelobatidae > Spea > Spea bombifrons. Next base: position 40,220,882 of record NC_071094.1, read on the forward strand.
GATTTGCTGAAAACCTGTTCTCAATAAACTAATTAAATTCCCATCAACTTATTTAGCTCTATTTTCTTCTTATAAACCAGAGATGTGCAAGTTTAAACACGAGGAAAGGTGTGTCTTTTGACGTTTCTTAAACTAAACACATAACAAAATGAAATATAATCGGAGGAGATCTTTAGGAACACTGCAGATCATAAACCATTTTCACACGCATGAAAGGTGTCACCGAGTTGGGCAGCGCTGATTTCCAGAGAATCTGTGTTTGTGACTTTTGTACAGAAGCTCTGTGATACTCAGGAAGAAAGAAGCTGAGACCAAAGTTCAGAGACGAATCTTCGGTTAATAACATTGTTGCACTTCATACGCTTGTGAAAATTAGGAGGCCTGAGGCTTCTGAAGGAGCTGTTGCCTTAAATCTACCATTAATGATGGTTTTTCAGAACTATCAGAGAGTTTATTGGGCAGAACACGTTTATCTCTCATTCTTTGGGGTGTGTTTCTCCTTTCCTTTCTCTATTGACAGCTCCTCTCAGCTTTCCTATCGCCTGTCCCATACCACCCTCTCTCGAAACATCACATTCAGCCGCTGCATCTCCATCTTCATCTCCTTGCTTCCTCACTACATCCAAAAGTGTACCTCTATCGCAGTGTCATATTGGACCATCCTCTATCGAACACACGATGGGCTAACCCACATCCACTGACCTACCTCAACACCTCCCTTCTTTTCCCCTTTACTCCTACAGCTTTATTTCACTTGCTGTCTTCTACAAGCCAAAGCCAAGGCATCCTCGGGTCATCACTTCTCACATCCCAACATCATTTACAAACTCTACAGAACTTTACAAGCCACAATCGCACTACAATTGGACTTTACCTTTAAGCCCCACCAAACGCGACCAACAATTCCCACAATGGCATGCGTTTTATGGTTATACAGAGAGGATTAAAATTGCCAAGGAATGTCTTTTAATGAATGTTCAACGATAGGAGCCAACGTTAACTGTAATTCTAGATCAGCTCAATGATTTACCAAGGAGCCGTGTGTCTTTTAGCTGGTAATACAGGCAGCATTAATATGTTATTGTGACATGCAGTGAGCTAATTGTGTCCAGAAGAAAGCTTTTGGACCTACGTGGCCTACATCATCCATTCATCATCATTTAATCTGTCTCGGAACTTTAAAGAGTCTTATGAGAGCACATGATTCTTTTGACAGGGCTTTCGCTCCCAACACATGAGAATAAAGTGTCTGCTTCATCCGATGTGAATAAGTCATTCGCTTCTGGTAGTTTAGCACTGGGATAGGTATACGATCCATGTTGAGAACGGGAATACCTACTAGATATAAAAGCTAGTAATTAAAACAGTATTTCAACTGACATCAAATAACTGATAAAAAAAAAATATTTTATTCACAAGTCTTATACAATGAAGAGTTCCTGTGATCTATATGAAAATATGGAAACTCAGTGAAGATGTATGAATCATGTATGACCTCGCGTGTCAACAGGTCTGATGTGTATTCAGTGAGGTTTTAGAGAATAGTTTCTTGGCTTGGCTTAAAGCCCATGGATGCGTCTTTGGTCAGAATGCAGGCGGAACTTGTAAAGAATGTGCTGGATCTTCAAAAGTGTTACACGTGGCAGGTGTGCAGTCGCATTCATCATTTCCCATTCAATGAAGTTATGTAACGACTCCAATACGTTGTGTAGACCTCAAGGGCTTGTCAAAGTTGTTGGACACAACTAATGTCTGATACGGTATCAGTGACTCAGGAGCCCGGGGAAGAATCTTCACCACCCTCTAATGCGGTTTAAGTAACAATGTATCATAATCTGGTTTAGAGATGATTGTAGATTAGGAGGGAATTGCCATAGAGTTAGATGTTGAGGAATCAGATATCAGAAAGAGGTGGTTGATTGAGGTGGCGTCAGGAACGCTTATTGAGTATTTTCTTTGTTTGTATTGTTTTATAGTTTCGTAGAGTAACTTAATTTTGTGCACGTTGAGTGTTAAACGTTCAGATCTCTTTCCTTTCCTCTCGTACAGAGATACAGCGTGGACGCAGGACCTGAGCAGTTGGACGCTCGGTATTTTGGAGAACTTCTGGCCGATCTGAGCCGTAAAAATAATGATCTGTACGGCTGCCTGATGCAGCATGTGGAGAAGATCGGAGCGAGGTAACGAAGAATCAATTTCCCTGGAATGAAAAATAAAAAACAGGGAACTGGAATCTCGTTTTGGACTAAATCAAAACTCAAACCAGGGGAAACATTTTTAATCAAATCGAACCAAATGGAAAAAGCACCCTGAATTTAGTCCTAACTAAAAGCGCAGGAAACGAAATTTAGTGTCCGAATGTAAAAAAAGTTTATCCAAATAGTTTTTGGTCCAGTCTAATGCCCACCTATTCCCCCGTGATACTAACATTCTGTAATAAGTTATATGAAGTTTAATCACTTCCCTGTACGTTCTGTATGTTATCTTTTATTATTGTTTATTTTTTTTTTTTTTTTTTTTTTATGCAGGAAACCCTCAGATTCGGAGTATCAGGTACATGAACACTCTAAGTGTGTCTTGGATTGTTGGTGGGGTAGATTTTAGAAGCTTAGTGCATTGGTGTATATATGCGAGGCTCTGCTCCAGGCATGACCCAGGACCATTTCTCTGTAAACGTCTCTATCGATAAATTATAAAAAAATCAGCACCAGCCAATTTTATTTTTATTGAAAAAAACCTAAAAAAAATATATCAGTGAGTCAACTGCGACATATAGATGGATTGGAATTATCCCTGAAATGTAAACAGCCTCATAATAGAGTCACTCCGTCTCATATTTTGGAAGCCAAGACAGGGAGTATATTCAGATAATAACGTTAACCCAGCTGTATTATCTTCTTACAGACGGCGGAGGATATCGAAGCTTTGATCCCGAAAGGAGTGTCTGAGCTCACCAAGCAGCAGATCCGTTACCTCCTGCAGGTGGGAAAACAAACCCCGCAGAGCCTCTCCCAAGAATAAACTTTTATCCCCCTGTACTGTGGTATTTGGCAGATGAACGATATTACAGGAGTGAACTCAACCATCGCAGAGCAAAAGCTGCATCTTAATATTCTGGGAAACTACGAGCCAACGCGTACAACACAGTATTCATGATCTAAATCCGAGGGATGAAAAGATGCTAGCATCAATCCTGACAACAAGTCTAGTGTCAACTTTTACTAAAGACTCCACATTTATTTTGCTCTTTTGCTTCCTAATGCCGAAACCACGAATAATTTACCCTTAATGCCCACTCTACGCGCCTTCTCACGCTTACACTCCCACCATCTTCCATGGTATTCTACGCAGAGCCCGGTCTCCTTAACTGGGTCATTTCAAGAGAATTACGTAGCACAACGATCCCTGTCGTATACACCGCGCCAATTCAACGCCGTTAAACCTTATACGGTTTTTCTTATTGTCTTTAGATGAGGCAAACATCTGATAAATCAATGAGACTCGTGCTGTCCACCTTCTCCAGCCTACGAGAGGAGCTGGCTCACTTGCAAAACGACTTGAATGTAAGTTATTTGACTTTTAAAGACATTTTAAAGGGAAATAGAGTTTGCAAAGTCTGTTACCAAATAGTCTGGTATAAATTGGACGGATGAGGACAGCCCAAAGTTTGGTGTGGGTTAAACAAGCCTTAATTCAATTACTAAAGTTGGGCCTCTGACCCTCTAGTTTTAGATGATGACCACTTTGTTCTAACATTTCTCCACCTTTGGAATAAACTTCCCTCCCGTACTTTGTTGAACCCCTTTAAATAGTTAAATGTCTCTGTCTCGACTTTTTTCACAGAAATTGGAAACGGACAAGAAGACGTTGGAAAGAGATCTGACGTTCAAGGATGCCCAAATAAAAGAGTATGAAGCGATCGTGGCGTCTCTGAGAGAGAAAAACCGCCAGCAGCAGGTATGGATCTCAAGCCGGCCGGTGGACCTCGGTAGCTAACAGTGGTCATCTAGACAACAAAATGGCCAAAATCGGAGATGCATCAACCCAAGTGGGAATGGTCTTCAAGACCCAAGTTTTGATCTGAAAGCTGAAAGCTTCAGATTGGCAAATCATTAGGACTTTTAAGTATCAGTGTTGGGGGCCACATATTGACATACATGGCAAGCCTGAAACCATTGACGAGTATGATGAATATTCTGCATTTTCTCCCAGCAAGAGCTGAAGGATAGTGCCCTGAAACTCCGCAGCGCAGAAGACACCATCATGTCCATGCGTAACGCTGAGAGCGACAAGGAATATCGCCTGAAAGAGTTTGATTACGTGAAGAATGCCCTGCAACAGGAAAATGAGAATCTGAGAATTCAGGTGAGTCCGAAGACCAGGACCATTGAAAAAGCAACTATGTAACATTCTATTATTTTCCTGTAAGAGTATCGGCTCCTTTCCGAGTGGGTTCTAGGCTACTCGACACGTTGCGTTGTAGCGGTGTATATGGAGTATGCAGATTCCGACAATTTTTCTGATTCTTCAGATCTCCAAGACTTGCTCTAGTACAGTCCTGCAGTCCAAGACGGACGAAATAACCAGACATTACAAGGAAATGATCAACACCCTCACAGAGGAAAAAGACAAGGAGATTCGCAACTTGAGGGTAATTGTTCCAGCTCCGTACAAAAATGAAAAATGTAACCCTAACCCCATCACGCCTAACCTTTCAATATTCATTAGTTATCCAATCTGCACATTTCCCAAAACCTGCTTAAAAAACACACAGAAATAAAAAAAAAAAATTCCACAGAGATTCCAGATTTGGGCAACTTTTCAGTCTCCAGCAGTCGATCCACCCCAACTCCCGTGATACCTCTGGCCGGTGTCCTTGGGATCTGTGGCTCGCCTGTCTGTCTTAAATGTGTTTATTTCCCCAAACAATGAACCCTCCACCTTCCCTTCCAGAGCCAAATTACTAAATTCCAGCGAGACATGATGGCCAGGGACGGCAGCAGCAGCGATTTGCAGTTGAGGCTCCTCGAGCTGACGACCTCTTTGGAGGAAAAGGAATCCCTGATCAAGAGACAGCAGGAGGTGAGCGTGAGCGCAGCGAGGACTCGTCGGCTGATACAGAGTGTCTCAATCTCATCATCCTCCGGAATTCTGAGACTCTTTGGCGGGAAGAACTATTATTTAATCATCATTTAATATTTATTAAGAGTTACTTTACTTCAGAGGATTGGTGAATAAGTGTTGGGTCTGTTAGAAGGCTTTTTGACACATGTTGCCGGGGCTGTCGGTATATTTAAGATGTTATGAGATAAAAGGGGTTTCTGTGTATGTGGAGGCTGCGGGGGCTTCTTCTTCTTCATCGTTAGTCTCATTTTCGCTTTTTTCTCGTTCTCAGGAGCTCCTTAGACTGCGGCAAGAGAGAGAGTCGAAATCGGTCAACCAAACTATTATCACCAAAAGGTAACGAGTGCAGCGCCTCATCACTCTTTAGACATGCTGTTAATTATAAATTCATTCATAATTAATTACAGGGATTGTAAACTTTTTTTTATTCTTAAGAAAACGATTAAGTTTTACCTAACAAGGTTCATTAAAAAGTATCTTATTTTCAGTGCTTACGTCCCGCAGTGTGCCTTCTCTCTGTTCCGGCGAGCAGGGAAGCCGGTCGCCGGCAGTGTCCATGCGCACCGTCAGATCCTCTCTTTCGGACAGTGTGTTATGGACAATGCCGGCACCTGTACTTTTTCTTGACCGGCTTTGCCCTGGAATGGCAAGAATTGAGCATTCCAAATAAATGACTTTTTTAAACATTTTTTTGATGAAATCTCTTTAGATGATGATGGTTCAAACCTTACTTTTAATGCAAGTATGCTCAGAACATAAGTAAGGTTTTTAAATTTCTTAAGATGCTGACGATGTACGTCACTGAGAGGGTGGTTGATAAGTGGAACAACTTTCCAGCAGAAGTGGTTGAGGGAGTTTAAATATGCATGGAATAGGCATATGGCTGAATTTAATACACAGTTTCCGGGGCGGCTCCAGTTGCGTGCGCGCTTATCAAACAGCATCTTCTTTACTTCTTTTACATACACAATCAGATTTTATTTTTCGTTTTGCCTCCAGATACAGGAACCAGTATCCCATCCTTGGGCTCCTCTCCGATTACAATTATTCTACTTCATCGCCGGTGAGGGAAAGCCAGACAATTCTTGTTCAGGAGCGATCAGGATGGAAACAGGTAAGGATCTGCGCTGGTGATTACGAGCCAGCTGTGCTGACACCATTTCCAGCTAGGTGCGCAGATCTGACCACCAGCTGGGTACAGATGGAGCCTTTAGTGGAAGCTGATACCTTCTATTGGACCAATGTAGAAGGACCACAAAGTCCTTTTCTTCAGCTGGAATGAATGAGAAGAAGAGACTACTGAGGTCTGGAGCTCCAGATCTTCTGTGTGTTGGTATCACCTTTCACTCAAAGCCTCCATCTTCTTAGCAAGGTGCAAAGGTTTATGATTGCCAGGTGCTTAGGTATATTGATAATGTAATGTAGACAGCAGAGTGGTTTGTCACCATCATTTACTGTGTTTGTGAAAGTAGTGGATACATGCCTGGGGTGACAGGAGTTGGCTTTGAAATTTACAAAGTCACCTTATTCTAACAACTAAAGAAAAGAAGAAAAGTTAAATTTACTTAATAATTAGAAAGATGATGTGATTTCAAATTGTTTTATTTCTTGTAGCTAATAAGGACTTCTCTCTTGTTACAGGACTACACATCTTAAAGAACACGTTGTTCCTTTCAACATGGCGGAGGATGAGAATTTGGAGAATTCCTCTGAATTTTTCAGCGTCGGGGGGGTTCAGTCCATAACTAGGAGCAAAATTATACGTTAAGGAAATTGCAGCGTCCGAAATAACAAACATTCCGTATTCCACAGATCATAAAAAATTATATATTTTCAGCGTTAGGCAACAGATTAAGAAACAATGTTTTTAGCAAGAAGAGCATTAGTGTTTCTGAACGCAGTTTGATCCAGCGTCTTAGTGCCGAGGGGAATAGGCCTGTTCTGTGTAATATCTTTTGTACTAAATATTAACCACGGCTTGATGGACATGCGCTCCTTCCCACTCGATCTATAGCAGCTGTGACTTCTGGCTGAGTTTGGCAGGTCCAGGGGCCTCTCTGCCACCAAACGGTTTGGGCAATCAGGCCCCCGGCCGGGCCGCGGCTCAATTGGCCGATTTACAAGGAAGATCTCTGCTCTCCTCTACCCACACATTTACGCCACGGAGGGCCGTGTTACCCCCCACAGCCTTCTACACCACGCTCTATGCATCCTTAAAGACAGAGCGCTGGGATATGACATCATATCCTAGTGCTCAGCAGTAAAAAGTATGGCGGACTCGGAGGCGAGTCCAACATCAGTACATTGCTCTCCACCGCTTTCCACGTTCCGCAGACCGGAAACAAAATTCACTGTGATTTCCTATTATACATGAAAAGGCGATAGGGCGGTATTGAATGTTTTAGGTCGATAGGGCAGTTTTTGTTGTTTTATCCTTGGCATGTTCTTCAGAAAGTTAGGAAAGACAACACTGGATCCGCCTACGTAGAGTATTTCTTTACTTTTATCTGGATCAGTGCAATCAGGATGATTTTGGAAAGACAAAAAACTGATACCGTAGTTGAATTAGTTGAACAGGGATATCCCACCAAGCTTCTGGGAGGTCAACTGAAGGCGTAGTGACCAGACATAGAAGAACTTTCTTTACTAAGAGTAAAACATCCAAAGACTCCCCCAAAAAATTCCCAAAAGCATTCATGAAGCCCCAACCAGATGCATAGGCTTCATAGAACATAGAACGTTCCACCAAGTTCCCCTCGGTTGCCGGGAAGTTGTCTTCCAGGAATCTTGTGGGACGAATACCCGTTAAAAATAGAAATAGCTGCTCTCTGATAGTAAAGTGGAATCTTATATGTGGACTGGATCTCATTGTAGTGAGAAATGGGTTTGAATGTTTGTAACATAATGTTTTTTTTTCTGTGTTTTGCCAGCTTTACCCCATATTGTTATGGACTTACCTTGCATAGCACTCATGAATGTAACGGGCTTCAGACTTTGAGCGCCAGAAAGGGAACAGTTGTCTCGTCTGGCAATCGGAAAGGTGTAGGCGCGTGCAAAGATCCTTATTAAATCGTCTTCTGAATAAGGATTATAGTTGTTGAGTTTGGGGCATGGGTTATTTACTAAGGAGTTTACAGGTAGGGTCCTTTATAAGGTAATAAAGATCGCATAAAAGAGATACTTAAAAGGGATATTCATGTTCAAAAAGATGAAATGTCACATTCATTACTGCACCCCATCGATCCTCAAATTTACTCCCAGAATGTGGACCAAGGAGACCCTACAGCAAGGGATCTCAGATTCCTATTGGGTGACACCAAAGCACCCTCACAGCCAATAGGAACAACAATAAGGTCACAAGTTACTGACTTGTTAAGAAAGATTATGTTTGAAAATGGAAAAACTATACGGAAATGTTCTTTTTTTTAACTGGAATATCCCTTTCTCTTTAAAGATCAGTGTCACTGAAGAGCTGACAATTAATTTAAACAAGGCAGTGACCGTATCGCCAGAAGGACAGAAAAATCCCTAAAATAGCTTCTTTTGCTTGCTTTAAAACTAGGGTATTTTGTGTCGTGTTTATTTTTCTGCAAAAACTCTTAGTTTTGTCATTTTTTTAATAGCCGTTTAAAATATTATTCTGACTGTTGGGATGATGGATGTAAACTTCTTAAAAATAAAGAATTTTACCCAAAACATCACATGTGAATCTTGCAACGTACAGTATTAGTATTAGAATGACATCTTTCTCAGACTCCTATAGGTTTTTAGTTCGGATGAAATTTAATGGAGGGCTTTTTCCATTCGGAAAGAAATGTGTTTTCATTCACTCTCTCTCTCTCTCACACACACTCTCATTCATGTTCCATCATGCACTCTCTCACTCTCACTCATATTCTCTCATGCACGCTCTCATTCATGTTCTCTCACGCTCTCTCTCTCCGTGTCTCCCTGCCTCCTCCACATCCCCTTTACCGCATCTCTGCTTCTTCTCCCCACTAGCTGCTCTGTTATGCAGGCCGCCTGGAGCGCAAAAGGGGTGGAGCCTCTGGGTACCCCTTCTCCACCGATTGGAGGAGAGGCTGTCTCTGTGGCTCCGCCCCTTTGTGGAAGTGCTCCGAGAAGTCTGAATGACGAAGACAGATTTGCGGAGGAAAAATAAGAGAGCTTTGTTTCCAATTCTTTCGTTGGGGTCACCCCTGGCTTTTGGTCATTCGTATGAATTAACAAAATTGGCAAATTTTGTTAAAATTAAAATTCCATTAAAATGTAAAATTAAATGTCTATGGTATATACCCTATCGACAGCTCCTGCAGACTGCATTGTGATCTGCTTTTAGGGGTCTTCTCCATGGAAGAAAGCCTTAATTATCTACAAAAATGGCACTTTTAATAATAATTAAATTACTTTAGCCTCATAAATCACTCTTTAAACATCAATGAAGTGCAAGAGATGATTTTTATTTTTTCTGTTCATCATGATATAACACATTAAGAAATAACCCCACGTTAACGGCGACAGTTTTATGTTCCAGAGTGTACATCATTTACAGCCACGTAAACCACAATGTTTTTTTTTTGTGTGTTTTAAATCTGAGCTCCCCTCCCCCCCCAGAAATAAAACATTCTGAATATATTCATTATTATCATCATCATAAAAAATCACACTAAACTGATTTTTCATCTGGTGCAAAATAAAAATGGCAAACACAACGCCACGTATTCTCATGGAAAAGGGGGTAAAAAAAAAAAAAGAGTTTGGTGAAATTCTGTGCAAACATTGAGCAACTATTCAAAAAAATATATAAAACAATAAAAAAAAAACATGAAAATGCACGAACGACATTAATGGACAGTTTTCTTTTCGTTAAATAGCCCTAGACTGTTTCGTAATAAGCGCATGTTGAACTGCAGCATGCTATCGCACGGCGTTGTTGAGAAAGGGATGCATATTTTTTAATGTATACGGTGTAAACATAAGGACCGCCGGACTCGTATCCGACGGCAGGGTTGTATACTGGTTACATACTGGATAAATACTCCACGGAACGGAGGGCGACTATAGATTTCTTGTGAAGAAGAAGAATCCGTAGATGCGACTGCTTAACGGTGTAAATGTTACCGAGTAGTTTCTGCGACTGATGCTGACGTTTAGTGTTTTAACAACCTGGCCGACGAGCCTTCCATTGCTGCTAAGACGATGCTGTCGGGGGTGGAAAAAGTGCTAAGCCTGTCCTCTATTATTATTCCACGAACATATTTAAAAACAAAATAAAACATACAATAAAACATGATTACAAAACGACATTGAGCTGCGAGACCAGATAAAAAGGTTATTATGTACACGTTGTGTTCATTCTAGCACCTTAACCAACGCAAAGGACCTAATACTGCATCTTGCGAAACCCTTCCTAGCTTCAGAGAATCATCCGTAAACATGGCCGCCGACACACCGAGATTTTACAGCTCTATGTTACAAACCCAAACTTTTCCTACAGGTTGGCACGAGAAAAGTATGAATATTTTGCGCGCCCTGCACCTTACTGTCGGAGTTGTCCAATGTTTAGGCTAGAAAGAAGTGGTTACCATGGCCATCATTGCCTGGGTGTAAGTCCGCACAGAGACTCATGTTTAAGACATCATTACTGATGAAATGGTTGGGAGAGATCTCTAAAGCTACACCACCCCTTTCCCCAATGTGTGTAGGAGCCTTGGCGTCACCGAATTACCCAACGTCCTTGAAAATAACGCTGTGTTCTGCACACAAGGCTTGGAATGGTGGCTTTCTCTTTCTTAATCTCCGAGTCCCTCGTCTATTGGACAGGTTACATTTCTAACATTACAAACTTAACTTCCTAACCAAAGACTATTCCGACCGCCAGTTCAGTTCTGAGCCATAGAGGTCCTCCAGTTCCGTTTCTCAACTTTGCTCCTCAAGTACCCCGACATGACGGGCTTTCTGCTTCATCTCACATGGGCACAAGTCAGCTCGTTCATCAGCTCAGATCTGAGAAACAAACTGGCTGATCCACGTGTGCTCATCTGAGAAGATCCTGAGCCGTCTTAGGAGATGTTGAGAACTTTGACAAACTCTGCTAAAGTTGGGTTTAAAGTCTGGCTGTTAACTACAAATCCCATTATCCCCACCAAGCTATACACTGCCTAAAGATCCAAGCATGCAAAGCTGAAGAACATCTGAAAAGCAGGACAGCCCTGATCTAGCTGCTACAAGAACGAGGAAGCGCATTAGAGTTCTCAACCCTTTACCCTTCAGGAATCTCTTGGAGGCCACCTCGATTGTAATGGTGAGTATGGACATGGACCTCCTTGCGCACTTGTGCCTAGAGGGATATCAACCAAGTTCTACAGATGAGGCCCATGAGATACCAGAGCTACATCTTGGTTTGTTTTTGTGGATCTCTCGTCTTAAAGAAATTTGCCTTGCGTTTCAGTTCTCGACTGCCCTCGCGGGAAGGATCTGACTGGTATACCAATGGGGTTTTTTCCCTACGTGTTGCTATTAAGCAGCTGTCACTTGTGTCGGTCTTAAACCTTTTTGTACGTTGGTATTATAAGAATAGAGCAGACTGAAAACAGGCAGGTTGGATAGTATATCCAAACCATTCGGCTCGTCAAATGCTATGTTTCTGTGTTGCCTGGAGGACCCCTGTTGGCCAGCCCCGTACGGGCATCAGAACTAGGAGAACATCTCATGAGATCATTCCACCGCCTGCAAACTGAACACAATCACAACATGATTCAAAACAAAGAAACCAACAAAACAGCTACATTATCGCCTCTTTGTGATGTCTCATTATATGCTGATTTTTTTCGGAAGGCCTACGGAATCCCTTTTTGCAAAACTCACACCTGTGGGGATAGTCTTTGGTGTGAATGGAGATCACGTGCCTCTTAAAACCGGAAGCGTCCGTGGTGCTGTACTCACAATACTGGCACTGGTAAACTTTCTTCCCGCTGTGGGTTTTCATGTGCTTTTTTAATTCAGGCTGAATCCTGAAGCCTCTCTTGCATTTTTTGCATTTAAAAGGCAGGTCTTTCGTGTGGACGGAGAGTATGTGCCCACTGAGTATAAAGGGGTCGGAGGTCTTAAAGTCACAGTGTCTGCACTGATGGATCTTTTTGCCTTTGTGCGATTCACTGTGTTTCTTTAGCTCGGAAGGCCGGTGGAATCCCTTCTCGCACACCTCGCACTTATGGGGGAAATCCTTGGTGTGGACGGATATAATGTGCCGCTTAAGGTCGCTGGAGTTGGTGCTTTTGTGATCGCAGTGGGGACACTGGTGGGTTTTGTGACCCTGGAAGAGCTCCGTGTGCCGCAGGAGTTCCTTCTCGTCCGTGAACGCTTGGGGACACTGTTCACACTTAAAGGGCAAGTCCGTGCCGTGCCTGCTTTTTATGTGGGTCTTTAAGTTGGACTGATCTGCGCACCGGAACTCGCAATAGTGACACGAGTACGGCTTCTCCCCCGTGTGCGTCCGCATGTGTTTCTTGAGTTCTGACGGGTGACGGAATCCCTTGCCGCATTCCACGCACACGTGAGGGAAGTTTTTGCTGTGGACCGCCAGCAGATGCCTGTTCAGAAGCCCCTGCTCGGCGGTCTCGTAGTCACAGTATTTGCACTTGTGAAGTTTGGGCTCCTTGTCGCGCAGAATCAGCTTGTTGGAGCTCAGCGGGCTCGCCTCGCGGTATCTCCTGGTGTATTCGGTAAACTCGTGGGGTTTCTCCACCTTACTGCTCAGTTTGTGGCTCTCGAGGTGGTTGTGGAAGCTGACTTTCTTGCTTGTCGTAAAATCGCAGTCCGTACACTGGTACTTCTTCTTCATCATGTGGTCGGGGTGATTCTTCATGTGCCTTTTCAAGAAGCCCCTGGACTTGAACTTTTTCCCGCATATATGGCAAGGATACACGGTCAGCGGCTGTCCGTCAGGTCCGATGATGACAGCTGAGTAATAAACGTGAAATGGAAACAATTACTCGGTGAAAATATCAATAACTAGATGAGGCTAAATAATAAACAATATTAAAAAGTCTATGAACTTAAAGGAGCCAAGGAAGGGCAGCGGAAACAGCAGATGCTTCTTCTTGGGTACGTTCGCTGTTGGGTTCTCCTGATCTACTTTTTATAATAACTTTATCATTTACCGTCACAAAAGTCCTACAAAATATATCGTGGTGCAGAACTAGAGTTTCTTCGTTACAGGAAATTATGCCTTTTCAACTTAAATCTGGCCTTTAAGTACATTTCTGTCGCCAGGGGTTTGTCAATATACACAGGACCATACCTGCCAAGTGTCCATGTGATGGAGGTATAGTCCCTTTTCAGGACCCTGAATCTATCTCTTTTTCCTCTCCTGATGCCCCTCTTGTCTAGGAGCTCAGAATGTCTGCTGGGTCTGAGGGCATCGCAGGTTCTACAGCCCTAAAAGCCCCAATGATGTGTATAGAAAAAGCATGAATGGGTTTACAAACTAAATTGTGTAATTCATTCATTCTTCATTCATTCTCACAGAACTAGCTGCCAATTGATCATAAAGCTACTGACAAAGCCTTGGTGAAGCCCAGTCCTCGGCCGCTCTAAATGCCGGGAGCTCTGCGGGGCATCCGGCTCCTGACTCCATTTATAACAAGTTCCCAATTACAAAACACATTCTGCAGATCGGCTCCAAAAATGTCCTCATTCCACAGGTTTTTTACATGAAACTATGTTTCTGCAGATGGATCTTTCAGTTTGTGTGCCACATAACACTCCTTTCTATTTATATGCAACCACGGGTATAATGTGACGGATGAGCTATACCATCCTATTGCCATGCCGAAGTAATGCCAGGTTTGGAATTAGGAATATCAGAATAGGAAGGTATTTAAAAATTGTAAAAATGACATTGAACCGGGCAAAATGTCACCTACACCTAGCGCTAGCCTATTTGGCTTGTTGAATTGAAGGCTCAGAGACTCTTTTGGAAGCGGGTACCTGTTTGCCACTGTCTGGGGTCGCCTCTTCTCCGTTTCTTGGTTTTCTGTTTAAGTGCTCGGTTTGCCGTAACGCTGTCGCAGATCTGTAGGTACTGGGTTGCCGGACCGGTCTTTCCCTCCACCCGCGACTCAATAATGTTTCCTGCAGGAGGAGAAAAATATAAACACATTTATAACTATTTAAAAAGGAAAAAAACACCCCAAAGAATGACTTACATGAATCAAACCCCTTCCTCTTATTCTTCATTGGGCTCCATTATGATTACAGATACCTGACCTATAACACTAAAGGTCTTTTCAGACTGGGGGGCTGTGAAACCATTATCTCCCCCCACATATCCCTTTAGTGATCGATGAGAAACTCACCATTTTCTTGCCAGTCTCCGAATTTCCGAGGGAGATCTCGTTCTTCTCCTGTGGGAGTGCAGACATTAATATATATAAATTGGCTGAATTTATTATTTTTTTAATATACTTGTTTACTTATAGCGTTAGGCCTAAGGGAAACTTTTTAAAAAAATATATATATTTTATTTTATTATTTTCCTTTTTGTTTTTTGTGTGTTTTTCTGTTTTTGAACTGTTCCCAGTGCAGTACGGCAAGGGCAAGATCCCTTTGGTGACCTCTCATACATTTTTGATCCCAGTGATGTCATGGTGACATCGCTGTGCTTCTTTTAAATGTTATTTATTTTTAATTTATTACATATCCCCCCCCCCTTTTTTTTTCTTTCCTCTTTGGTTCTCCTCCTCCTGGTCTGTGTTTGCTGGCCACACTGTGATCAGCAAGGAGGGCTCCATATTGCAATACGTGCGATCAGCCACCAGGGGGAGCACTGGGAGAGGCAAGCAGGACTCTCTGGTCCTCCAGTGAACTTCCTGTGGGTGTCGGCACTGACACCTACAGAAAGGTAATCCCTGATGCTGGCTTCTGCCGACAGCGGTAAGTCCAGGCTGTCAATAGTTGACCCTGCCACAGCAATAAGCCCTATGGGCTTCTTGGCTCAGGTTTAGGGACGTACTGGTACGTCCTAACGGGACTGAAAGGCTTAATAAAGTCAGGCACTTAAGACATACATGAGGGTCATAGAGGATATGAGCCAAACTGCACTGTTGCGTAATGGAGAGTTAATTACTTACCATACGCAGCCGCCCATGCTACGGGAACAAATGTTTTGTTTACGCCGGGGTCTTCAATTTGGGCTTCTGGAAGGGAAGAGGCTTCTTCTTCTCCGACAATCACTTCCATGTAAACTTCGTCTGCTATTTCAGCGCAACCTAAGAGGGATGGAGGAAATTCAATTCCCCGAGCTGTACAGCTTGTGATGAGCAGCCCTCATAAAATAAAAGAAGTGACTAATAAATAAACTTCTTTTTTTTTTTTTCCTTTTACCAATATCTTCGTCTTCTTGAGATGAGTCCTTTACTGTCATATAAACCATCTTCTCTCTCTGCACTCGGCCAAGGCCGCTTTGTTCAATCACGCCAGCTACGGGATGCCCGTTATGAAAGTCGCTTTCGGTGACGATTTCAGTCCCTCCTTGATGGAAGAAGGGGGGAAAAAAAACATCAAATAAACCAATTAATTTTACTGAAATAAATAATAGGGTTATTGGGCTTGAAAAACAGAAAAGGTGAACGAAAACATATATATACGATATAAGATATATACAGACACTCACCGATTTCCACGTCGTCGTCCGCCTCCGCTTTAAATATGTAAACTTTAATGACTTCGGAACCGAATGCGTCTTCTTTACAGGCGTCCCTGTGCGACACTTCCGTGCTGATCTTTAGAGGCGCGCTCCCGATGTGCTCCAGCTTCTCCCCGACATCGTCCACTAAACGAAACAAATCAGTTTTCCTAAATTAGAAAGCAGGCATTTCTCTGGCGAGGACTTCAGTCTGCCGGGGGGAACTTTAACACCCCGCGCGGCGCGCTTGGAAGAGAGGGGTAAATCCCTGGCGCAGGTAGCGAGGGCTCTGTCTCTTGTAAGTTTGAAACCTTTATTAAAAAATGAATTTGAGAAAAAAGGAAATATGGCAGTATGAAAAATTAGGACATATACTGTGCCAGATATTCTATACAATACAAAAGGGTAGGGCCACGGCACATACAACAAGGGCCCCCGTTCCTCGAATCGGGGAAGAGGTTGTGAGCGGACACTCCACACTCGGGGAGGCCTGGTCAACGGAGCCGATACGGGGAGAAGAGGATTATTAATTGACTTACATGAGATCATTAAGTAGTCTTCAGATGCACTCTTGACGTCATCATCTTCTGTCTTTATCGTAACGTTGGAACTGGTGGCTTGCATGTTGGGTGCTTGGATGAAGGAGTCTGAGTCGCAGCTTGCCACAAGAACCTCTTGCGAAACCATTGTTGGTGACGGAGGATCCGACAAAGAGTTCTGAACCACATGTTCCAGCTGCCCGTCGGGATCGGTCACCAGATCGGCCACAAACACTTGGTCGGGAACGGCGACGGTCTCCGTGATAATGTCCGACTCCAAAACGTGATGGGCATCATCCAACGCCTCCTCGATAGCGACGTCCGTTTCCAGCATAGACTCGGGGATGATAACGCTCTCCGTGACGACATCGGCCTCCGTTATAATATCCGGACCCTGGACCACGTCATCGGAAAGCTCGTGTTCCAAGGTGATTTCGTCGTCCGTGATCACGTCGGAAACCAACACGGCTTCGGGGACGGACACCACAATATGGTCGCCATCGACATGCGCGGTGCCGGCCATTCCAGTTACTGGAGGAAGAAGCAGGGGAGATTATTGTTCATTATCAAGCTGAGAATTTATATGCATCTTCAAAAATCACACATCACACGTCTACAAAGAGGCGAGCAGGTTATTGAGCATGTTTTACCCCCAAAAAATCAATCAAAATGTGAAATTGTTCCACATTTCAAGACTCCGTTTCGTTTCTGTGATATATCTTTTAAATAAGAGGGATGAGATCATCCTTTCAAATAGGCGACTTCATGTGTTTTCCCCTCTGTTTTTTTTATTTTATTTTAATTGTCACATGACACCAAAGCGGACGCTGATCGGTGGTTTCCATAGACACTGAAAAAGGCTTCTTTAAATGTTTTTGTGTTATTTTTATGTAATTTAATGAATAAATGACAGATCTGCTAAAGGTTTATTTGCCTACAGAGTAAAATTAATGGAACAGCAACTCGATTTTTTTATTTATTAGAGAATGAGGTTGGAAGAATCCTGCATTTAGTTTTTTTTCCCCAGAAGTGCTTAGCTGGGCATTATTAATATTATTATGAGACGTAATTATAAGGATCAATCTGATGGGGAAATGTCACTTTAGTAAATTAACTTATGAATCCCACTTACACGGCTTACCGACTGACAATTAGGGCATTTTGGGGAGATATTTGGTTTAAAAGGTCTATGGCAAGGGGGGGGGCAGAATAGGCATTGCAGAAGGAAATAGTGGAATTTCTGTTTTTTTTTTCTTATTTATGACAGCGCTATTAAATGGTCAACATATGACAGTGAATTTCATAAAATCAGTAAATATGCCCGTATTTATATAAAAGCAACATTTTGATAGTTTTTAGAATTCTAAAACCTTTACCCACCATAATTTATGTAATCGTATTTCTTGGCTACTCCAAGCCTCAACTATTAAAACAGCATCCTAATCTCATGCTGATGAGTTCTATTAGGGGTGAAACAGCTGTCCGTGAGCGGTGATCTGAATACTGCACCGCTCCCTGAGTTTTGCCTAAAGGCTGTCCTGTACAGAGGGCAATTACTATCAAGGGATCCATGTATAAAGTGGATATAGAGGCAAAAGGTGATCATTATTAGCCTTATTTGCATGCGCCTACCCAGAATCCCTTGTGGTTGTGGCAGCACCATGAGATTTCTGAGGGAAAAACAAGCCTTCTGGCTTGTCTGGTGTCTGTAGATGAGTGTGTAATAATACTTCTACTACCCCCCTTTAATTTTAGTGGAAGGGTTTTCCCATCACCTTTACCCACCATAACTTATGTAATGGAATTCTAAAACATAATATTTCAGGGAGATTAGAAGAAAAAAAAAAAACAAAAAAAAAAAACCACGTTTTTCCTATTTGTAAATTAATAAGTGAAATGCTACAGGGCATGAAAAAGAATTACCGAAGTCCTGCATTATCATGGTGTGAGGCATTTTGGCCTCTTGGGTTTGCAGGTCCAGACCTCCGCCACCGGGATCCATTACTGATTCCGAACATTCAAGAACCTGCAGAACAAAAACCAAATTCATTGGAATCCTACAACCCATCTAGTGCTGTATACAGTAATATAACCCCCCAGCGCTGTATACAGTAATATATCCCATCCAGTGCTGTATACAGTAATATATCCCCCCCAGTGCTGTATACAGTAATATAACCCCCAGTGCTGTATACCGTACTAACCCCCAGCGCTGTATACAGTAATATAACCCCCCAGCGCTGTATACAGTAATATAACCCCCAGCTCTGTATACAGTAATATATCCCACCTAGTGCTGTATACAGTAATATAACCCCCAGCGCTGTATACAGTAATATAACCCCCCAGCGCTGTATACAGTAATATATCCCATCCAGTGCTGTATTCAGTAATATATCCCCCCCAGTGCTGTATACAGTAATATAACCCCCAGTGCTGTATACCGTACTAACCCCCAGCGCTGTATACAGTAATATAACCCCCCAGCGCTGTATACAGTAATATAACCCCCAGCTCTGTATACAGTAATATATCCCACCTAGTGCTGTATACAGTAATATAACCCCCAGTGCTGTATACCGTACTAACCCCCAGCGCTGTATACAGTAATATAACCCCCCAGCGCTGTATACAGTAATATAACCCCCAGCTCTGTATACAGTAATATATCCCACCTAGTGCTGTATACAGTAATATAACCCCCAGTGCTGTATACCGTACTAACCCCCAGCGCTGTATATACAGTAATATAACCCCCCAGCGCTGTATACAGTAATATAACCCCCAGCTCTGTATACAGTAATATATCCCACCTAGTGCTGTATACAGTAATATAACCCCCAGTGCTGTATACCGTACTAACCCCCAGCGCTGTATACAGTAATATATCCCACCCAGTGCTGTATACAGTAATATACCCGCAGTGCTGTATACAATAATATATCCCACCCAGTGCTGTATACAGTAATATATCCCACCCAGTGCTGTATACAGTAATATACCCACAGCGCTGTATACAATAATATATCCCACCCAGTGCTGTATAGAGTAATAAAAAAAATATATATATATAAATACATTTTTTTTAAAAAAAAAAAAGACAAACTGGGGAGAATTCCACAAATTTGCTGCTTGAAGGAATTTTAAATCTCTTTTTGCCGTACGGGGGGGAGTTGGCGCTTCTCTTTTAAGGATAACGTGTGATCTTCTTATTCATGGTCCGGAAAGGGAATCTGTGACAACGTGTGATCCGCAGAAATAAAATGACGCACCAAAGAGCCTTGTTAGGAAGGAGAGCTGTGTTTGCCCAAACAACAATGGCAAGCGAGTTATTTCAACTAAACTTTATTCTGAACTACTTGTGGCTAAGCGGAGTCTATTAATGGATTAGCGGATGCATTATCAACGTCGCCGGGTTACACAAGCCGTATAGCCACTACTCCGTGAAATAAAAAACAGAAGATGCAAATGAAAGTTTACTTTACTGAGGAGGTGGTGGATAAATGGAACAGCCTCCC
This sequence comes from Spea bombifrons, assembly GCF_027358695.1. NCBI lineage: Eukaryota > Metazoa > Chordata > Amphibia > Anura > Pelobatidae > Spea > Spea bombifrons. Next base: position 40,240,750 of record NC_071094.1, read on the forward strand.
AGCAGAAGTGGTAGAGGCTAATACAATGAGGGAATTTAAACATGCTTGGGATAGGGATATGCTCCTGAATCTAAGCCGAGACCAACGACTGATTAAGGTTTGAGTCTTTACCACAGGAAAAATAAGTGGACTCGACGGGCCGATCTGCCGTCAAATTCTACTTAATTAAATGTTTAAATCATATTTTTGTGGGCCGCCGATCTCGCCCCGATTTACGCCGGCTATTCTTTGTATAAACTTTATTGTTAAGTGAACAGAAGCAGCCTCTGATGGTTGGCAGCTCTGATTGTAAGGCTCCTGGCGGCGCGATAACTCCTGGAAAATCCCCCGACTGATTCATATCAAAATGGCCTCCGATTAACACGAGAAAGGAGCGGATACGGATGCCTTCCGACAGAACACGTTCTTACCACAGAATGCTGCGTTTAAGGCTCTAGAACCCTACAGATCCTCACCTACCCCGGACTCCCTACAGCAAAACGTTTATCGACACAAATGTCACATTGGAGTGTTCATCTTAACGTGTCGCAATCCCCTGATATTTATTTAATGCACAACTGCCAATTAAATTCAGTACCATGGCAACAGCAGCGACATATAGCAAACAGCTTAGCATACCCGCGCCGCACACCAGACGGCCCTCTGTATGTATATAATAGTAAAGGACTCGCCCCGGAGTACGGATCCCCAGGCGTGTTATAGACGTGGATGGTATGGTTTCTATATGGATTCGGACTGATATGCGCCGGCAGATACAGAGCCGACTCTTTATACTTTAATCATTGCAGCGGGGCAAGAGATTAGGTAACATTGTAAGCTGGTCAGCCGGCAACTCTGCCTAACGTGTCGGCTCATCTTAGTCGGTCTCGTCTTAGCCTTTGAATGTAGGGACTGTAAGAAGCACTGCAGAAATAGTTGGCACAATATAAATAATAATAATAATAGCAGACTGCAGAAACACAACAGAGCTGGTGTCCTGGCTTCCCGAGAAGAAGATTGTAAGCTTGCGGGCCAAGCTCTCTTTCCCCAACGCATCGGCTCACTGTGTCCATTCTAGTTTACTCAGACCTTCGAATTTACAGCCTGTAAATAGCCATACAAATAAAACCATCAAGAACAAAAAAAATAGCATATCATTATAGGAATAACCTATACCCTTCTCAGGAGCTTTAGGGGAACTGCAATATAGCACTACAGTGCTTTACTATCATGAAAGAGCCAGCAACAGGGAAACTTACAAAGTACAGATCTACTTAAAAATTAAACCATGCCAAGATCAACCCCCCTCTCAAAATACAAGAATTATTTAAGGAAACAATCACTACCAGCCTCCAAGAGCCTTTCAACAGAGTGACGGTGAGTTATGACCAGCATGCATCACACCATATGCAAAACACAATATGCAGATCATATGCACATTAGTTATAACAGAACCCCCCCCGCACCAATTTACACAATCCTGCCATTAGAACCAATAACATTGGTCAGACTGACAGGCAGTTTTTGCCTGGGTGTTGAGAGTGCTGGCTCTCACCTTTGCTTCTCTGTGCCAAACAAAAAGCTCCCCATCAGTTGGGTGTTCTTGGTATATCTCTCGCCACAAGTGAGAAGAGAAGTCATCATGTGGACCTGCCATTAAACCCATGAAAAACCTGAAGCGATTAGGGAAATGCACATTGTATCCTGGGAGTGATTGCTTTTCTGTGCTGTTAATCATGCGCAGGGTGATTTCAAAATGAACTATAGCAAATGAGCCAGATGTTGCACTGTAATTAGTACCCGTTATCACCTGTGGGAAGTATGTAATGCAATCCAGGGGTCCACTGTCTGTAATGGGAAATACAGCTAAAGGTGAAGCCCAGGTGACCTGTAAGTGTACTCCTTGTTGTACCCAAATGGGGTGCATAAACATAACAAAGTAGAGTGATGGTGTAATACACTGAACTTTGATGATCCCCGCTGCTCCTCACATGGAATTTGCATATTTGTACATTTCCATCACATGTCTCTCTACATATCTGCGCTTTCGAATAGTATTTATTTTTTGGGCAATAAATTTGGCGTTTTTATTTATTTTACAGAACAGTGGAATTTGGAGTTGTGCAATTTTTTTCCTCCCTATGTAGGCACTTCTTTAACATTGATAACAATTAACGATAATTAATAACAATAACCACACTAAACGACTCTCATCAAAGCCGAGTTATCAGAAGGTTAGGCGCAGACAGATACTGTTTATGAGCCGCACATTATAAGGGCTGGTAGTCTTTCTCTACGAATGGGAGATTTTCTAAGGAGCGTCGGCTGAATGAATTAAAGCTCCCATGATGCTCAGGAAACAGGTACATATATTAATTATGCAAATTAACATCCAATTGCCGCTATATGGCAGCATTCTTCTCTCCACTACTAACGCGGTAAAACAGAGGAGGTGGTACTAGCGATCGGTGTACTCCCTCCATCTATCAATCAATTGATCATTTGTTTATTCGTTCATTCATTCATTCATATATATTGCTGTGCTGTGAGTTTGGTAAATAAGCTGCTGGTTTAGTGGTGTTTCTCGTTGATCTATAGGTTTGCTGGCACATACATGTCTAGATCAGGGATGCTCGATATTCCCAGGGGGTCTGTGGAGAATTTGTGGTTCTTGAGACACTGGTGGGGGGCAAACCTTGTGCCCGCTTGATAGATATACATCTTGTTTGCCCCTATCTGAAGACCCCTGCCTACGTCTGTAGAGGTAACTAGCCCCCATTCCCTTCCTCTTATTTATAAAGGCTGCCCAGAGGTGCCGCTCCATTCACTCCGGCCTCTTATTGCTGAATACCCCCATTAATCAGAAACACCTGGCCTGTTTCTGCGCAATAACCCCCGTTACTAATAAATACCCCAGACCGCCTCATCGGTAACATTCAACACCATGACCATTCCTGTCTGTGCTGGAGGTAGAAGAGAATACTCCTTCTGCAAGATACCCCCTTAGTAATTTATACCCCATCCTGTCTCTGCAGAATATTCTATTTAGTAATAAGTGCCCCAGCCTATATCTGCAGAATGCCCTCCATTATAATAAATATCCCAGCCTATATCTGCAGAATGCCCTCCATTATAATAAATACCCAAGCCTATATCTGCAGAATGCCCTCCATTATAATAAATACCCCAACCTATATCTGCAGAATGCCCTCCATTATAATAAATACCCCAGCCTATATCTGCAGAATACCCTCCATTATAATAAATACCCCAGCCTATATCTGCAGAATGCCCTCCCTTATAATAAATACCCCAGCCTATATCTGCAGAATGCCCTCCCTTATAATAATACCCCAGACTATATCTGCAGAATGCCCTCCATTATAATAAATACCCCAACCTATATCTGCAGAATACCCTGCCTTATAATAATACCCCAGCCTATATCTGCAGAATGCCCTCCCTTATAATAAATACCCCACACTGTATCTGCCGACTACCCTGCTTAGTGACCGACGCCCCGGAGGGCATTTTGCAGAACAATCTGAATGGTAATGAATAACGTTGATGCCCCGGCCTGCCCAACCATCGCATCTCCGTTAGCCGGCCCTGCGCCCTCCCAGTGATGTATACCCAGGCCTGCAGAGGCCTCCTCCCACACCGGGCCTGTACCGGCCGCCCGCTCCATCTCCCCCGCCTTTCCTCCGTACCTGGCCGGGGTCCCGGGCTTCCCCTCACCGCGCTGTGTCCGGAGCCACCTCCGGGGCCGCGGGATCCGGAGCGGGGGGCTGCTGGGGGGCCGCGGCCAATCAGCGCGGCGGAGACAACGAGGGGAGCGGGCGCGGCCTCCTCCTCCCCCCCGGCCTGGCGCGGCCTCCGCCTCTCTCTGCCAGCCGACAAGCCCTACGTCATGGGCCGCAGCGCTCGGGGAGAGGGAGGGGGAACACCGGCGGCCTTCAGCGGAGCATCCCGTACCCAGCCCGGCATCCTGTATCCCAGCAACCCAGGTGCTTCAGGACCAGGGCTTCCTACATCCAACCAGCCGTCATGAGCTGTACCTGCGGCCTCCAATACCCGAAGCGGCCTCCGGGGTGCACCTGACCCGCTATTATAGGCCCCCTAGGTCATGGAGCGGCGGGGATAGGGCAAGCACCAGGCCCGTGACCGAGGCTTTCATCTGTGGTAATATGAGGGCGGCCTGGAGTCACAATCACTGTGCAGGGCCTGTAAGTGCCTACTAGCCCCGGGCATACCCCACCTAATACTGCTTCCCTACCCTGCTTGGGTGCACCAGGCCTGGCATGGCCTGTTCTTGCCCCGGCCAGTCTGAAGGGCACTTAGAGGCACAAGCACCCCAACCAGCACCCTGTGCCTGGGCTTAGCAGTGACTTCTATACTCCTTGCCAAACCCAGTGTGGCGTGGTGTACCGACTTGCCCAGACCCAGCTTCCCCCAGAGCTCATTCATTCACATTAACCCAGACTGGTCACGCTGGTGCTTTTATGGAAAAGTAAACCAGTCCTGGTATTCTGGGCCTGGCACAGCCGTGTTGTCCATGGCATCCTCCCCAGACCCGCCACGGCTCCTTTAATTGTATTAAATTATTTTTTTTTTTTTGTATTAAAAGTTTTTGCTAACATACCCTGTACCCGGGGCAACACAAAACAAACGTAAAGTTACATAAGCTTTCCTGATCTCCGAGGTCTCTTCTTCGGATAGAATCAAAGACGAGACCCCTGAGGTCCTGACATATTATGTAACGATGCATCTTTTTCAATGTTAGTAATAGGGTATTAGGGTAAAGGCAACAATGATCACCTTTTGCCTTTATAGCCACTTTATACACAGACTGCTTGGAGCAAATGTCTCCTGTACTAGACAGCCTTTACACAGAGCCCGAGACAGACAGACAGACAGCTAGCTGCTTTGTTCTTAATGGGATGCTGTTGGCCTTATTTACATAGATTTACGTATATTTACCCAGAATCCCTTGGTGGTAGCGCTACATGGTATACATGAGAAAAGCAGGTCCTTCTGGCTTTCCTGGTGGATGCGGATGTGTATTTAGTAATTCTTCTCCTTCTCCTTGGTCATAAGTGGAGGGGTATTCCATCACTTTTACCCCACCGCAACTTATGTAGTGAGTGTTAAGAATAAAAGGTATCAAGTTCGGACACCTGGGTTGTAGGTGAAAGCCTGCTGATGGCTGTATGAGGCGTTCTCACTCATCCTTCTGGTTTTTCTTCTCGCTATTAGTTTACAGAAGCAGAAGAAAAATGCGCGCAAAGATGTTTTATTGTTTTTGTGTTTGTTGTATTAATTTGCTGAAGGTGATGATGCTTTTATCAATTTCTTATTTAAGCCTCATATATATACATATATATATACAAAACATCAGTAGCGGTCTCAAAGAGGACGGCTCATCTCCGCACCACCTCTCAAATGATCCCCTCGACCCCGGGTGTCACTCCGGCCGTAATACCGCATTATTTCCTTTCTTTCTTTTGTTCTGATGGCTGCGGCTTCTTTAGAATATGTTACAGACTAATGTGTAAATCATGGTTGGTGCTTCGCAATAGAACGCCTACAAACGAGACCCACTCCACGTATATATATTATCAAGGTTGTCCATTATTCAGGCTGTTTGATTGGTAGACAGAGGGGCTTATCCACTAAATAGTGAGTTGCTCCAACGTGAAGAATCTAATTTTGCTCCATTAACTATTCATTAGGAAGGGCCGACCTCATAATTAAGTTGACGCGATGAGATGTCTCCACTCACAGTTTACTGATTAAAAGGCGTATAAGTTGCGGATTCTGCATCCTCTTTATCATTTGTAAGAAATTACTGGCTTCTAGTGAATGGCCTTTACCCTTTGCTCTGCTCGGAGATAGCAGGAAACATTATGTCATCCCCCGAACCAAGAAGAAAGATACATATTTATCACTGGGGCGTCTTAGAAACATGCAGGAAGCAGCGGCCCCTTTTAATATTTGTAGTCATTTCGAATCTGCGGACGCCGAAACGTGAAAGGTTTGCTTGACCAGTCTGTTGAGCTGGTAAAAGGAGCCTCCTGTCCGTAGTCCGGGTCAGGAAGTTCCAGGCTGTCGTAGTTCTGCTGGGTCTAGCGGGGAAAAATGGAAGGATGAGTGTCCCGTAGAGGTAACATGCGAAGGTATCGATGTTTAGGTCATACATGAACAGGTAATGGTGATAGTGTACATAGTTGGGAACTTCCCAAGTTATGCTACTTGAAGCTACTCAGTGGGGGGAAGCTCTGTGTAGGGATGGGGCAAGCTGCACATAGGAATGAAAGTTGGGTGGAGTAGATGGAAACATGGGCAAAGAGTGGGTACGTGTCACTTCCCTGCCCGGGGGAAGGAAGACCCTGACCCCGGAAAGCAGATGTCTGTGTTTGCCTTGTATGTATTCTATGTTCAGTTCTTGAATAAACTCAATCAAGTCAAGGGCAGCTGATCCTCTTACCCCATGAAAGCTACGAGCCCGGTCTTTCAGCTGGAAGCTTGGGGTTGGTTTATATACTGTATATAGTAGTTATTTTAGAATAGTTAGTTTTAGAATACTACTAGTTGAATGAAATGATGTACTGATTAGGATAATCCCATGTTCTCCTCCTCCATGGTACTATATGAAGCTAAAACTGATGAACTTGAGGAACATTCACAGAAATAGCACATGTAAATTTTCTATTTTTTAATCTACTAATCGCTTAGTAATTCATGCAGTATGAAAGGGGTTGATTTATGATGGAGGAGATGGAATTACATACCGGAATGCGGTTAAACTGCTGGGGCGGTTCCTGGCGACTGGTTGCATTGTACCCCTGCTGTGGTGGTTCCTGGCGACTGGTTGCATTGTACCCCTGCTGGGGCGGTTCCCGGCGGCTGGTCACATTGTACCCCTGCTGTGGCGGTTCCTGGCGGCTGCTCGCATTGTACCCCTGCTGGGGCGGTTCCTGGCGGCTGGTCGCATTGTACCCCTGCTGTGGCGGTTGCTGGCGGCTGGTCGCATTGTACTCCTGCTGTGGCGGTTCCTGGCTGTTGATCGCATTGTACCCCTGCTGTAGCGGTTCCTGGCGGCTGGTCGCATTGTACCCCTGCTGTGGCGCTTCCTGGCGGCTGGTCGCATTGTACCCCTGCTGTGGCCGTTCCTGGCGGCTGGTCACATTGTACCCCTGCTGTGGCAGCGTGATCCCTCCATTTCCCAGGTTTGAGGCCGATTGAAAATAAATAGGAGTATTTGGTGGAAAATTCTGTGGTGGAGTTGGATCAGAATACCTAGTACATGAATAATACACAGCATATATAGTAAATAAGCACAGGATATTATACATACCTTAACATGCATATACAATAAACAATGAAGGAGCCTTGTTCATGTAATAATATAATATAATACTTTGTTCCGGTGTGTTTGCCAGTAACAGCGTGGGTCGGAATATCAGTCACTAAACCTGCTGTGGAAGGGCCCCTTGTCCAAAATAATTTTTTTATCCACCATTGTAGGGGCCACAATCCCTTGTGATCTAGAACACGAACAAAAACATTCATGCTTCCGTCTACAGTTCTTTTGAACATTAACTTGGACAGTTCCACGTGAAGAAAGATAATACATACTGAAATCTTTGTTCGCCTAGGTTCCCGAGGAACACTGCGTTCTGCGGAATCCCCTGCGATGGCTGCAACTTCTCTAAATTGATATTAACCTTTATGGTGTAATTAAACAAAAAAGAAGAAAGATTAATACATTTCTTAACAAAGCCATCAAGAGATCTGCGTAATCGGCTTTTCATAGTAAAAGGGTTATGAATGGCAAATTACAATTCCACTAATGAATATGTTGGTATTTAATAAAACAATAGGATTTTTTTTCTTACTTCTCTTAAATTCTTTAATATTTCATAAATCTGGAATAAATGTGTAGTTAAAATGTGTTTGCGTTTCACAGAATGTTAAACTCTGCTAAAATGTGGGATGCATTTATTTGAACAGAATGGGAGAAACTAAATGTAGCAACATTAATGGGATGTAATAACGAGAGTAAGAGCTACATATTTCAGTATCTAGTATGGAAATATGTTGGCAATTAAAGCGGCGCTGTCACTTCTGCAGCTTTTGGTGAAAGGAGAGCGGCTTTTAGCAGAACCAACATTTTGTGTGTTTGAGTAATTTGGAGATTTTTAGTTAAAAAATAAACCTCGTTAAAACTGAGATCTGTGCCTTAATGTGGCAGGCAATGTTATCGAATCCACGGTTGTACAATATACGGCTCATGATGCACGGAGCTGCTGTACAGATAGATTCAGTGTAACTTTAGCTCTTGGGTACGCTGAACGTGTTTGAATGTCTGAACCTGAATTCAGATCTGGAAGGATACGTCAGCAGGGTCAGCACGGGGTCTCCAGTCACCGTACCTGAGAACTCTTTGGGTTTCGCCCAGAGACAATTCTTCATCATGAACTTATAAACAGTAAATTACCAGAGGCAGGTTCGGATGGAGTGGGTTTGGGTCAGCTTCCCGCACGTATCCCTGATTGTGATGGGAATTGCTTGTGACTCTTTCTCTCTGACGACTTTAAAAAAAAAAAAAAAAATATATATATATATATATTTTTTAGGGATACTTAACCCCTTAATGACAAAGTCCATACATGTACGGGCTCAAAATGCATTGTTTTCAATGGGTTTAGGGACCGCCCATTGTCCTTAAGGGGTTAAATAAACATGTCTGGTTGAAATTAGAAGATAATTCCTTATAATTGAATCCAGGTATCTTCTCTCACTAGTGGTGTAGAGAAGTCCAAGTAACTTCTGGGACTAATTACAGTGTGTTCCTATTGGTTACTCCTGGCAGCCAATCAGAATGCTCAGATTGCAGAATTCCGTTAGAAGCATTGGGGTTATGTATAAAACATGATTCTAGTGCAAAGTTGAAAATATGCATTATCATTATTAACCAATGGATTCCTCTTGGCCATTGGACCTAATCAGCAAGAGATACAACCATTTTTCAATGACTTTTTATGAAAAACCTCTGATATCTTCCCAAAGCTGATTTTTCTAGAGGTATCTCTGTTTCCTATTCATGTGGCATGTGGTGTACCAAGTCACCCCGTGGACACGTACCTGCGTGTTTTCTTGCTGGGTTTTGTTTTGCAGTAATGAATGAGTTGTGCCACGACACCGACTACAAAAGCCAGGGACACCGCGGGAAGCACCGTGACAAGGATCAGGTCAAGCGTGTTCCAGAGCTGGTCGCATTTTTCACCCATATACCAGTAATTGCCGTTTGGACCCCTGTAGTAAGGACAGCTGAAAAAAAATAGACATCTCTAATATGGTGCTAAAATGTTACAAGCAATTAAAATCATCAAAAAATATAAAAAAAATAACCAAATGATATAGAATTGCGCAATACCGTGTCATAAAACATATGACTCCACTAAAGAGACACTCGAGGCATCATATTCATCATATTCACTTTAGTGCATATTGGTTTTCATGCTTTATTAATTAAGCCCAAGAATCCCACCTGCAGTACGGGGTCGCATCTCTACAAACACATTGGATGTCCGGGGGGCAGAAATTGTTTGGGTCTCCAGCGCAGCTCCCAAAATCTTCCACATTTTCACATTGGGCTGTTTACGGAGAGAAGCATTTCCATTATTCTGACGCACACGCGGACAGCATCGGGTAGAACTTTACAAAAAAAAGTGTTTATGGCAGAGCAAACGTTCATTCGGTGGGTTTTCATCGACAGCCCAATGAAGTTAGGGAAAGGTAGTTTAGGTTTATTAAAAATTAGGAAATGACCAAATCAACGGGACGCTGTATGGCGTGTGCTCAAAAACCACAACTTTTCAGGATAGTGGAGGAAACCCAGTGAAAGACATTTATTAATTGGTGTCCTTCTGCGTGAGTCTGCCGTTAACAGAAATATGAAATTATATTATAAAAATGTGATCTCCACTTCCATTATATACCTGTGACATTGTAAGGGATATACGGTATATATATATATATATATTCTAGCTAGCCCTCAATAAAAATACAACTGTTACATTATTATTATTAATTAATATTATTATTAATAATATATTAAATCAAATAACATTAAACATAAGCTTGGAGCTTTCAGCTATTTCATTTGTCTTGAGCGCACATCCTTGCAGATCTGGTTCCTAAGTGCCAAGTTGGCCCCCGATTATCCCTGTAATTCTAATCTGGGATTTCTACGTGCCTCGCGCACCACTTTGCTAGCCTGGCCCGACGCTGCGAGTCAACGGCTCCATCAAAAACAATCACACTGAAAGCTTTTCTTATTTACTTCACTTGCTGGTTGTTTTATTCTTCTTCTCAAGAACCCCTGTTTATCAACCAAAACGGGATAACTAGAATTTGATTGCATTTTGACCGAGATGACTGAAATTCAACTTTTTACTGCCTCCCGTCACATATGAAACTATTTTTAGAACGCAGGGCGGACTCGTTGTGTTGCCCAATTCAGGACTTTTGTTGCCGCAGTGCAATTAAGGGCTGGTAGTATCATCATTATGGATAAAGCTCTTGATTGTGCAACATCAGACGTCATCACGGCCGTGGAACATAACATTTCCTTCTACAGACAAACCAAGGACTTATTCCTGGGTATAAACTCTCAAAAAAATAATAGACACTTTTGTTTGCTTAGAATGTATTCATCGGCCTCATCTTAGATTCAGGAGCCATATGGCTATCCCATGCGTGTCTAAATTCCCTCACCTTTACCACTTCTGCTGGGAGGCAGATTGAAAAGCAGCGCAAAACACAAAAATCAACATAATAACCGACGTATACAGTCAACATACTGAGACCCTCAATGAGATAAGTCCTGGTACAATCATATAGCATCAACATATTTTGTGTCCTTCCCTACAGTTAGGTCTCGCTGGAGTAGGGTTGCCATATCAGCAATTTTCACATAAATCCCCTAGAAGGGAAAAAAAAAAAAAGTTCTTACGTTCAGCCGCTGCCATCACCAACAAGTAACATATCACTGCAGAAAATGGTGCAAATTTCCTGGGGATCATTTTATTCTTCCCCTGGAGAAGTTTGATGGTGGTGGACACACGACGACACTTGCTGGTTCCTTATGCGTTGTGATTCTGTCTTTGAGAAGTTCCCCCCCTTGGCGGTCAGATTACTGATTAACCCGAGCTGCCTACCAAACATTGATAACAGGAATCTTTGCACTCTAATTGCTGTCATCTCGTTCATTGTTCATCAATGGTTTCTACAATCTGTCAACCCAGAAATCCGGAAATGAAAAAAATATGAAGCTCTCGAAGCCTCTGAAAATAGTTATTTCCCCCCAAAAAAATGAAAGTAGAGTAATGGCAAATGTTTTTTTGGGGGAAAAAAAGTTTTTCGCTTAGAAATGTTCCCCCCATTCCATAAGCTCTGCTTAAATGTAAAACTCTATTCCCAGAAGATACTAAACAAATCGGAAGCGTTCCTTTCACGGTGTTCTACAGGGCTGGAAAACAGCCGATAATGGCATATTTTTGTATTTGCCCCATTAAGGGGTAAATAATCCCTATGCGAGGGGTTATGGTGTTATGTATGAATGTGCCTTTGTTTTTAAAAATAAAATTGGATCTCCCCAACTGACCCATCGTCGGGACTGTGTGGCAAAGACACAGGAACACCAAAGAATCACAACAAAGAGACTTGGAAATGGCACCGCTTTTCCTCCTAAGCCCTCAATGAGCCATCTGTATAAAGAGCAATAGGGACCTATCGTTAAGCAAAAGGGTAGTTGAGATGTGGAACGCACTCCCAATGGTCTTGGCATACTTCTGAACCAGCCCCTTAGCTGAAAGAGCATTATGGGAGATGTAGTCCTGCAGCAGCTGGAGGGCCGCAGTCTGGACACCTCTAAAATATACCATCAACAGCAACATGAATTGCATAGACTGGTAAATTAAAAGCGTTGTTCCACCGGCTTAATCTATGACTAAATGCAGCACTGGAGACATCATTCCTAGCCTGCTGAATAATATTCCTTGTGACTTATGACATCATACCCCAGTGCTCCACTATCAGAGGTGCTGAAAAGATACTATAGAGGTCTCAAATGGGCTGTTCTCAAGGAAGAACTCTGGTTATCACCAACAGCCCTATTGAGAGCTGCACCGGGCTGGGGGGGGGCAGTCAGCCACCCAATGGAGGTTCCCCCGGACAATACACCACGGTCTTAACGCTATATAGAAAGGTTTACCAATTCCTGTAAAGTTGCGTTTGTTTTTGCCGGGCAACACGCCAGATTCTCAGACATCAAATATTAAAACAATTCTCGGGTCTGCTCTTTAAAGTGAAATAACTGATGTTTTACACACTAGGAAATTCACATCAAATTTATGAACCGGAAGCATTTATTTTGTCAATGGAATAAATAGTTTTTTTTCTATTTTTTTCCTCCACAGGAACTTGCTGTTTATGAAAACATGGCACATGCGGTCACAATAACAGAGAAAGGTTAACATAGTATATGCTATATAAAGTCAAAGGTCAAATGAGATGTTTTTACAAATAATATCCCTTTTTTAAAAAAAAAAAACCAAAAAACAGGAGAATAGGGATTTAAAAAAATGTTTTTAACTAATTTGGCTGATTTTTGGACAATAGATACTATGAATACAAGACATTGCATATCAATCATTCTGGTTCTGTTTCAAAGTTTCAAACATGATCTTGTTGCCATAGCAACTACCAAAAAATCATATAGTTGTAGGTGTATGTTTTCCAGTTTATTAAATGGATTAATGTTTTTGCTTATTTATTTATAAATAAATGAATTTACTTTTCAAATTTTTCTGTATTTTGCATATATTTTGCAAGTTCTTTATGATCCGTAGACCTATTTTGTAATTATGATATATATATATATATATATATATATATATATTATTGGAACATATGACTGTGAAAGAATATCTAAGAAGAGATAAGGGTGAGGGGAGATATGACCGGACCTTTAAATATATTAACCCCTTAAGGACAATGGGCGGTCCTTAAACCCATTGAAAACAATGCATTTTGAGCCCGTATATGTAAGGGGTTAAAATAAAAAAACCTGATTGATGGATTAACCCCTTAAGGACAATGGATTGTTCTTAAACCCATTAAAAACAATGCGTTGTACATGTACGGGCTTTGTCATGAAGGGGTTAAAAAAACAGCACTCAGATCCGAACCAAATTTGTTAACCCCTGCTAGAACCACATTTTATTCTTCTACTTGGATTTGCTTGAAGACGGCTTTGGAGATCACGCGTACTATTACTGCTTCGTTACAGAAATACCGGATGACAGAAGTAGGTTGGGGAGTTTCACAGCCCTGACATTCCTCTCGATTCTACTTTGCCCGGGTTATAAACAATTATGGAGCAGGAAGCTGCGATAAATTAATCTAGGGGAAAATAAAAGATGATTCCGTAATTATATTACTTCCCCAATTTAGTTTCCGTGTTACTTGTGACATAGATCAGTGGCCTTTTTTCTTCTTCTTCAAGGTCCATTGTGGTCTATTCACTAAAGAGAGAGTTTTTAAGACACTTTCTACTTCACTATTCATTATGAGGGCTAACATTGGCAGGTTTCCCCAGCAGGAACGGCTTACCCTGCATAATGCATGATTCAATGGGTGAAGAGACCTTGTAGTACTCTGATTTAACTATACATTATACAGGGCCAGCCAAAACATATAGGAGCTGAAACACAATGCTCGCTTTAGTGAATAGACCCCTGTATGTTTGTATGAATCACATGTATTTCAAATGAAAATCTATTAAAAGAAATAAAAAAAAAACCCAACAAAGTCTTGTTATTCCGGTTTTCAGGCAGTTCAAAGGTGGGTTTTGCCATGTACTACTACACATATGATCCCTGGGTAGGGAAAGTCCTTTATCTGGAAGAACTCTTTGTCATGCAACGATACCGAGGTAAGATTTATATGCGATGGTAAATTCTCAGTATTTTGTTCATGGGTATTTTTTTTTTTTTATTTTAATTATATTTTTTTATTAGCATTTTAATACAGGCTTGGGAATAGGATCCGCAATGCTGAAGGGGTTTAGTCAGGTAAAACTTAAAACGAGTTACAATTACGTCTCACATAAAACATAACAGAACGCGGCATTGAAAACCATCAATTTATTAGTTTTTAAATTAAACTGAATCCGATTTATATACTTCCTACTCTGACATCACAGAGAAAAGAAGCCGTAACACATCTTGGCAGCCATCATATACTAAGGCACGTAGAACAAAGTGATTTTATTTATGCAAACACAACGGCATCATTTTCATGTGTTATTTCTGCTCATAATATTAAAAAATGATACAAAACAGTTGTGAAGGTGTTAGGTTTGCAGAAAATAAGTGCTTTAGAATACATATTATATAAGTTACATGTTTCTTCCGTTCTGTTAAGGTTTCGGAATAAGTTACTCGGTAGTATTCAGCTCCTGGTGCTGTACATATCCACATCCTCGGGGTTTGCCTGTCCGTGGTCCAAAAGGTTTGTGTCAGGTTGGAACTTTGTCTCCTTGGTTGACACTGTTAGAAAAATAAAGAACATAATAAGCTTTTTTGTAGGTCTTTTATTAAATAGCGGGAGCTGCTGGAGACCAACAACCAACTGTCCGCTAAGAACACGGCATTACCTCGAACCATTATCTGTTACGTTCTATGCAAAAGATCTTTAGATAGAAGCGTACCATTAACATGTACCATTAACATATATGATGTGGATGAATGCCCTCACACTACAGTACAGCGATCTGTCTTACAACATAAACTCAGAGGCCTGTATCAAGCATCTGTCCTCACACGGCACTTTCTCTTTAATAATAATAAAAACATTGCTGGTAAGCGGATAAATGTGCAGTAATCTCATACCTAGGGAGCCAGCGGCTGGATTACTCTCAGTCTTTTTTGCTTCTCCGTTTAGTGGATTCTGTATCTCCGACTCTGGCTCCGCTGTGCTGGAGTCGGCACGTTCCTCCACGCCGCTGTGCCGCAAGGACGCATTATTTGCCGCCTCTGTTACAGGGGGCACCACCTGTCGGGTTAATCATCTCACAATAAAATGATCCTGTATAATGCGTTACTGAGCCGATCAAACAACACAAAACACTGGACTGCTTACTGCAAATACAAGTGCAACTAAAATTTCCAATTCAGGGACGATACCTTTGCATCTTCAGACTGGGGTTTCTCATCTTTCTTGGGACTTGCTTTCCATAAACTACTAATTGCATTGTATGTCTGGTGACTTCCGTTATAAATCTTTTTTCCTGTTAACTAAAAAAAAAGAATAAATAATAAAAAACTAAACTTTGCCCCAAAACAGAGAACTTTGTAGGAAAATATTTCTTGTACCCTTCGTGACAATGGCTGGGGGCCCTTTTAATGCCACGACAGTCCTGCATGACGTGCCCGGACCGTCAATTGTCATCAAGGTGTTAAAGAAAAGAAATATGTAAGTCTAAGGCATAGATCACAGGGTGTTTATACAATACGTTGTTAAACTGGAGAAACTTCTTTCAAGATAGTACTGTGTAATTAGGGTTAATTCAGATGTTTTTACAAAAAAAACAAAAACAAAAAAAACCTGCCAAACTAAGAGTTGATGGGAGACAATAATACTAACCTTTGCAACAATCACTGCCTGCGTTGGGTAACATACGGATACACC
This sequence comes from Spea bombifrons, assembly GCF_027358695.1. Classification (NCBI taxonomy): domain Eukaryota; kingdom Metazoa; phylum Chordata; class Amphibia; order Anura; family Pelobatidae; genus Spea; species Spea bombifrons. The sequence continues at coordinate 40,256,488 of NC_071094.1, forward strand.
TAGTGCGGTGAGACCAGCAGAGTACAGAATCTTCTTCAGTTTGGACCCTGGAACGATGAGAAACGTGAAGCATTTGACTACCACTTTTCTTAAAAACGACCTTGTAGGGATTAGAAGGGTCACAGAAAGATCTGCAATCGTGCGAAGGCACATGTAACATACACTACCTGACTCCATAGGGGTCACAGAATGACTTTTATAACATACGTATGCTCCCATCATATACACCTGCTTACATGTCCCCCTGAAGCAAAGTAAGACCCTTATCCATCACCACCTGGTGAACTCTGTATAGGAGTAACCTTGCCTAGCGTTTCGGTTTGTCTTAGTCCCACCATTCTAGTTTTATCGGACCCATTGAACGTGCGGACTGTGAGAAACACTGCGGAAATTATTGGCGCTATATAAATAAAAGTAATAATAATAATAAATAAGATGACTTACCTTTCCTGGCTAGAACCAGTCCAGCTAACCCGCTGACTGCGATAATACCCGCTCTTGGAAGGAATTCCGGTGGCGGATTCTTTAGATAAACATAACTATCTGAATGAAGGAAAAATATAGATTAATATCACGTTAAAAAATAAGACCTACGTCTCAGTAACACAAGACGTATAGCGTGCCAACCTTTACACAACTATTTAAGTATAATTAATAATTACTTTATCATAGGCAGGGATCAAGGTACTTTTGTGATAAACCAAACGACAATGGAGTGAAAATAATATCTTTAATATAATAATTCATATTTTAATAAGTTTCTATCATTTAAATAGCTTAAATAAATATATAAGCTGTGTTCGCTTGCCCCCCCAATCCACCTCATACACACTGACACACATCTTAACACTAAAACATACACTCACCCCCCATCGCTCACATACATTGCATAAACGTAAAGTTTCAGCTAAAGACTCTCACCTTTTCCAAACTGTACAGTATCTTCAACACTCATTTTGATTGAAGAACCGACATGCTGTGCAAAATACAGGAACTGTTAGTGTTACACCATACATCAAAGCCAGTGTAAGAGCTGCATACTGTACACGTATACAGATTAGAAGAGGTCACGGATGTACATCAAGTTTCTTTCCAATCCTGTATCACATTCTGCTTTCTGGCCACTAGGCGCCACTAAAAACCCATTGGAAAAAACTGTTTTTGCATAAATATTAAAAAATACGACTTGTGAAGAAGGTACTCTGGGTCACAAGGCAATTTGGTTAGACGGTGAAATGAACACACTAATCCGAGAGGAGACGGGGAAGACACGGATTCCTCTCAACATTTATGAAGAAGAGCTATTCTGAAACATGCTCTCGGATTATAAACGATTCAAAGCCTTTATGGGCTATAAATGCAAGGAACGCATTATGGAGAAATATTAATGTAAGTGGGTCACCACCTGAAGAGAAGCAACATAAGCCCAGGTGCATTTTCTAAAACATATAGAATGGTCACTTGAAACTAACAGCTGAGCGGCCCTTTAAATGATCATATTGGCCCCCTTTTTAGATGCATGGTGGGATTGTACAGAATAATGCATTTGCCCTGTCCCTGCCCTCCAGCTCCTTGCTGGAGATGCGTTTGGCTGACAATATCTCTTACTCCCTGCGTCCACATGATATTCCCACACCGGGGAACTCTCTCGGTTTGACCCGGAGAGCTCCGGTCGAAGCACCACTTCTCCAGGTCAAGACCCGAATCCTCTGGGTCGCGGGGGTCTTGACACGCCCTGCTCCCCGCCCATTTTCCCTTTACATGGGGAAGTTTTCCACCGGCAGCACCCCCCACCGACATCAGCGGGACCGCCCACCGGCATCAGTCCCGCGATACCCAGCACTAACTGACCAGTCTATGGTCGGAGCTTGTGAAGGAAGGCTATTTCAAGGAAAAGCATTATCCCCGACCACAGCTTTCCTCAGATATCGAACCAGACGACCAGTTTGCCCGTCCTTACCTGTCCCCAGGTAACAAAAGGCCAAACTGTCTGCCGCACGACTGAGATCCCGGACTGCAGACGGCCCGGCTCTTCTTCCACGTACTTGGATTTTTTCAAAGGAGCCGAATAAATGGACAACTGTAACGAGACGCACATGTTTAACACATCAAGGAATTAGAGTGGCGTTGGCGTGGATTAATTAAAGGAGATAAGTGGACGGTGGCGAGTGGATCGCCGTAGGGATATTACCTGATTAGGGTGCAGGAGGCTACCCTTAGGCTCTCGGTCGGACACAGCATACAAGCCATAAGAGGTGAGGGCTAGCCCAGCCGGCACAGCGGCCAATCTGAATATCTGGAGAAGAGGTCAAAAGTCTTCAGATTCATTAAAAGACAATGGAAATTATTTCAATAAAAGAACAAGATATATAGAAATATTAAATCGTGGCCAACATTTATTCCACAATCATGATTTTGAACTTTCATTATTGAGATGAACAGACTGGATTCGCCAAGCGTGGGGTACTTGACGTAGTGACGAGCTGAGCAATCCCCAATATTTATGCCTTAGATAGGTGTGACATGCAGAAACATATATGACATCACTCACGCCTCATAATTCATATAAATCCCTCCCCAAAGCCAATTGGGTTCTTAATCAGCTTCACATCGCAATGCACAAGCGGCCCAGTATACTTCAAAACATTAGAAAAATGACATCGTGACGACATCATAGCTGTAATATAGTTAAACTACTTTCTAAGAAGCCGGGGACAAATTACGACTGCGCTGCGTTTTCCAATGAAGTCATTACTTCGAACAATTTGCTGTGAGCCAGCGGGCGCAAATACCGTGAATCCCGGCTTCCGCGAAAGCGGCTCAGCCTGTGACAGACGCTAATCGCTTCTCCGCTTTAATGCTGGAGAGTATCCCGCGCGATAGATCCCGGACCTCTCGCTGCTCGCTTTTACCGTCTAACACATGTCTGGAGCGATTATTTTATAATAAAAGGCGTCTCTTGTTTAAATAATAATAGAAAAAAACCCAGGAGCGTGCAGCAATAAACATTTTAATTCATATCTAAAGCGAATGTAGGAAAGAATTTCAAGATGTCAATTTTCCCAAAATCAGAACGATGATCTGGAGGGTTATTAAATAACTGGGGTGTATTATATAGAGAGATAGTTATAATAGTAACCGGGGTGTATTATATAGAGAGATAGTTATAATAGTAACCGGGGTGTATTATATAGAGAGATAGTTATAATAGTAACCGGGGTGTATTATATAGAGAGATAGTTATAATAGTAACCGGGGTGTATTATATAGAGAGATAGATATTATAGTAACCGGGGTGTATTATATAGAGAGATAGTTATAATAGTAACCGGGGTGTATTATATAGAGAGATAGATATTATAGTAACTGGGGTGTATTATATAGAGAGATAGTTATAATAGTAACCGGGGTGTATTATATAGAGAGATAGATATTATAGTAACCGGGGTGTATTATATAGAGAGATAGTTATAATAGTAACCGGGGTGTATTATATAGAGAGATAGATATTATAGTAACTGGGGTGTATTATATAGAAAGATAGATATTATAGTAACCGGGGTGTATTATATAGAGAGATAGTTATAATAGTAACCGGGTGTATTATATAGAGAGATAGTTATAATAGTAACAGGGGTGTATTATATAGAGAGATAGTTATAATAGTAACTGGAGCGTATTATATATAAAGTTATACATGTAGTTGGGGTTTATTATATATAAGGTTATGAATGTAATTGGGGTTTATTATATATAAAGTTAAAGTTATAAATATAATTGGGGTGTATTATATACACAGAGAGGTCTCAGAGACAGTTCTATATGGTGTAATTGGGGTTCATACAGAGGTGTATTATAGAGACACAGGAATAGAGGAGCTGTGCTGTAGGGACTCCCCGTGAGATCAGGGGACAGTAGGCAGGGATGTGTGCCGGGATAGAGGCAGGCCTGCGATTTTAGAGGCTCCCGCACACGCCCGGCTTTACTTTCCCTCAGACCGCCGCCGGCTCTCGAGCTGTCATACGGTCTCTGGGACTCACCTTGGACACCATGCCGCCCACCTCCTACCACAGACAGTGAGTACGGCGGCCACGGAGGGACAAACCTCCCAATCGCGTTGCTTGCTCGACGTGATCACGTGACAAGCTCTGGCCGCTTTCACACTGAGCACCGGGCGCTGGGGGGGGGGGGAGGAAGGTGTCAGATACCTGCTGCACCTGCCATAATATACATAAATGTGTGTTTTATATCTTATTATACTACATTTGGGAAATAATTATTTTCCCTTCTGGATTCTGTTGGAAGTCTTTGTAATTCTGTTGTCTGTAAGCGGCTTGACGTTTATCCTCTTCCGTTCAGCTTATGGCTTTGCTTCTGAGGATATTTACAACAGAAGTCACTCAGTTGACTGGGCTCCTATTATTATTGTTTATATAGCGCCATCATATTCCCCAGTGCTGTACAATGGCTACCTATAGACTCATTGAGGCGTACAGATAAAGAAAAGAACGCTTGCCATCCTGTGAAAAAATACAAATATGTATGGTTGCTAGGGGCCTCACCGCTTGGCAACACACTGGTCTTTGTGAATATCCCAATAAAACCTCTACCGGAACCGTAGACCCAGGCTTTCTGCGTACAACAAAACTATACAATACTATATAAATAGTAAAAAAGAGAGATTTGGGGAAAAAAAACCTATTAAAAATGTTAATGAAGGGGCGCCTAGCAATAGGTTAGGGCGACAGCCGTGTTGCTTTAACGCGTAGGAGGCGTCCGTGTTCAGAAACCGTATACATGTATATGTTTAGATCCTAATACACCTATTGAAAACTAGGGCTGGAATCTGACAGCAAGGCGCGGCCGGCCGGCAGTGATTTAGGAGTTAATAGAGATAAAGCAGGAGATGGCAGCTACTACTATTTAAACTTGGCCAACATGCGCGACCCGGCACTGAGTGATCACCAAGACTCGGATGGATTATTAGAGTTGGATGGGGGGGATGCAACAGGTTTTGGTTCCTTACAGGGAACGTGCGGTATCTCCAGTTGGTGGCCATCTGGCTTGGTGGGTAAATGCCTGGTGGGCTGCTGGCTGACATGCGACCCCCACTCTCCAGATTGGGCTGGATATGCACCCCAGCATCCTGCGTAAGCGTGAAAAAGCAGCACTTTAACATGAGACTTCAAGTCAAACCCCGGGAGAGTTACCAGCTACGGCTCTCATACTTACCTGTAATGAACGGCATGCTTGTGAATGACGGGTCCACTTAAATGACAACATATGACTCCCTGTATTACCTTCCCTGTTGCCCAATCAATTCTATTTATTGACATATTTATTTAGAGATCAGCATGTGGCGAGAAAAATGCTAATAAATCCTTAAACGGCCTGAAATGTGTGGTATGCGTAAGAAAATGTTTGAGTCTTAATAAGACCCATTTGGCCCGTCTTTTCTTCCCTAAGGCTCAGTCCTTTGAGTTCGTCTCAATGTAATTAATACCAATAAATGAAACCAATAAAGTCGGATTCGGTGAAGATAATTCAATTTATTGAAGTCCAAGTTTTACAACAGTATATTCCAAACTTATTATTTGAAAACAAAAGCTACTTTAGATTAACGCGGAATAAATGTTTTCAGTAATGTACAGATTATATATTTAAATACATTTTTTTTGTACTAAGTTATATATATATATATATATCTGTGTATATATTAGAAAAAAAGAGCAATATGTTCCTTTTTTTTTTTTTAATGTTGCAGCGCAACTTACAACACACACGTCTGTGCAATTTACCTTGAGGTATCAGCCTAGTGAACAACACATAGAGAAATTCCCGTTCGATAACATTGTCCCTGCAGACCGGGGCCGGACAACCTTCGCACCCCCGGATCTGGTTACGTCCGTCCCAAGCTGACATGCGAACAGCGGCTGTCGGCGGCAGGATGCCCAACCCCGTTAAGAGAAGTAAACACATATTATTTAGATGATTATATATATATATATATATATATATATATATATATATATATAGAGTGAAAAAAGGAACCCAGACTTTTATGTGAATGGTTCTAGATCAAGAACTATAGTGGGGATGAATGAGTGTACGTAGGGACCGACTTCTTCCTATTGTGCTTCCTATATGCCAAGATCGTAAGTAAGGCTCCCGATTGGTGTTTTTTCTACCAGTATGTTGTGGTTGATATACCTGCTTGAATGCAGGTGACTCGGTTGAGTTTATCTTTAAAAAATGATAAGTCCGCCGTTGGTGTTGGTCATTACATAGAATCTTCACAATGGGCTGTTAAAGTCACAGTTTGTAAATATATTCGACCTTTAATGACCATAAAATGTTTTAACCATATTTTTATAATTCGTTTTTTATATGGTCTAGGAGCAAGTCCCAGTAGATGAATGTTGGCGGGACTATCTTCTTCACCTACTTTGGGGTTGCATGAAAGGCATAACGTTCCTGTTCCCATATATTATAAGTGGGCATTCGGAAAAAAATAACCTGGTTAGCCACATGCCATCGGAATGTCATTTATGTTCCATTTTTCTGGTGTGTTTGGGAAACGTCAAAATCCTTAAAAAGGTACCACACAGGTAAACAGATCTTTTCTAAGAAGTATAGGTTGATCCGTTGGGAAATTAGATCTTCCATTGGCCGTTTATTGTACCGGGAGTCATTGATTGCTCTCATATACTTGGAATATGCCGATACGCCTCCAAGCGATGATGTCATTAGAGGCTTGATGACAAGCTGGAGGGTCCAAGTGACAGCTCGATATAGGAACAAATTGGATATGGTTTGAGTGGAGGTGGCATGAGATAAGGAAAGCTGGTTAGACATCTACTAGGCATACATGGGATCTTTAAATGGTAGGCTACCTGGGACTATTGCTTTTCTGGGGGGAGTACCATCAAGAAAAGGCAAGGCTAGCCATGTGTGGTGGCAGGGCTAGCTGCATATGGAGCTAGCCCCTGACAGCCTTTGGGAAGGAGAGTGGATTGGGTATGGAAAAACGCTGGTCCCCTGCCCAAAGAAAGAAGAAACTGACCCTGAGACCCAGGGATGCTGCGTTTTTCCCAGAGACTCCGGGTCAAACCCAGAGATTTCCCAAGTATGCACCAAAAAGGGTCATTGGGATTCAGAACTCCACTGAAGAGATTATACCCCCCATGCATATAAAATATAGAGTGAGACGTCTTCTCCTTGCCATATCCTGTTAAAATATACCCCTCGTGCATTGCGTGTGAATTGTTTGGGAATACATCCTTTTCTATGGTTTATCCATGAAATGTGGTTGAATGACATTTTTTGGACCAAGCTCTGAATTCAACTTTCCAACTGAAACACATCTTGACAGAGACTGCAGCAATTTAATAATAATCATAATAATAATAATAAATTAAAAATAATAATGTTAAATAACAGAAGAATCACTCATATTGGTTACCATTTAACTATTTTGTAAATTTAGCTCCCTCATTATTTGTTTTTTAATAATCTTATTAGATTAAAATTGATGACCTCTTGGGAAAAATGGGTCCTTAGTTTATTCTGATTATATTAAATAATTGAACATTCGGTATAGATTTTTACTGAAATAGTAAAGTTTTGCACACTTACATTGATAGCTAGGAGCCTGATAATTTGTGTTGGCGTGGCAGCTGCAATACTAGAATATTTACCGAAAGATTCTTAGATAAAATCAGGTAGGATTTTGGTGTAGTATTGCTTGTGAAACCCCTATGTGCCAGAGTTACCCAACATGGACTAGTTACAAATAAATAAAACCACAGCGAATGGAAAATACATTGTATTGTTTACATCATTGGAAAGCAGCAGTACTAAAAAGCCAATGTTTTTACCCATTTCACATGAAGAAAGAAGTTTTTCGTTTGCTCTGCAAAACATTATTTTTCCATTTAATCCCTTTAGACAATAATAAAGATCAGCGCTATGAAATCCATAGTGTTGCGTTCGTATTTATGTTTATTTATGCTATATGTCGTGTAAAACATATATATAAAACAGGCCTGCATATTTCAAGTTATTTTTAATAATACATTTCGTCATGCACATATAATTCCTGTCGCCTCTGTGCCATACTTAATTATCGTCATACCTTATGATTCCCGCCCCCGAGGAACCTTTTTTTTTTTTCTTCTTCTTAAAAAAAGTAACCAATGAGTAAGCGGAACGCAGATGCATGCTGGAAATTATTATGAGATGGGGAGAGACTAGTAAGATAATAATGAACATAGGGAATTTATTTTTAAAATATCTTTAAAACTGCTAAACAGTTTAAGAAAAATATTAATACAATATACTGTATGTACATTTTTTATATATATATATTTATTAATGCAACTTAATTACAGTTTTGAGTGACAGGTCCTGCGTTATTCACTAGTGAACCTACATACAGCCGTGTGTCTGATATTGTACATACAATTTGTATTAAAGATTCCTTTTCGAATACTTTTCATCCTGTAAGTACTACTGTTAAATGAGATAATCGTTCTGTATTTATCGTTCTCGTTGTCTGAAAGCAGAATACGTCACATAACTAACACTGAAATAATACATTTCTGGAAGGTCGTTCTTTGTTAAAATAATAGATCATAATTATAATTATAAGATGGAGTAAAAAAAATAACAGTTCAGCCTCTATGTACAGAAATATGAAGTGCCCCTTTGAACAAAAAGGTGCAGGAAGCAGGTTCTGGGGTTTATTCACTAAATGGTGAGCAACCATAACTGGGAATTTCTTTAGAGATCTCGAAAAGAAAGGGATGGGGAGACATGCCTCCCAGCCCCGAGATCAAATTCTGCACCGGAGCCCCCCTGGAACCATCTCTGATTCCTTGAGCCTCTAAGAAGGACGACTCACCCACAACTCACTGTTTAGTGAATAAACCCCTTTGTTGAAACAGTCCTTTAAGAGTTTGGTATATAACCTATTGCTGCAGAAATCCGGAACATATTACATATAACAGACACAATCCGGTAACATCCCTGTATGTCGTTAGTGTTCAATTACCGGAAATACATCTTATATATATATATTGAAGACTTGTTATATAGGAATGGGTTGAAAAACCAGCCGTAAACTAGTGTTTTAATACTTCAACCTCTTTACACAAAGAGAAATAATAATAATATAACAAAAAATAACGCTACAGCCTACTTCACAGTATATACGCAGGTAAAGTGCAAGCCATTGTACAAGAAATGTATATTTTCACAGAGTTATAAGCATTTTTTTTAAAATAAAAAAAGCTTTTCCATTTATACATGTCACCAACAACCTAGAAGTATCTTGATCATGTATTTTTATTGGTAATACAGTATCGGCGTCAAACAATAGAAATTCTAGTGCATTTTCCCCTCCGTCACCGGCCTTTGCATTTAGCTACATTGTTGCATTGGTGAAACACAATCTATAGGACGTGTTTGTGCTTCATGTACGAGCAGCTCCTTTGGCTAGCGATTAGGCTTTGAGTTAAGACAACAGACGCTATATCAGCTCCTAGAAAAAACTCAGCAAAGAAAGTCATTTGCTATTAAACAATTACTTAGTAGAATCTTTGGGTTGACCAACACACGTCTTTCCAGATGTCCGCCTAGCCCCGGTTGTAATGTTGCGCTTGAAGTTGAGTTCTTGGACACGGCCTTTCTTCATGGGTCATCATACCATATCCCTGGTAATCCCTGGTATTACCTCTTAGAGGGTTTTGGAATTGGAGATATTTTGGGGAAGTAGGCATGATAAAGATATGCACCTATATAAATATTTAAATTTACTTGGATACTTTAATTTATAAGCTATAGCATGCTAGTTGATAAAGCATTCTGGCGTTCTACACGTTCTTGATCTTTTATGGTGGCAGTAAGGACTACTAATTATACTTATAAAAAAGAAGAACTTTTCCACAAATTACAGAATGTTACTTAATTTCATTGTCTACGCTAATTACGTCCCTGCTTTCCAGCACAGTGCTAAGTCCTACAATTTTGAAGTTACACATAAATTGATAGGGTCACCTCCATCGTTCTGTTGCATCTCCCTATAAACCCAAATAGCTAAAGAGCTACCTGTTGGTCACCTTTTTTCGTTGAAGCATGAGGTGCAAGTATTCTCATATCTAGTGAAGGGGTGGAGGTGAAACAGAAATTAAATTCCAGAGGAGCCACAGGAGATCAGCGGATCCCAAATCATCTTCTTGAATGGATATGTTCCACCTTCCCTCTCCAGCCAAAATACGTTAGAGAGGCAAAGATCTTCTTGGTCCAGCCTCAAAAAGGGATCCTCTGAAGTCTTCAAGGGGAGGTTAGTGTCCAAAAGGACAGCCTACCCCCCCCACACCAAAAAGCCAATTCTTCTGGGATCCATTGTGGCCATTTCAGTGCATCCAAAAAGCAAAAATGTGCCATAGTGACAATGTACTTGGTTTGAATAGCTATATCAATACAACAATATTGGTAAAAACCATAGACCATACAGGTCTCAGTCACTTGGCTGGCATTCTAAAATGGTAATAAAATGTCAAAATAATAATAAATAAAAGGTCCCAGCTGCCAGACAATAGGCTTAAGCAAGTGGATAAAAAAGATGCAGTTGAAGGGTCCATAGTGCCCCCGCACATACTGAGTTAAGTGGCTGGTGTAGCCCACCACCATACCTCACCGGTGAACCAAGCCCAGGGTGGACCTCCACATGGGCTCAGAAGCTCAACTCTCACATGTACTCAGAATGTAAGCCAACAGACCAAGAAGTGATGACTACATGGTGACTACCCTGAACTAATTTGTTAATTGGACATTATTATTATTTATCACTTGATGAACACATAGCTCCCGGGAACACACGGGTCCTCTTTCCAGAGACCTTTAATGCTAAAATGATCCTTTATTTTTTTTGTCATCTGGTGGAATAATTTTCACAATTCTCCGAAACAAAAACATCATTGGGATCAGACAATTTTATTCCAAACAATCTAACTATTACATTTAGCCTAATGGCTTTTTCTTTTCGGGTTGTTGAATCTGACCTTCATTTTCCAAGAAGCTTCTTAGATGCATACATAATTTAGTAATCCAAACAAAATGCGAAAGCTTCATTATTTATTCCTCCAGGCGGACTCATTAGGAGTTGTGAGTTTTTTTGGCATCGTGGTAAGAATGTCTAGTTAATTGGACTTAAGCACGTATATCCTGTGTGTTTCTTTTTTGTTCTCTTAATAAATTATTTGCCGTGGTTCTCGAATCCTAAAACAATTCCCAGGTTTAAAGTTTTCTATGCAATCGAGCAACAATCTTTATTATAAAAGTCATTAAAGCAGATCTGTCACTTTTCCAAAAATCCTGTATTTTACGGTTCTGTCCATGAAATAAATCTATGTAATCGCATTTGCATTAAAATAACCGATATTCCCGTTTTTAGAGCCCCACCTAATGTGTATGCCATGGAGAAAGACGTCCAAAGGACCTCCAAGATTATTCCTCCTTATTGCTCTCTCTCTTCTATAGATAAGTTGCTGATTGTTGCTGATTGGTTTGCGCAGCCTTTTGTAAGGGTGGGTGAGAAAAAGGACTTTAGGACAGGAGATAATCCTGGATCTGCCACAGACTGCAACTGATCTCGGCTTCAGGTCAATCGATAATTGACCCTGATTAATAAGTCAAAAACACAAGTTATAGGTAGTTTTTATAAACTAGGCTTTCTAGAATCTGTGATGGCGACAGTTCACTTAAAGTCGGTTTTAAGACAACCCTTAATATAGTTGAGTTTCACATCTATGCAGAGATGCCATGATGTCTCGACATGTAACACAAATTCCCGCGTCCCTTGTCTATTATCTATTGAGGGCCCCCCTTCCTATATATGTATCCTGTTTTAATAATAGAAATATTATGGAGAAAATTAATTCAATTTTGCTCAAAAATATTAGATATGCGGACAAACACCTTGGGTATGCTCAGTAAGAAATAAAAATACAGATGCCATTCACATGAGTTTAGGGCCCGTTTGCAACGGCCTACTTCTGCTCCAGGCCTACTTTAGGTGTGTTTGGCACAGCCTTATGTCCCTAGGTATGCAGTATGGAGGTCCTTCACTTATTCCTTCTTTATGAATATATTCCATAGAACTATCGGAATGTTATCACTATAGCTTGCTTCTTCACTGATATTTTGTATCCAAAATGGCCGATTTATCCTCCACTTCTCTTCATGGATATGTTTTTTTTTCATTTTTCAATTTTGAGGTTTATTTTAGTTTTTTTAGTTTTTCTATTAATACACAGAAATAATATAATAAATGCAGAAATATGTGTTCCCGACTAATAGAGAATGGCCACCTCAGTGCACCTGGAAAGCTCTATGGATGTCTACAAGAGGTAGTTTTATGGGTAACAGAACTGATTCAGTAAGAAGTAGTATTGGGAGTCGGATTCACTTCACATTAGGTGGCTTCATATACCCCCCAAATCGAGTCCCAAACAGACAGTGGGGCAAGTTTTAGCTACATTGTAAGCCCATGCGTTCTTCACGCATGTGTTTGATGGGTTATATGGAACCTTTGGAGACAGGAGCTTGGGGATAACTTCAGTTCACTGCAGAACCAGGCGGCCTTTAGTCCTCCACTAGTTGATGAACTACGATTCCCATAATCCTTTGTTAGTCTGTCAACTTGCTGCTATTAGCAAACGAATATGAGATGATAACTTTATGGCCGCTCATGCTTTCAGATGCTTTTGCTGAGATAACCTAGTGATTAGTTCGTGTACAATGGGATCCTTGCCAAAAAAATGACAATGAAATAGGAACGGTCCATTGGTTGCCATGGTGATTGCACTATTTCTTCTACTATGCATCATAATTGCACCTAACTACCCAATTAATATTTACTGCCGCCAATAAAGTGTTATCTTTGAGCTAACGTTCATGCGCATATCGGCGTATCAAACCTATGCAATCTACACACTAGTTTTGTGCTACAGAAATGGACAGAAAATTTGGCTTGTTATCCCTGAGTTTTAATTATTTACTAAACTGCTGTAGCCGTGATGACTGCCCCCTGTCGGCTTTTCAGGTGAAGTGCAGGGGCAATAATCGGATGTTTTATGAATTGTTGAATTCAGAGGAAAACGTTGAATCAGAAGCGATCCATGAGGGCCGTAACATCCATGGGGCAGGGGGGACAGCGTCCCGGGGCACACTTCGACCACCCAGCTCAAAAACCACAATGCTGCAATCAAAATATAATGGACAGGGGCATATAGAGTATAATAATTGGGTATATTATAAAGAAATATTTAGATGCATGGAAAGGAAACTTTGACGGCAGAATAGAACCATTCTAGTCTGCCCATTATTTCTGCTTTAAAACCTTGAATCATAATCAGCTCCTGGCCTCTTATTTCCTCTATGTTTGAATTTGTTCACTGTATTAACTTCCACCACTTCTGCTGGGTGGTTGTTCCACTAATCTACTACCCTCTCCATCCTTAAAACATCTTTGCACGACAAATAAATAGTTTATATTGATAAATATAGTTCCCAGATTCCTACATGCATTTTTTCCAGATATCTATTTTTTAAAAAAGTATAAAGATGAAAAATTTAAAATAAACAAATTGGGTTACCAGGTATAAAACACAAATATAAATATATACCTTAGTAAAGTACAGCGTGACAGCGCGGTTTTTTGAGTCAATGTTGTATTAAAAGCAGCGACAGACATGTTTAAAGGGATAGTCCTCCCAGAAATGTGTATATGGTATGTCTTTCATGACTAATGGCTGTGGCAGCTGTTTGGGGTAATAATGGCAGCGGTAGATGTAAGGGGAAGCTCCATTATGAGACCTAATTCCACAAATCACAGTGAATCACAGTTAAACGGGTCAGTCGGAGCTAGAACCGATATACTAATGGGATGGATACGCTATATCGTCGATCTCTCTTAGGACAAAAGGAATATTTGTGTAATTAAGAGGTCAGTCCCATTTGGAATTAAAGTGCACTTATCACAGTGACGTATTTAAACGTACCATCCATCCATGGTTCCAAAACAGAATAATGACACTGGCATTTGTCTTCGGGTCTCTCTTGCAAGGTGAACATTCCCACTTCACATTATAGGACATCATGTTTACGCCTTTGCTATGCATTACTAATGGGGAGTTTATATTAACTAAGGCAAGGGGAGTAAGGCATAAGCTGATAGTCCTCTCAAACTGGTTGCTAATTATTTAGTAGCTCAAGTTCTTTTCAATAGGCTGTGAAGTACCAGGTGATCTGTTCAGTAGAGCGTCTAGACACGTTTCCACAGTATTTTCGCCCCGTAGGTTTAATCAATAGTTATTTCCGTAACCTCATTATCGAGTTGGACTTAAGAGTCAGTGTATGGATTCCTGCTGGGTACCTCCAGCTTTGTTGGGCTATTTTCACACAGTTTGGGCCATGATCATGTCTAAGTTCGTGCAATTAGTGAATACCGTGGGAAGCTATAGACTTCAAACTACCCCACTGTGGGAGAGGAGAGGGGATTATAATACCAAAGAGAGCTCTGGAGAAAGTCTACACAGACTCTGTCACTTTGATCTAACTGTAATGTCGTAGACAGTGCTTGAATTAAAAGAATGGTGGACCATCACTGATCACCAATTCCATATTCAGAGATTCCAAAGAATCTGAAACCAAAAGTCAATCTTTAACCAAATAATGGAATCGGCAAATGTTCCTATTGCCTGATTAGATGAGTTTATGGACCCTTTACTCAATGTTTCCATAAATACATATTTTTCTTAAAATATTTCCTAAAAGATCTCAAATCTTCTACAAAAACCTGCAGATGCATTAATATAGTGGAGATTTGAGTTTTAGTCGATTTAGAACCATCTTGTAACACCCTGTTTTAATTCCGCTATTCTTCTCACTGTATATTGGTGGTCCCACGGTTGACTTGGGTGGCCCGTTGCCTCACTGATGGGAATGTTAGTTTAATCACAGCATGAGGGTTGCACATCCCCCTTACCGAGTGTGAACGTTCCACAAATGATACATTATCACAAGCATGTCTGACCACAGTCCCACAGGGCCATCTAATCATCAAAGGATAATGTAAACTACTTGTCACATAACATAACAGGAGACACATACAGGCAGCCATTGATCGGTGGTTAATTGGAAGAACCGAGGAATCAGCACCTGCTGTTATCAAACGTATTGGATTGTTCAGCTTGCCCGTTATTCCGCGCTAATTTCAGCAGCATGTCCTTCTATAACAAAAATATAAATAACTTCGCCCATTCTGGTTTAGTGGATATATACCTGGTCGGCTGCATTTCCCATTCAAACTATAAACCAGCATAACAATTTATAAGAAGTCACAGGATAGTGGCACTAAAGTCACAGTGGAAGGATTGGTAATCCTGCAGTAAATACTATTATCTTGCACGTACAAGTCCTCTTGATCCCAAGTTCTCTTTGGGATTGTCCTAAAGCCATCTTAAAGGAGAAGTATCTTTTAAAACGTAATATTTTCATGTTGAAGGGTTTCCGGAACCCAATATCATATTCCTCTATTCTGATTGGAGGGCAGCCGATAATATATATCTTAATATATAAATGTAAGTTTACCAAGTTTTTACCAACTGGTATTGTATTTGAGATAATAATAATATAGGCATTTTACTGTCCCTATTTTAAGGTTAATTGCCTCAAACCGGTCCTTCTGTCTCATTTAACTCCACCCCCAGCTGCCGCTACTGAAAGCAGGGAGCATACCCAAATATGCTTCTTGCATGTGATCGGTAGAACTCCTATTCTATTCAAAGGGAGCTGAGCTCCTGTTGAAATCAATGGAAGCAGCATCAGCCAATCACAGTGCTGAATACTGAGGCTTTGAGATGTAATGTGATTGGCTCATGATTCACTGACTTCAGTGGAATTGCTACTGAGCATGTGCAAGAAGCTTACATACTACTTCGGTGGAGGCAGTCGGGACGCCAACCTGCATAAAAAATACAATTAAAATAACTAGACTGTCCTTTTAATAATTTAAAAAAAAAATGTAATCAAATTTATGTTTGTTCAATAAAATATTTATCACAAAAGATCATGGTTTAAAAGATGTTTTTTGCTGCATTTATAAAACATTAATCAATAAACCTTTTGTGAATACTCTAATTGATATGACTTGGAATACTTCCCCTTTAAGATGTAGATAATTCATTCACAGGTTACCATCAGTTCATTCTTGCCCAGTTGGTACGCGTCATGCCAACCCATTGCACAAGGAAGCCGCTTTCTGCAGGACGCACAATTTACATCTTAAGGCACTAAGGGGCTGAGCCGTTTCTTTACGTCTAAGACCATTCTCCGCACTGGGGATGATAATTCTACAAAACCATTCATGTCATGATAGCGATGACCCACGCCGGTTCCTGAATTCTATTTAAGCATGGAATAAGGAAAAGTAAGAAATATCATAGAAATGGTCGACTGCCATTTTATATACATAGATACACTTCTAAATATATAAAATGTGGGGGGGTTTTAGGAATTTTGTCCTTGTCGTGTTACTGCAGTACAGTACTTGGGCCTCTATAATAATTGAACGTGGATTTTTCTGTGGAATGCAGATCTTGGTACGTACATCAAAAGAAAAAGAAATTAGGAAATAACACTGACTTGTTCATGCAATGTCATAGGCATCCTGTGGCACTATTCTCTTATCCAATGTTTTTTTTTACAATCCATATGATTACATTATATACAAATATTACAGTGGTTTTTTTTTTGGATTGTTTTTTTTTTTCCCCGTGGCACCTGGCAATTGGATTGTTCGCGGTGCCACTGCTCGTCAGACGTGTGTTTCGATAAATGAATGTGTGTGTGTCAGCATGGGTGCCGGTACAACGAGTTCGGAGGCACCGTTCTGAGGTTTCAGGGTTCCGCTGTACTCACAAATGTCCACGAAAAACTCATGGTTCTTTTGCTTCCATTCTTTGTACTTCTTTGACGTCAGATTCGGGTCATCGAGGAGGCTGTCGACGATTGCAAGATCCCCTTCTTTTGCCTGGAATAACAAGAAGTGAGCGTGAAGATGAAGACGTGCTTGGAACCAAAATACATTTTGATAACTCTGCTAGAAAGATGTAAATCCAAACAAATAGTGTCAACTGCCGCTCGAAACAATAAACCCTATAATTAAATATAACAATAAAGCAGGAACACGCTGAGCAGTGCTTCTTTGAGCAAGGCCCTCCCTATCATTTGTTTCTGTCCAAATTGTATATAATGACAGTATGTCCTCTCTGCCTATTGTACAGCGCTGCTGAATATGATGGCGCTACATAAGCCAATTAATAATAGCTGCTATGGATCCCTTCCATCTTATGTTCTGTGGGCTCCATTGTGCCTAGAGGTCATACATGACATGGCCAGACATTACTAGTCATTTTTAACCACCGTAAATAACAATGTTTAGACCGGTTTTGAGTCCATTAATTCTCTTGGTAGGCTATATACGTTAAGACAATCATAACCCATATCTGTATTTCTATTTTCTGTACTTACTTTTAAAGTGCTTTTCAAGACTCTAATGCGATGGAGTTTTTCATTTAAAACGGGGTCATTACACCTCTTTATGAAGGATCTCCTAAATTCCTGCTTGGTTGAAGGCCGCTGTTCGCCGAACGCTGATAGGCTGGCTTGTTCTAATGTTCGATACAGCTCCTGAAGACCGTCTGTACTGCACCTGCTTTCTTTCTTGTTTTCTGAAGGAGAATTCAACAATGTTTTATTTAAATTCAAAACACACATTGGCTAAAAACTCCAACATTTCTGTGGACAACAAGGTCCACTTTGGGCAGGGGAGGAAACCCTTGCTTTTTTGTGAGGCAGGGGTGGAATTGCCCTTTTGACCAGCCTTATAAGAAGCTTATGGACCCCTATTGAAGGTTATGTTTGTCTAGAGCAGCAATGAATCAGGCAGCATTTACACCACGATTGGATCCTTTCATTGACTGTGCACATTTCTGTGCACTCCTATCAGTGTTTCGCAGGGATGGATGGTACCTACAGATTTTTGTGCATCTCTATTACTGGGTTAGTTTGTTCGGATTGTCACTTGGGCTAAAAGTTGTCCTTTGAATTTTGCCTACTGTTTTTTTAATTAGGAATTAGAACATTATTTCTCGTCATTGATCTGACTTACACAAGGTTGGCCGCTTGTATATAACACCTTCACTTGTATTATAACTTATGCAGATATCAGGAAACAGAAAGTGGGGTAGATACGTGAACGCACGATCCCTGGTCCGTATTCCACCAAAAGGCTGATGAAACCAGCTTATTATCAATACTAATAATCCTATGGAGAGGCTAATATTGATATATATATAAATATAGATAACCTATCATTTCTGATTGATTCCCTTTCTCTAGACAGCGAGATGTATTCACAGCATCGAGATCATTAATATAATAATTCTCACAGGTATTTGCTGTAATAATTTATATTCCAGCATGGGATTCCAGCTCCATACGGATGGAATGGGTTCCAGCTCCATATGGATGGATGCATGTGGTTGAAGATCCATATGGATGAATGGGATTCCAGCTCTATACGGATGGATGAAAAGGGGTTGAAGATGTATATGGATGAATGGGATTCCAGCTCTATATGGATGCATGAGGTTCCAACTATCAAAAGGGAACAAGTATTGTGATCACATCTCTTCCTTTTTAATAAGGCCTCATCTAGCTACAAGCAAACGGATCCACATGTGTCACTGGTATACTAGAGAGGACTGAATGACGTTACCTTCTTTACTGGAAGTGCTATGCTTCCTTTTAAGGAGTTCATCTTCAGATTTCTCCTCCACCAGACCGACTGTCTTACCCCGACATTTTCCTTTAACATCCCTGTTCCTTGGCAAGCTTTGGCTACGTTGCTTCTGTGTCCTGGCATGAGAAGTGTGACCCCGTGGACATTCTGCTAGAGGGAAGGGTCCGTCTTTTTCGTGGTTATGGCGTCTTTGGACAGGTAGAGTGGCTTGTCTCCTTCTTTCTGGGGACATTCCAGGACGTCCAGCTACATATTCTGGGTCAGGAGGAACAGTCTGCAGGAAGTGAAGTCCTGAGCTGGTTAAAGGGGTTTCTATAAGGTCTTGCCAAGAACGCCTTTCCCGATAAGTGGGCCTACATCCCGAAGAGTGTGTACTTCCAGTGGCGTCCTGCCTCGAGTCTTCCGCAGAGGAGTGGGAGTAGGTGGATTCACTGGAAAAATGGCGACCATGCTTCTGTTCAGGAAACGGACTTGAAGAATTAACCTAGACAAAGCATACGGTCCCATTAGTTGCAATTTTGCTTCCACATTATTCTTTTACTAAACATATCCCTTTGTGATGTAAAGTAGTACAGACAAAAGTTGGGGAAATATTGAAACCCCAAAGACATGTAAGGTGTATGTTGAATGTAAACAACGTATGGGGTATGGCGTTTAACTCACAGAAGATGTGCGGTGATAGTTGTCACTCACTGTGGACGGAGCTTCCTGTTTCAAGGTCATAGATCCATCAATATCATCTTGATCACTTTCACTCCAGTAATCTAGTAATGGGGGGAAAAAACATTATTGCTGTATTCTACAAAACCCGAAACATACAACTCTTGGACTATAACATTGGTCTTATAGGTCTATCAGAAATTATTCAGAAATGGTAACTTTGGTACCTTCGTTGGGTCTGACGTCCTTTTCATCTGGTGTGTACCCAATAGCTGCAAGGCCTAGACGGTTCATCCATCTGTCAAACAGAAACCAGACATTTAATCCATAAGTCTTGCTAGTTAATTGGGTGGTAATATATATATATATATATATATATAGAGAGAGAGAGAGAGAAAGGGTTCCTGTACATTTAAATATTGTTCCCATCACACTTCTGTAAAGAAAATAGTTGGTTATAACCTTGTTTTATGACATCAGAAGTTTTTTTTTTTTACTTGAAATTTGTATTTAGACGTGTCTGAAGTCATTGTGTCTGAAGTCATCGTGAACGTCAAAATTTACACTGGACACCTTATTATGTTGGACAAGACTTAATAGTGTCCACTGACCATGTTTTAACGTGATTCTAGGTCATTTGGCTCGAATGCTGTCTGCCCACCCTCTGTTTCTATCAAGACTGTCCTGGCCAAATTGGGACTACTGACCACTATGTATTTCCTTTCTTTGCTTCTACGTAATTATTATTGATTTTTAGCAGAATCACACCTGTCGGATGACAAATCTCCTCTTTAGGAAAGAGTTTGCAGGAGTTCCAGCTTAAAGACCCAGGTAATTTAACCTGATTTGGACGTCACTGGGTGAACAAAATTGGTGGCATCACACAGACCTTTCTCCATAAAAAGTGGGGACTGGATGACCCACGCAATGATGATCCAACGCAAGTTGACGTCATCCACAAATCTCTTTTTTTTTGTAGAATATGGATAAATGATATCAGACTGGTTTGATCAATTTCTAATAAAAACACACATGAACTCCTTAAATAGATTAATTAAACACCTAATGATTCTCCAATCAATCTCTTCTCTAGGCTGCTTTTTAATAGCATCTAAGCATGTTCAAGATAGCTTATAGATATTTCCTACTCCTCTTATTTTTGCACTGCATGTGGATTAATTCCAGTTGGAATCCATATTCCAGGCACTGATCCTCAAGCAACTCAGGATTGTCCAAGTAATCGGCTCCATTGTCTTCCAGTCTATTGATTATTCCTTTGCACCAAGGCTAATGGTCTAATCAATTCCCCAAGTAACTCTTTTCTCTCGTTCTCTCTGTGAACTACGTTGTAAGGGTTGTTGTTCCCCAATGGAACTAATCAATATTCTAAACCAAATAGAAATATTTTGAATACTCTCAAAGGAGCGTCCTTTTACCACCAATAGCACTGTCTATGGCAAAAATATCTCAGATTTTGCAGAAGGCTTAATTAAAGGGTATATGTAATATAAGGTTTTTATAACTTTTAAGCATGAACCATGCATAAGAGGGGTTTTCATTCCCTTTAGAAGTCAAATAATCAGATTAGACTTCTATAAATTTATGGTCAGCCTATACTTAAGGAAACGTCTATATGAAACGATAAGTACATTTTACGCAGCTTCTATGTAGAAGACAAAGGTTTAACCTCAAATAAACCAGTTTGGTGTTTGATTATTTGTTTAATTGCAAGGTTTATGGCAAAATCATGACTGGGTTTAGTAGGGGAAGACCCTCTTTAGTAACCCAAATCCCTTTGCTCTTCTTTCCTCTCTTGAGCTCAGAATGTTTGCTGGGTATAAGTGTATCCCAGAGCTCTGTAGCCCTAAAAGTCAGAATAATTTGTGTAGAAACAGCTAAAAAATATTTATAAGGTATATTGTACAAGGTTTGAGTCTTTACAGCAGAAGAAATGGGCGACTAGATGTGCTGATCTGCTGTCTAAAAAGTATGGCATGATGATCGCTATTACCAAAACAAAGACAAAGTGATCTATGGAACAGAAGCACGAGTGTCAGAGTACTCCAGTAGATGTCAGCCGATCACCAGTTTCCATCCAAACCGTTCTAACGTACTGCCAATGGAGAGACGAGTTTGTATGTGAACTGCTGGAAGTTCACTGTATTGTATATTATACATATCTAAATCTGAATGAACATTTATGCTTTGGCTGGTGTGAGAAAAAAAAGTATATCTGAAACAACAACTGAAACCTGCAGTTAAAATGATAGAATGATCTTATGAGAACGAATAGAAATATTGTAACGAAATAACCTCAAGTCAGTCTCATCAAAGATCCATGTTCAGAATCAAAGGTTTGTGGAGCTCCGCTTTTTCGTATCATGTTATTTGGGAAATGCTAGTTCGATACATCTCAAGAAACCAACGTGACTTTCCGATCATACTAGGTCAGCCAAGAGCTTCATAGCAGATATAACCCTTATTAGACATCGCTAGTTATCATTCATATCGGTTTGTCATCCATTTGGTTTTAGCAGCAAACCAATAAAAAAAATACATTTATAAAGTTATCGAGTTGTTGCGTATTTTTGGTAATATAGTTTTAGTTGTTTTGAGAGCATTTGATCATTCCGAATGTACTAAGCTGAACAAACCAGCTGCGAGAAACAGGATCCGATGCAACATCTCCCCAGTCTGCGGCCATCAGAAGGCATTGATAGACCTACCGCACTACTTGGGACATCCAAGTCCTACACTGGGAGGAAGCCTAGACCATTAAATGCCCCCCCAGTAAATATACATCATCCCGCCCCAAGGACAGACACTGGAGGTCTAGATGCATCAGTCCTTATCAAGTGATGACCGTCTAAAAAATCTCTGCCATAGTAAACTAAAATAAAGAGATTTTACGCTTACATTTTTTATTTTTCTTCATATTTTGTGTACTTTTGATATGTTTACACAGAGGATAGAAACACAATGATTTAATGTGAAACTGGGGCTTTTGGATGAAGCAGGCATTGCGGACTCGGTAATCTGTTTCGTTATGTGCCCAGGCTCTGTACTATAGTTTGCCGAGGGATTTGGCTTCACGCCTTTCATTATCTTTCCCGTATTGATAAATAGCCGGAGAGGCCTATTTTTAGCCGGCCCGTTCTCTGCTGTCTCATACAGCCCGTCTACCGGCTCAGCATCTCATTTCAGTGCAAGAAAGGTAATCGTATCTCATCCTTTAACATTTTATTTAAATACTAAGAAATGAATGTGTGGAATTCCGAGGAACAGCCACCTTACTGATTACTGAACTGCATGGCAGATAAGACCCATTCTGCCAATCTAATCCGCCCATTATTCCTGATGTGAAGACTCATGCCTTAATCAGTCCCTTTTCTTCTTGATTCAGGAGCTATATATGCCTCCTCCTGCATGTTTAAATTATCTTAACATCTACCACTTCTGCTGGGAGACGGTTCCATTTGTAAGTAAATAAGCTCTTGTTCTGACATTTCTCCTCCTTTGACAAAAAACTTCCCTCCTGTATTTTGTTAAATCGCTTTATATATTTCAATGTTTCTGTCCCATCTCCCCCTCTCTCCCCCCTATATTTTTAATATATCAATTAAAAAACATCAGCACCATCTTAAATTCATTTAAAATGTACCAGCACTGAAAGGGTACTGTATTTTTTTTGTGTGATTCACTAATAAAGTCTCAATAGGTCTCCAGGATTTATGCCAGACAAGTACCAGTTATTCAATTGAACTACTTTGCTACAAATGTAACTATTTGAAAGAGCTCAGCAATTAAGAGTGAAATGGGTTTTAACGTTTAACCCTTTAAATACTGGTTTATGTTTCATTATCATGATAACTGAATTCTGGCTAACCCTGCACAACGGAAACCTCGCTATTTAATATAATTATTCATGTTGCTACGGAATTTGATTGCGCTATATAAACAATAAATAATAATATATGACTTAACAAACTTTGGGAAAATACCGGTTAAACAAATGAGGCCTTTGTGTCCTGGGAGTTCAATTTATCTTTTTTTTAACAAAAGTTTACTTTTATACAGATTATTGCATCAGGATAGTTTGCGATCATCTGTATGCAATGCTACGTAAAGGAAAGCCACCCAAAAAGCTGGATGAATGCCCTATAAATGTATCATATTTATTTTCTTGCACCCATTCCAATAAATATTGAACGTAACGGTGACATGTGGGGAGTGCGTGAGGTTGTGAACTGTTCTGTAATTGTGGTTCTGTTTTAATCTCTGGGGATGGTTCCCGAGCGGCTCCCCTATTAGCGAGGATATCACATAGGCAATGCAACGTGACAGCGGATGACATGTAACCGAATCGTGAAGTCTGTGCGATGTCATTTAAAGCACCGCCTGCCAGAGTGAGCGCATCAAGTGAGATGACAGTAATGACCCACGTAGAATATCCGATTCCTTGATATGCCCGCCATGGAATATTTTGTACATCTGTTTCCTTAGGGAAGCTGAGCGCTAATGTGCTCGATATCTAGGATAGCTACACGCTTAAATGGGGAAAGAAAAAAAACCCAAATTGCTTAAGGAGGAATCTTTGAAAGCAAAATCTGGAGACTATAATCCAAACTGGTTTAAACAGAAAATTCTACAGCATTATTTAAAGGAACAGGAACTAAAAATGTGATTTGATCATTTACGTATGGAATATAGTACGAAAGGAAGGGGACTGTAAAAGGGCCGATAGCCAAGACGTGGGGATCAGACTGTCTAATGTACCAGTAGCCCTTAAAGAGAACTGTCAGGGACCCTTAAAAGACAGCTTGTGTTCAAAATGCTTTGTTTATATAGATTTAGATAAATTAATCACTGTCCGTTTAAATAATTAGCGCTAAGAAGTCCCAGAAGCTTATGTAGCCTCTACATCTTCTATGTTGCCCAATAAAAGATATGAACTTCAACTAAAGTATTCAAACCAGTATTTTAAGCCAGTATGTAGTGTGTATGATTGTGTCCTGCCACATTTATCAAATAACCAGCTTAAAAAAAGGTTGCAGGTGTCACAATGACCCATTGTCTTTTTGGGGGACCACGTCATTAAGAGGGCTGCTGCCAGCAACAATTCTTCAAGTGCGTTCAGTGTTAGAGACATCCATCAATCTCACTGCTCAGTCCTTGCAGACGTTTAGGAACGTGTGTCCCTTACAGAACAGAAGAAAACTTCCAAGGAACATGGCGCCAACATGGGGTTGTAGACAGAGGCTTACCATAAGGGTCCACAGAAGCGGTCCCTTGGGCCCCTACTTCAGCCCCCAGGGGCACGCCATGGCTGCAATGGAGGTGAAGGTTTATGTAGCTGGTAACATAGAGTGCTTCTTTGTGGTCTATGTACTGGTATATGGTATATGGTCAATGAGGAGCCCTGCCTAGGGTCCAATTATCATTACAGATGCCTCTTCCAAGGACCTTATGCTTTAATTAATTTGGAGCGAACGTTATCCAAAGGGCACAAATTTTGTCCCTTAAACTTCTCATTAATCATCACCCATTTTAATTTATACCTAACCTTAACGACAACAAGGCTGGAGAAAGTCAAGGCTGCCAGGAATCAAGAAATAATTACTCCCCGCTGTGATTTATGAATCCGCCGCATTTCATTACCCAGCCTGGGCTTACAGGTTAAACAAAATATTATCGCAGACAGGTGAGGGCAGATAATACCGGTCATCTCCTATTGTGTGTGTGTATCAGCAAAAATTATTTTATCATAAGTCAAGCCACATACTGTATCTGGATAACTATATAAAGCTGTAAAGAGTAAACTTTAATCAGTCCCTAGTTTTACCTTAGATTCAGGAGCCATATGTCTATCCTATGCATGTTTAATACCCTCACTGTATTAATGGCTACCCCTTCTACACAGGGGCCCCTGAGCACTAAGAGCCTCTAATACCTTATGGATTATCCAGGTTCTGCCTGCTGGGCATCATTCATCCAGTAAAGCCACAAAACGTCGAGTCCTAAAAGGCTTACGAAGCATGAGATTAAAAAGTTTAATTCTATGTGTAATATTGACTTTGTAACAAGAATCAGTTACTTTTCTGTCTATAAAAAATGCGAGTACAAGTTCGCCTCACAGTATATTATAATATAAATTGAACCCAGTGTCACCACCAGAATGTCATTTTATCACCGGGATCCGCACCTCTTAATTAAACCCGATATCTTTCTTTAAATGGTACGTCGGAGCATCGGGTTTTATACCTCATCATTTTTTTTTTAAGACATCAATGTCTCGAGATCCTCTCGTGTTTTACGACGCCAAGGTTTGAAAGTACAATTGGAATGCTTCAAAGAAATGCGAATCTAATCATAATTCATCCCAAATAGCCTATGGAAATATAACGTTCTCTGAAGCGCCGTGCCAAAAGTATAATTTAAATGTGAGATGCACTTTGAAACATTAATAACTGTCCATTTGCTGTAATTGCAAACATAAAACAGATTTTTTTTTTGGGTCACTGGTTGTATCCTAGACGATGTATAACCAAGTTTAATGCAATTTATGTGAAATGAATACAAAAATGTGATTTAAAAAAAGAAAGTATCACATTTTACACATATTTTTCTACTTCAAATGTTCTTTTATATATAGCCAAGATTTTTCTCCTTTCCTCTTCTCTCCTTTCCTTCTTCCTACCATACTTTTTAAGTCAATGAAATAGCCAAACAGTACTTATATTTTTTACATAGCGAGCCGAAGTGTTACGAAGATAAAAGAGAGATATGTACATCAGTGACATTATTAATTTATCAGAGTCAAACATGGTCGCTCTGATAAAGCAGCATGGGGGCATTAATGTTGCAGCACACAGCCTGTCCCTCACATCCCGTCGGGCTCCCCGGCAGGGGAAAGACGAGGGCGAGCGTGTGAGGACGGCACACTATGGTTCTGTGTGCTCTCTTTAAATGAAATGACAACAAGGATAAACATCTGCTTCTTTCTATATGCAATTGTTCATCTTCTCTCTGAAATCATAACCTTTGTCCAGTGTCAAAGGACCCACCACAGAGTAAAAAAAAAAAAAGAAGCTAATTTTTATATAAAGGTTTATCTTGGCTATTTAGTATGTTGAACTTTTACATATATATATATATATACAGATTAAAAAGAAATATAAAGCAGAGGAAAGCGTAGTTACATAGTTACGGTTACATGTGACTTTAAAATATATGCATTGAGTGTTGAGGGGGAACCGCCATGTTAGTTCATTAGAGGTTAAACACAATGAGTCCGGGTGAATGATAGATGCATCCACCATGATACTCGGGCAGCGTGAACGGTATCTGTGACGTGATGCCTGAGCATGTACGTGGCATGGCGGTTTTCTTTATTGCAAATAAATGGCTACAATTAAATTGAATCAGTCATGTAAGACCGGTCACGTATGCATGTGTGATGTGAAGTATTGTTCTTTCAGAAATGTCATCTCTAAATGATCTACGACTAGGCTTGTAAGGAGCATCTTTTATTAGTAGGGTTATGAGGAACTCGCACAGACCATCCAGTGCCAAGTGTCATGGCAGACATTCCTCCATCCTCCTAGTAACCACTAGGGATGCAAAAAGTTACATACATTTTTTGGACATAGATATCATTTCTTGAGATGGAATGATTTTAATCTCTCTCAAAATAGAGATGATGAGATTAACCTAAAAGTTTATGTAACTTGATATCTTTTGGCATATTGGCCCAATAAAAGGTATCGACTTCAACTAAAAACTAAATTTTGACTGTATTTGCTTTTAGTAAAGGGGTGCGGATGAATGCAAACACGTTATGGCTCTAGATGGTCATCCATGTGAATAAAACTCATTTTTTATGCCACAAGGATATTGAAAACAGCTAATTGTTGCCCACACCGGGTTCTTGACCGTCAAAGCCCATCTATATCTATCCCGAGTTGTCTTTAGTTTTGTATTTAAGGCATGGTCGTTAGGTTCTGGTGGACAATGCCCCTTACTGCTCCAGTCGTGGGCTGGAAATGCCTGGTTGGAGCATAAAAACATAACATGTGGCCTGTCATATCCAGCCCTCGTTAACCTCAACCCGGCCCTTCTTTTGTTACTTGTCCCTGTGGTGAAAAAATCATCTTAAAGGTCGTCTTACCTATTCATTTCTTCAAGACAGTCAGTGGCAAAGAAGAAGCTCTTAATTTTTGGATGACAAGCTTTGAAGGCACTAAAAAACATAAAAAAATGTATTATTATCTTTATTTTATTAAAGTTTGGTATAGCTTATGAGAAGAATGTGTAGATTAACATGCTCAGGAGAAGACAGAGGACCAGTTGGGGGGGAACTACTCATTTTCTCAGGTTGACCAAGTCTTCTCCAAGGTCTTCTCACTGGACTGAACTCCTGTATTTAAAGCCCTGATGAGGAGACCCCAAATTCTACATTCTATTACTTTAAAGAGAATGTCGAAGATTTGGAGATAGCAAAATGTCCCTGTAATGAAAATGTCCCAGACCAACTCAGATCTCTAATGGGTGGCATCGGGTTATCGGTAAAAAATAATTTGGTTTCACCAGATACATTTGTATTCTTGCTATTGTTCTTGGCAGATTTTCTTATTTATACATAATTCCTTGAACAATCTGCGAGACAATACCGAGTCAGATAAGAAGCTAATATTATTCTGCAGAGAATCCTATCTGTAAAGTATCAAAATACAATTTAATCTGAACGAATAGCAATGTATTTTCCAAAAGTTAAAGTTCTCGCTAGTCCCATTTTATCGTTTTATCAATGTATTCCGTACAGACCGTTACAAATGCCTTAAGAACGGTAATAACATTTTAGAATTGTAGTTTCGTGAAACAAATGTATTCACGTTGTAAAGCTGCGAGTCCCCAGATCCAGTACCTCTTTCAGAGCCGTATTTCAGTATTACACATCTGCGCGATGTACACGGAATACAAATGTCTAAAAAGGCATCGAGTCCTGGTCGTAAAGGTAGCATTAAACACGAATAACATGATGGGGTCCTCAGCAAGTTCTCAATCCGGTCTATCAGATTGCTAGTTGTATGGACAAAAGCAAATTCGTAGACAAGACCCCATGTGGACACCAGACCCTTCTTCACAGCTTATCCCTTTTTTAAGACCATTTCTATCATTAAAGGTGTTTATTCGTTGTTTGACTTACCGGTTTCCTTGGTCTAAGACTCCTTTGAAGGCTACTTCTTGGCTACCATAGCCGACGACAATAGCTTTCTGCAGTGGCAAAAAGTTGATCTAACTCCGTAAACCATTTGTATTTGCCCTTTCAGTATAATAGAGGCGCAAGACTAACATTTTGAGTTCAAAGCTAATAAGGACATAGAAGTTCTAGATCTAATGGGAGGCCAAACAGTTGCTGCTTTCGCCCCTGAAAACTCCAGGTAGCAGAAAACGATAAAAAAAAATATCAGAAAATATCATTTTTGATCTTAGAGGGTTTCAAACGTTTTGGGAGTCTCAGGACAGCTATGATGTACCTTTAAAAAAACATATGTGATAATAATTAAGACACGATCCTTCTCTAACGAAGGAAAGCATCTGAAGTGCCTGCAGCTGTAATAAAGAAGTACTCACTGCTTCTTTCTGCACTCGATGGCTCGATCTATCCTGAATTCAGGTAAACTAATAAAGCCTTCCGCCTTTTCATCCTGCGGAAGAAAGATATGAATGAGGATTAGTATGGAAAAAAAAGAACAATTCAATCAGACAGCCATAAAGCACAGACCGATAGAGCTGGCCGAGGGTGCCGAGAAAGACCACTTTTCTCCAGGAGGTGGGTTTGGGGTTTTGACCAATTTGTCCGCCCGTGCAGACCTAGTTCATAAGCTTATACCTGACACTAAAGGGTTATTTATAAAAAGGAGCTCTACGTCCAAGTCTCTTTTCCGTCTCTTCACCTGTACGCTTTCTATGAGGCTGTCTGATTGAATTTTATGCATGAAAACAAAAAGTGTCACTTCTTATTATAATATCGCAAAACGCAGATAAAACCAAGGTATTGGAAAAAACCCTTCTAAGGCTAGGTTTCCACTTGGGTTTTTGTCCGGCGTTTTTTTCTTGATGAAAAACGCCAGGAAAACTGCCAAGAAAACTGCCACTGCATTTACCTGCGTTTTGGCGTTTTTTCTGGAGTTTTTTCTGGCGTTTTAGCCTTTCTGTGGAAATTGCTTTTTTGACCTTAGGCAGTTTTTCCAGCCTTTACAAGTTAGAAGTTTCACCCAGCTAAAAGGGATTAGGATAAATGGCAAGTATCTGCCCTCTCCTGATGTCATTTACTTGGTAGACCATTTTGTCTCTTTTCTGTGGTTTGTAAGGCATGCTTTATTCCGAATGTCTGCTCCTCTGGGAAGATTGGCCCCAAATGATGGTGCAAATTGTTTGCTGTTGCTTTTGGCACGCAGGATCCAGTCGCGTATGTTTGTTTGTAATGGCATGTTTGTTCCAAATGGTGTAAAATTCAATATGAACCAGTCCAGGACTTTGTTTTGTGTGAAACTGTTTGTTTTCGGCCTATTTCTCGTAGGACACACAGATACTGGGTCCATCCTCTGCATTGTAACTGTGGAAAAAACGCCATAAAAAACGCCAAGGCAATAAACCCACATGGCTTTTTCATGGCGTTTTTTCTCTCCCATAGACTTCTATTGGAGAAAAAAAGCCAAGATTTCTTGCAAAAAACGCCAGAGTGTCAACATGCTGCGATTTGGAAAAACTGCCACAGAGCCCAAAAAAGCAGAAAAACGCCAAAGAGGACTGAAAAAACGCCAAACAGAAAAACGCCAAGTGCATATGGCATTTTGCGATTTCCTATTGAAGAACAGCTAACATCTGGCTGCAGCCGTTTTTCACTAAAAAAACGCCAGGTGGCGCTATTGGCGTTTTTATAGGCGTTTTTAGCAAAAAAAAAACAAATGGAAATCTAGCCTAAAAATGGTGCTTGCGACTCCTTCAACGCCATCCCCAACAGAACTCAACTAAGTGAATTGCTTTTTTTGTTTTAGTTCTGACATAGAGCTGTTTGTTTTAGATGTTAATCGTTTAACCCCTTAATGACAAAGCCCGTACATGTACGGGCTCAAAATGTATTGTTTTGAATGGGTTTTGGGACCGCCCATTGTCCTTAAGGGGTTAATAGACACCGATTGTCTTACGATTGCTGCTACGTTTGTGACGCTTTTATACATGAACCTTAGAATCCAGATTTCGGAATCATTTTAAAACGCGGTCTTGTGTTCTTTAAAGAACCACCAGGAATAGAAGCAGAGATCTTTCTGGAGACGTTTGTTCCGTTAATATGCATGTGGGTGTAGGTGATCATCAAAAACGACTTTTTTCGCACAGCGATGGTGCGTTTCCGTGTGGTTCTGGGTAGCAAACGCTGTAATTTCGCCAATGGAGCGTATCAGAGCCTAGATAGCATTCTTAATAACAGACAAACACTTACCCAAATGTTTTAACATAATTGCTCACTTTTCTCTTCTACATTCTGAAGCTAAATTGTGTGCAAAATCCGCTGATAATTTGGGATAGATTATTGTATATAGCTTTTTTTTTCTTTCTCTCTCTCTCTCTCTCTCTCTCTCTTGAAATTTGATTTTGGGTGCTGCATTGGATAAAGTCAAATAAAATCTCAAGGACTTTTCAATACCTTTTAGCGGGTAAACATATTCATGGATCTAGAATCACATCTTCTTTCATCTGAAAATTTAAACCTACGCGACTCCCTTTAATTCTAAATTTCTTTGTGGCTTTCGTGATGTTAAATCGTATATATTGTGACCCTAAATATGAGTGCACCAGTTAATTTAGCTGCAGAAATGGTTGACGGGGTCTTTAGGGTTAATTTAGGGGCAGTTATGGTTAATGGGGCGTTTAGGGTTAATTTAGGGACAGTTAATGGATGGGAGTGATGAAGATGAGTATGAATTTTATGATAATACATTTTTTTTTAAATTTCGGGCCCCAAAATTAAGGTGCGTCTTATACATGGGTGCGTCTTATACATGGGTGCGTCTTATACATGGGGAAATACGGTAATTGTGGGTTACAGGAAAAAATGGTTGTTACTTACATTTTGGTTGGTGTACCAGTACAGAGAAGAATCCTTTAGAATGAACCAATACTTCTTCCATTTTTGGGTAAAGTATCCTTTGGCATCTTTCTTTTTCCACAACCAGCCTTCACAGTCACCGTGACCCAAATCCTTGCACGAAATCCGCCGTCTGCTACCACTGGTAAGCGAGCTTCCTGAGATATCGGGGGGGAAAATGATGGAAACTAAGTTATTAAGCTTCTACTGTCTACAACAAATTATTTTGAGATTAAATACATTTTTCCCAAGATTGGTCTTCCTTAACATACGGCTCGTATAACATCGGAACAGGACTAGAATTTCATACTAAATCATTTTTATTGTGTTGTAGTTGATCATGTATTACTACAAAGTTTATTAAGTAATTTAGGCTTTTTGAATATTTACTAAGTGCCTTACCTTTTGATCTTTTTTTGGTTTTAACCCTCAATGATGCATAATGGAAAGACTGTACAATAAAAATACAAGTCAAGAATTAGAATACACTGTAATATTGGGATAAAATAAAAACTATTGGTGTAATGGTAACGTTACAAAGATATGTTATCGCTGATACAATAATCATGTCTATATTATCTATACAGTATATATATATATATATATATATATATATATGTAATACCATGTAAGTGTACAGTTCATTTTGCTGAATGTAAAGTTTTTTAACTAAATTCAGCATTAGATAAATAATTCTTAACGCTGCTGAATACCCTTTCCCAGAAATAACTCTTTGATAATGTAAGATACTTATTTTTTCATGTCTTTGTCGGGAACATGTAATTGTCATGTGACAAAAAAGTAGACACTGATACGTTGTTGCCATAAAAAAACCACACAGATTTTCTTTAGGGAACTTTTTCCATGTGATTTAGCCTTCAGAGGAAAAATATAAAAATGCTAAGGTTTATTTGCTTAACATAACAGAGAGTAAAATGAATGCCTGAGTATAACAGGACTTTGACAGATTTCCGGGTAAAATATATATTGACCATTCTGGTTCTGCGAAATGATCCCGAGCCATTTTTGAAGACGGACTCCCTTCAAGGCTTTAGATCACGCGCTGCATCTAATTACAGGATTTATCTTAGAGCCTTCACCAAACAATAAAGCCATTGTTAATTATAGTGGCAGTTCCGACTTCCAAATCCTGATGATTACATGCATATTTCTCAACGTGACAGGAGATGGCAAAACGTTTATGGAGTCGTTTATCAGGAAGGAAAGCGCCATCTTCGTAAATGACCCAAAAAAGACTGCGGACTACCATAGTGAGTAATTACACACGCCCCGGCTGTACTAAAGACTATGTTCAAATAGCATTCTGGATTCCAAAATTGATTTCTTTTCACCCTCTTGGATAGAACACAAATAATAAAAAAATAGTCTACATGACTCGTTCAGATTATTATTGGTGAGAGAACATCTGTGTTTAATACAGCGACTTTGTTTTTCAGACTGTTATTAAATATGAGCTAGGCGGATTTAAAAGGGCTTTTTTTTGTGGAGTAAATTCGTTGTGGTTGCTGGAAAATGTGCCTATTTTTAGCGATACTACTACACCTTCCATACAAACCAGGGGGGTTGGAAAAGTCACAACAAACCTAGAGTTCTTGGATACATTTGAGAAACAGAAGTGTCAATCACCATCCTCCTGAGGTTGTGTTTGTTGAAGCAAGATGAGGGTTGACACGCCAGTCTCCTAGGTGTCCTTCAGCAGATACATGGCTTAGTAGACATGGCCTCTTGAGGATAAGTGATTTTCTATGATAGACAAATTCTTGAAGCTGCAGCAATCCAGCCGTCTCTCGGTGACTGATATGAGCCTGTCCGTATTGTATATATCCTTAACAACCTGATGCTCATCTCCTGTGAATTTGCGAACCTCTAATAAACTCAGGAACCCCCAACACACACGATATTCCTAGACTAGTATATTAATTATATGATATCAGCCAGAATAGCACATACTGCAGAAAAATATGACATCATAAGATCTCATTTAGAACAACGCACAACCGCAAGGTAAGCAGGAAAGAAATTTGCTTCTAGAAAGGCAGCCAACCTTTTTCTCGAAGGTATTAACTGAATCTACCAAAACCACTTCACTTGGCAGTGCATTCAAGATCTTAACTGCCCTGACTGTAAACAATTCTTTCCTTTGCTTAAAACTTTCTGTATGTTGTCTGTAAAATTCTATGAATGAAAAGATCCCCAGATCATTTAATATATATGATAATCATCCCTGACGAGGCATCTTCTTTTTCCAATGGGTAAACAATCACAATTTGTTGACCAATGTTGACCAACTTTGAACCTTCTCTAGTTCCACAATGTCTTTTTTTATGAACTGTTACCCAAATCTGTATTGAATACTCAAGGTACAACCTTACACATGATATATAAGTCAATATGAAATTCTTGTCCTGCACACTCATTCCCCTTTTTAATACAGGATAGCAACTTGCTTGCTTTGTCAGCAACTGTCTGGAATTGTGCACTGCGTGGATGTTTATTATTATTAATAAGCAGTCCTGGATGATAGAGGATGTCCTCATTAACAACCATTCAATGTATAATTAGCATGTTTGCTTGTTTGTGTTCTTCCCCAACTGCATCATTTTACATTTTTCCATGTTGAAATGCATCTGCTGTTTGTGTCATCTGCAAAGTGTTGCTGTCGGTGCCCTGTTCCAGATACAGTATATTACACAGAATCTAAAAAAAGATCTATTTTGTAAGCCTATTTGAAACGTAAGCCCTAAAATGTAGATCCAATATACATACAAGTCAGTCCCCGCAGATCCCATAGCTATGCCAGTATCCTACCAGAATGAATCTTAATATTCCAATTTTGTTTCAGCTATACATGCTTGCCTTTAGCTTTATTTCAATCTATGGAATATATTATACAAACATTAATTCATAAAACCACCAGGCCTCCGACATACAGTAAAACTAATGAATATAAAAAGGCCTCGCTGCTTAGATCCAGCAATTTTGCAAATTAAAACGGAGATACTGCAATAACAATAACTTCATCTGACAGCTGCAATCCACATAGGCGCCTTATATTCTATAGAGCTATATAGCTGGCAGGAGAGAGTGAGAATTCAGCATTAATATTAAATAATTACTTTTGGTTAGAAAGAATGCTGATTAAACCGTGGCAATTACGCAACATGCCTCGGAGTAAACAATACAGAGCCAGCTTTTACAATTAGTGTAGCTTGGCTGGTGAAAATGTCTTACTACCCAAACTCATGCGCAGAATTAAAAGAAAAAATATGTTTAACGAGATAATCAGCCATTGAAACGGAAATCACTTATTTGACAGTGTACTCGGTTATGAGCGGAACATTGTCCATAGCCCGGTTGGGAAAAGCCAACGTTAAGGATAAAAATGACCGGGTCCTCGTCAGAATGTCTGGGAATGTCATCTATGATCTCGAGACATCTTCACCTTGCTGCTCCAAGTAGGAGTTGTGAGGTAGGATGGAGGGGATGGCAGCCCAGGAACAGGCATTGAGATGGCAGAACTGCCGGCAGGGCTATCCTCAGAATTTGTGGGACCCCATTGTCCTGAAGAAAAAGGCAATAAAGTCTACCACTCTCCCCTGTGAACATGGTCTATGAAAGGTGACACTCTGTCATCATATCCGCCTGAAGAGGTCAGGTACATAGGGAAGCAGCAGCAGCGTGGGACTCGGGACAGGAGCCCAGGTTATCCCAGGCTAAGGGTGGCCCTGACTGCCAGAGAGTTGTTGGAGAAATACATAACTCCCCCCTATACCAGGGCATGATAGGTAACACTCAATAGACTTTCACATCTCCTCTGGGGCAATCTCAGAGAGCTGCCTTCTTGACGATGTCACTTATACTGCGTATTAACGGACGTCGTGTGCCCAGACACAGACCACGCAAATCTCCGCCATAATTTTCTTGCCCAAATCGTAGTGCAGACTTTCAGTTGCTACCCATGGAACCTGTTTCTGAAAACAGCCGGGTATCAACGCGATATGACCCTGCCGCAAATCCCTTTGTAGAATTCGCTTACTCTTGACCGCTAATGCTTCGTAAAACACAAAATTATTTCAGAGCTGCTTGGCAGCCAACGAAAATCACCAGTCCCAGAAAATTCTACGTTTATCTGTCAACATTATTTAATATCAGTGAATTGTAAATGTTATGTCAATTCCCTAACACTTGGCCCTCAAACCTTATATTTGAGTCAGTATATCAAACTTTGGCACCTCCAGGACCCGGCCTTGAGTCTCCAGAACATGAGGTCCTGTGTTATGTAACACACATGCGATACTTTTATTTGCGTTCCCTTTGGTTGACCTTTCAGCGAGACTGAACTCCTTTCGGAGACAGGAGATGCGCTGGAGCAGAATAGCACTTAACGCATTACTGCCGGTCTGTGACTCACAATGGAAAGAACGCAATTTACTGCTGTGACAGATTTCCTTTAGTTATTCCCCTTACGCCGTCTTATTACATGTTCTGCGCTTTTACATTTACACATGATACGAATAATGTAATACTTCGGAGTAAATGCAAACACTCAAAGGTAAATATAGCCTCAGACGCTGCGGGTAAGACGGAAAGATGCGGCCTACTCCATTGGAGCGGAAGCTGGCATCAATGGCAACAATCCTTAAAAATTCTCGTGTGGGATACACTTTTGATCACATACATAGTAACATAGTAACAGGTTAAAAAAAAGTCCATCGGGTTCCACCCTACTGTGATTCTAATTGTGCCTCAAAAC
This sequence comes from Spea bombifrons, assembly GCF_027358695.1. Classification (NCBI taxonomy): domain Eukaryota; kingdom Metazoa; phylum Chordata; class Amphibia; order Anura; family Pelobatidae; genus Spea; species Spea bombifrons. The sequence goes on from NC_071094.1 coordinate 40,292,938, forward strand.
GGGGAAAAATGATTTCTTGATTCCAATATGGTTTCTGATTTCTCACTGGATCAACGAGCCATAGCTAATCCCGGCCTTATTACCCCTTCCATCCCTCTATATCTCTTGAATCTGATATCGCAGTCTCTGTTGGTGGTGAATTCCACATCTTTATTGTTCTTACTGTAAAGAACCTTTTTCGCTAAAAACACTCCCTTTGCAAAAGTCTGAATAAACCTCTGGTTTTCTGGAATAAATATTTGATCAGAGATCAGATTTTTAAATCTGGCATTAGTTCTTGAGCTAATATATCAGATCACTGTGTCAAAATTATATATATATATATATATATATATATATATATATATATATATACAAAGAAAAAAAAAAATATATATATATATATATATATATACAAAGAAAATGTCATATTAAAAGTGGAGCCGAGCGCGGGCCAAGGAGGACTCGCCGGTAACTTGAGAAAAGTCCAGAATACCGAAATAAATTCTTGGCTCTGGTCTGCATCCTTTTACTCATAAAGCTGGCTTGTCTCGCTATTGTTAGACAATATTAAATCCCTTGAATTATTTAAAGTGAATTTGGTCTTAGATCACACAAGAACACGAAGAATGGAATTTAAAAGGCATTCATGATGTCATTTAGTAGCTTTTTTTTTACAAATTAGAGTAGAAACGTGTAGATCATTTAGTAAAGGCTGCGCATGCTTTATTTTGGGGTAATAAGAGGCTGTTTTAGCCCTAATGAAATCTTTTTAAGTCATTGTAAGGTACAACAAAGCACATTCAATTTCAGTAATTGAATTGGTTCCTAATTCTGAAAATAGTTTGCAAAATCTCTACGCTCACAGCCGTACCTTCCTCGCCGATGTGTTTCCTTGTCGCTCCACCGCGGAGGTTGTATACCTTTAACATAAAGAAAAGATACCATAAATGCCGTTATTACATTACATTCTATCCATAGAGTGCCAGCGGAATATATTCTTCATTGTATGCATTTTGCAAACATAAACACGGAATTAAATTGATAAACGTAATACATTGTATCAGCACCCGTCATGTCTTCAGCTAGAGGGTAGGACATTTTGGGGCAGAAAGTATACTTCAGGCATGGGCAAGATTTTTAGCATTAGTGGTAAAAGGTAATGCAGCTTTAAGATGCCTTGTATATATACATAATTCTAATAATCGGAAAATATAATTAAAAAGGACCTCATTATTGATGCCCCCCCCAATAAATGTGTGTTTTTTGGAGTTTAATGAAAGGTGAGCGGTTTGCAGAATAAAAATGATCAGGAAAGACTATGGGATCCTAATATAAACGGCTTGGGAGTACAGGGAGTTTTACTTTACTGAGAGGGTGGTAGATACATGGAATAACCTTCCAGCAGAAGTGGTAAAAGTTACTACAGTGAGAGATTGAGATACGGCATGTGGCTCCTGGGTCTAAGACGAGACAAAGGACTGGTTAAGTCTTTACATCAGGTAAATGGGTAGATTAGATGGGCTGAATAGATCTTATCTGCCATTAAGTTCTATGTTTCTTTTAAAGGAGATTCACGCCATAATATCCAAGCGAAACAATTTATTTCTGGCCGTTTGTTCTCATCTGATTGCGAAATCTGTTTTTCAAACTCTCCGTTATTCCTCTTTCATAAGTGTGAAAACGATGCCCCGTTCACTGTGCAATTATTATACCTTTTTAACATATTTAAAACAAATGCTGCTAATTATGCCCTTTAGTCGTAACATTAGCAATCCCAAACATCATAAATCAGGCACCGCGCATTACATTCTATTTCCCCGTCTTATGAACGGAAACCGAATGAAACACATTTGCATCGCGAGTTGCGCAATCAGCATAACCTAATCACATTACTGTCGGAGCTTATCATCCTCACCGGAGCCGCGGCTCCGCGAAACTTTAAATACTGTATGCTTGCCATGCCGGGTAATAAAGATCGCGGCGGTAATAGTAAAAAGTGCTTTATCACAATTACAGAAAAAAAAAATAAAAAAAAATAATCATAAACTCCCCCCCCTTCCCTCCCCGCCTCTCAATGGAAAAACTGGGATTTTGCATAAAGTTAAATATTAAAATGACATAAATCATTTAAAATAACCTTTTACTTTTAGAATCTGTTTTGCCCGTATAAATGATGCCAAAGGGTTGCAAGTACTTCACGCTAAATGGGAAAATGCATAATTTAGTGCATTTGTAATTTTTTTCATTTTTTTATATTCTGCTGTTAAAAACTCCCACCTTTTTGTTATCACTAGATAAAAATAAACGTTCCAAAAATACTTAGCTATTCTCTTCTTTTAAAAAAAGCTCTAGTTTTTGCAGAATATAATGTTTTCAGGCAGCCGCAGAGTTCTCACTCTATCTGTCCCCCAATCTACTAGACAAACACCCCAACTCTTTATCATACTGCCTGTGGGAAACAATAGAATTGCTTAGTCTTAATCACTTAGTCCAATACGCTGACTAATAAGAGTCTATAGAGGAACTGACTTCATTAGCGTTGCCGTAAAGCATCAGCTCAGTGTGGTGTTTGACAAATTAGTCATATTATGGGTGGAGCTACCATAAAGTCCTACCCAATCACCACCAGCAATAATAAAAAAATAGTTCTAATGCTGAATTCATTGCGCTCAACCCTTCTACAATTAGGTGAAGCTATGATGTAATTCGGATCTTGCTAGATTTTTACTACCTGGGAATAATATTTCCTCCGCTATAAATGCGCTCAATATTTTATATAACAGATGGCTGGACATTCTAAAAATAGATATTTTCTTCCCGTCAGCCAGAAAATGATTTTCACGAAACAGATTAGAAAAATAATAACCACATTTTGGTTGGAGTGAATTTCAATGTTCTATATTTATAGGGATATGACTGGTATGGGGGGGGGGCAGACAGGTCCATGCAATGAGGAGAAGAAGGATGAGGATCATGGAAGCCGATGAGTAACCACAATACTTCTTCTGTAGTATGGATCTTATCCAGACCTGAGCATTTCCCAGAGATGGGAAGGGATGCGAAGGGGGTAAAACTGGGTGCTAGTAGGCAAAACTTGACACATACCCCCCCGACAAGTCATATTTAAAGCCACCACTCAAGGCTCGATCTCCCATTAGCCAGACCAAGCATGCTCTTCGGAGGTGAAAGAGGAACAGCTTAATGACTGTCCTGTCTGCTTATCTATCGATTATGTAAATATCTACAAGCTTCAGGACCCTTGCCCCTTTTTTGCCTTTACCTCTCGTGTAAAAGTAGGGACCCTACTTTTATCAGCCAATTAAATGATAACTTGGAGCTGCCATGACTTTTTATGTGGAATGCTTAGCGGGCACCAAGACCTCAGACTCCAGTGCCAGGAAAGAATATTCATTACAACAAGAAAGCATATTATATAATAAACAAGATGTATAAAGTAATGAATATATAAAATAAAAGAAATACTTAAAATTTGGTGATGGTTTTTTGTTTCTTTGCAGAAGTGCCTTTGTTCGGTGCCATTACTTGCTAATCTCAGTCCATTTTTTTTAATGCCTACTTAGATAAATCGATTGTGCGCAGACGTTCCATCTACATCTTTATTACTTATAAATTATAAATTACATTTTCCACTTGCCTTCCTCCAAACACCGAGCTAATATTAGCACTGCAGGGCTTTGCAGACCTACAAATGTGTAAAACCCATAAATTGAGGAAAGACGAAGACAGAGCTGAAGAAATGAATGGAGATCATGATTCAAGTCAGAGCCGCCATGCGGCATAAAACCGGGGACTGTTTGTTTGCTTATTTATTGATGTTTCTTCATAAATAATAAGTAAAAATTAATAGGAATAGAACAGAAAATGGTTTGGGTAGTAATACAATTTGAAGGATTTTTTTCATATTTTCTAAAAATAAAAAAAAATAGAAAGGGCTTAATAAGTAGCAAATGGGGAGGAAATAAATGTGCTAGGAGAAAGAACAAAAGTATAACTAAAGAGACAGAATAGACTGTTTCCAGCGATCACCTTGATTTTGGCTTTGCCCTCAAGAAATGCTCGAGGTCTCCCATGGGACAGGCCAAGTCCTGGAAGCCACCGTTATGACATATTATACATATAAAAACCTGCGTCGTACATGATTCAGAAAGAGCTGCAGTTACATCTTGATATCATGATATCATCTGTTGTTCAGATCCGTCCTTCAGCTTTTATTCGTGTAAAAATAAAATCAATAATGTGCATTACTACTGCAACGTGATATGTCCTAAAATGATTCTTTCTCATAGAGTGTTTGGCATTTACATGCCAGCTTAGTACATCTCGATTTCAGGAAATACTCTATAATATGTCACACAAAAAAAGGATAAGTTACCTTTCATTGTCTCCCCCGATTGTGTCTCCAGCTCTCTGTGAAAAAGAAAGCGAGCAATTAGAATGTGATAAAAATTCTAGAAAATGAGAAAACAAAATGGATAAACAAAAGGGCTCATCAAAGCCATCAACAAAACCTCAATGGTTTAAGTCAGCTCTAAACCCATATACACAAGCTCCAACTCCAAGCTCCAACTCCAACTCCAAGCTCCAACTCCAAGCTCTAACTCCAAGCTCCAACTCCAAGCTCCAACTCCAAGCTCCAACTCCAAGCACCAACTCCAAGCTCCAACTCCAAGCTCCAACTCCAAGCTCCAACTCCAAGCTCCAACTCCAACTCCAAGCTCCAACTCCAAGCTCCAACTCCAATCTCCAACTCCAAGCTCCAACTCAGGTCAGCGAAAATCACTAATAAGTGTAAAAGGGTCGTCATCCGATTCCGTTTACTAAGGTGTAATAAAGTCAAACTCTAAGCTCTTTCCTCTTGGTGGTTTCATCTACACGGCCAGCGTGGTACTTAAACATTCTAAAGTTATTCCAACTTTTGCTTCGCCATATTATCTTCGTTTTAACAGAGAGTGGTCAAAAGGGGCCGATACGGTCTCTTGGAAATGACTGGGTCTTAGTGACAGAATAAATGCCCCTTTGGAAAACAGGCTTTAAGGCAAAGCTTTAAAACCAACAAGACTAGGGTGTGAACGAGGTTGAGTTATTTAGTAGATGAATACCTTCATCTATTGCTCTGTTGGCCTAACGCCTCTGATGTGCATGGCCATTGGTCGCTGTTATTCTACGGCTCCAGAACACACAATTTAAAATAAAAATAAAAAATGTAACACTAAAAAAAACTAGGAACTAGTAAGAGTCTCAGATTCTGCACACGGTTCTGTAGGGGTATCAAGCCTAAAGACATCGTATTTGTAGAGTTTAGTTCCAAGAGTCTCAGCATTTTAGTAGCAGGTAAGTCTATTTTAGTGAAACCTTAAAATGTTGTCACTTGGGTCAATGCTGGCCATAAAAGAATATATCATCTTGGAGAAATATAAAGCGGCTATAATAGTGGCGTGCGGGTTTTTCATTTGTAGCGAACTCATCTTAGATCAGCTTATGGTTCTGACCTTCACGCGGAACGTAGACTCTAAATGATTATACAGTAAGTTACATTGTTGACGTTGCCATTCCAAAGCCATGTAATAAATGTTTCCTGGGTTAAGTAAAATATCCTGGAATCGGTTAAAAAAAACCCAGCAGAAATAATAAAAATAATTTTGCAAAAATATCTAAACATCCATTATGGAAGGTATCAATCAAATATGGCATTTTTGGGGCAGCTGATGATGTGAAGTCCTACAAAATCAATTTAATTAGTTAATAAAACTTAGGAAAGGGCACAATAATAAAAAAAAAGAATTGGTGGGCCTTTCTCTGACCTACACTTTATCTTACGCAAAACCCGGTAATCAAAGTGCCTCGATACAGCTGACCAAAGCAAGATGAACAGAGAACTATTCAGGTTAATGGGACTTTTTCCATCGACCTCTAGAAGCTTTTAAAAATCTAATCAAAGTGAAGTCGGTCTCTAAGCAGATAAATTCTCAGAACCGGGGAGCTAGTCTGCTTTCTGAAGTCATACTTCATGTACTCACCCAATACGTGACAATGGCGTGGACGGAATGTAGAGGTTAAAATTCAATATTTTCTCCATTATCTGAAATATGATTTTATTTTTTTTAACTAGTCCCTAAACCATTCTGCGCTACGTTTGACTTTTCCAGAAGGACCCAGATTCGTTGGGAGGTCCAAGACCTTTTGGGACCTTGTATTTAATTGTCTATGATATACACTCCACTACTTTGTCTCGGACCTCGGACAAAAGTGGCCGTCAAAGAATTTTGAGAAAGAGCTGAGTGTTTATTTACGAGGGCTCAAGCCCTCCAAGGACAAAGGTTTGCTAATGGTTAGAAGCGGTCGATATTCATTAATGAGGTTTCACTTCCTTTTTTTAATGTGGGCAATGAGTCAGTGATTCTACGGGGCGATGACAGGAAGGCAGCGGATGCCAATTTTATCTCTGTAACCGGATCTAGAAGACAGACAGGAAGCGAGTGCTTGGAGAAAGAAGATCTATTTACAGTATTCCGCTTGTTATTTAATCCGTAAAAGAGGTATAAACACCCAGTGGATACAATTCTTTTTTATGTACGTACATATGTATGTTTTATTTGATTGGGTTACAATGTCAAGGCGTCGACTATTAGTGATGAAGGGTTGCTGCCCAACACAAAAGGAATGAGTTGGCCCCCGTGTGATGTATGGCTAGATCTGTGACATGACATTCGAGAAATCTCCACACACTACCTATGTACTATGGGGAGGGGAATTGAAGCTGGCAAGCTGTATTGATGATGGGAGATGACAAGAGTGAGAGCGTGTTTGTGGATGTATGTGTAAGTGGGCAGTGTTGCAGTAAGTGAGTGTGTGTCTTACTGTAAGTATTGGAGAGTGAGTATGTGTACTTTTGAGTATGTATTAGTGTATGGCACAATAGTGGGCATGTGCGGTGTTAGTATATGGTGTTAGCATGTGTGTGAGTGTGTACCATGCTACGATATGTGTGTTATCATGTGTGTGTGTTACTGTATGGTGTGTGTCAATATATGATGTTAAAATGCGTGTGTATGTTAGTGTTTTAGCATGCGTGTGTGTTAGTGTTTGGTTTTAGTGTGTGTGGGTGCTAGTATATGGTGTTAGCATGAGTGTGTGTCAGAGGATGGTGTAAGAGTGTCGACACAATATTTTTGATACTTTAATTAAACCTGACTATTACTAATAAAACATATTTGGTGGGAGATCCTCTTTGGGGTTTATCATCTTTGTGCCCCTGGAAAAAACATCACAACTGGCTGTGTTTTTTTTTCCTTTGAGCTTCGACGCCACAATTTAGCTCTTTTTTTTGCAAGAAGCAGAGACTATGAAAAGCTTAAATAACACTTATTTTGTTGTTTAGTGAAAACGGTGTTTCCTGTGCAGTTTCTAAAGCAGCATATAATCAACGTTTAGCCGGAGAAGTTTCCAATTTAAAATGAAATATATAGCTTTTTTTCTCCCCCATCTTACGTGTTGTACGCTCCGCGCGCCGCGTGCTGCTGTACATTAGTGGATGCCTGATCTGGCTACCTGCGTCTCTCGACGGCCAGTGATGAAAACAGTAATTTACCACGAAGCCGGCTGTGAGGTGTCAAAGGCAACAAAAAAGGAAACACAGCGGGATGGTTACATTCTGGCGGAAATAATTTCTTCATGTTGTCACTCACGGGTAATGATTTCTTCTGAGTGACAGCACTTTGTAGAGAAGTATGTGATGGATGTATCTGGATACATACGTGGCATGCGTAATAACATTCATTTAAAGGGACACGCCACCATCATATTTATTTTAACGCAAATTATGGTGTCCCCTTTAAATGACTATTTTCTACCTTTCATGGCTACAATAATCTGGATAATATGCATCGAGACTTAGACAGCAGATAAGAAACACTCGGCCCCCCTGTCTGCCCGTAGCTCCTGAAGTAACAACGTTGGTCTCGTCTTAGATTCAGGAGCCGTATGTCTATCCCATGCATGTTAAATGCCCCTCACTGTATTAGCCTCTACCACTTCTGCCTGGAGGCTATTCCACTTACCTACCACCCTGTCAGTAAAGTATACAATACAAAAGAAATATAAAAAAGTAAGAAAGGAGGAAGAAATATGAATGAATTATGGGCCGGTGTGTGGATTGTTGCTAAAGCCCCAGATACGGCAGTTCAGTCCATCAGAGAACTTTATCTAAACTAACAGCAAAGCCACGGAAGCAGGGTTTGAGAGCAGGTGTTACATTGATACTCACACGTCTTTCACACAACACGCCGAAGCGCGATGCAGGAGTATATTTTCCTTTGTGTCTTTTAACCCCGTGATAAAGTGTTTATCTGAAGGTGGGTGACTGCGCTCAGATACCATCCTGTTTCCCCTCATGCGGTATCGTGTGCGGGGCTGATGCCCACATACTTTTCTAAGTGGGAGTAAGGTTAAAATAAGCAGATTTGTGGTAAATGAGTAATTACAGAATTTTCGCCTACATGTACAAAGTATGGATTCATGTACAAAGTATGGGGTTACCCATCATGCATTGGAGCTCTCAGGGTTTTTGCTCCTGATCTCAGGGTCTCAGGGTGAAGGGGCAGATTCTCACAGTCTGGAGCTGATGCATTCCTACTCTATATTGATCTGATTATATATTATATTTTTTGCCACTTGTCCTGAAACAAATGGGACAGTTTTGATGAGTTATGTGATACTTGCCAACAGTCCTCTCCAAGAGACTGGCACTTCATTGGCTGCACATGCTCAGTTCACATACTAGAGTAAACATGGTTGGCACATAATGTGTTGATTAATATGAATAGGGTGCGATATCATGAAGGAATGTAGAGGAATCTACAATAAACTATTTTTTTGTTTTATTTTATATTATATATTATTTCATGTTGATCTGGAAAAATAGTTGGGCGCAAGAAAAGAGTGGCCCTCTTTATATAAGTGTTCCAGGTCCCCAAGCACCTTAATCTAGCCTTGGTTACCACAAGTACATTCCAGGTTGAGAATTTTGGAAGGTAAGAGGACTAAGCCTCCCCTCGAGACGGAGAAGGCCAAAATCAAGGAGTGAGGCAGAGCTGGGCAGGGGAGGGCATTACAATGGGGGGGGGGCAGGTGCTTAACTAGAAGGAACAAGGCCATGGTGCAAAAATTGTCCCAGGCTCCATGAAGTATGTCCCACGATGCCAACTTTGCCACCAGTTTCTCACTGTCAACTTTGTCCCCAAACAGCTTCTCTGTGCCATCTTAGCCCCCACACAGCTTGCCTGTGTCTTTCTCCCTCCATGGAGACTGATCCAGCATGCAGGAAATGGATGTGATGTAACTTCCTGCATGGATCAGACAGCGTGCAGGAAGAGAGCGTGAGTAATCAGCAAATTGGATGATCTTTACATCTCCGTATCGTTAACTGCAGATGTTACCTGGGCGGTCATAGGGGCTGCTTGGACCCCCTAGAGTAGCGGGCCTGGGGTGAGGGAGGACAATCTACTATTTAATCATAACAATCTCAAGGAATGTGAGAAAAATTATTTATTTATATTTATATATTATTCCTAATACTTTTTTTCTGTTTGATTTGTCACATTTCCTACATTATCCAACCTTTATACAAATGCACCCCAAATAATAATATTTTTGTTGTACACGTGCAGTATATAAGATGTGATTAATTAAAACCTCAGTCTGTTAGTTAAGTAGCTAACACTACCTCCAGCGGAATGATGACATAAGTAACAGAACACGGCGTTAAAACACAGGGTGTCAGATTGGGAAAAAAAATCCCTTTACAATTATTGCCTGCATCAGTGTTAAAAAAAAACTGCAATATACATCACAGGATAATTGGGGATCTAAACTATTGCCATAAATGAAGTTTTGTGCTGAAATACAGGTACAACGTTTCAAAAGTGGTCTTTCTCCAAGGCAACCAATGGAAGGTTTCAATTTTTTTTATACAAAACCCCCTAATGGTATTATTTGACATACTTATATTTAAATGTCTGAATGTCAAATGCATATATAATTGGCGCTCACAAGGGTTAAAAGTAGACTTACATATAGTTACTAAGGCTACTTGTACATACATTGTAAACAGACCCCCAAAAAGCCAACATCAGACTCTACCCTTGTTCACTACAGTTTAGGCATTCAATAAATCCAAGGTCTCCTACAAATCCCAGTCATCGCCAAACAATCCCATTCTGGTTCTGCAGGGTAAAAGTGGAACGGTCCGAGGAACTACTTATTTCATTGTTGCTATAGCACCACTGTTACCCATTGTGCCACCATTATGTTCTACCTTCTAACTTCACCTATTGCTGGCTGCCCAACTGCATCTCGACACACCTTAACTCATTCCAGTATGTCTACAACTGCTCATGTAAGGGCTTTACTCCCCAGCTGCTCCTTGACCCAGCACGTCTTCTTGTCTGTTTTCACCCGTGTAACATTGTGGCATCTTAATCAATGATAATGCCATCTTCTGCCTATACTGTACAAACAGTGTAGAGGAAAAAGAACACGGAATAACAACACGGGTGTATACTTACATGGTACAGCGGGACAGTGTTGCTTTCAGCCAGTGAAAATGTCAAGGCATCTTGTTGAGCCGGATCTAGCCGACCGGAGGAGGTTAACATTGATGGACTGATGGGGTAACTTGGGCTGCCTGGATTTTTGCTTTTTTTCTTCGACCTGCGTCCTGTGTCCCTTTTGTTGTCCTTCTGATTGACAGGTTCCTCCTGTATCACTAGGATCTTTTCATCGCTCAAGTAACGCAAGAGAGAGTTCTCAGAGTCAGTGGTCGGAGGGGAGAAAACACAAAAAAAAAGAAAGAAAGATAAGTAGAAGGTAAGAGGAGATCTGAGGTGGTTTCTCTGCTGCGTTATGAAACCAGCTGCTGGTTCTTTACAATAAAACTTCAGCTATTCACAACATCCTATAACCTTTTCGTACGGCCCACGGGTTATACAAACAGGTGGAACAATAAAAAGGAAACCTGATTTCCTTCTGATTCAAAATCGTCCTCTCTGTGAGATCGTATCTAAAGATGCGTGAAGATCTTAGAAGAGCCATTAAAACATAGACTCTAATCTAATTAGAACTAGATTTAGTTACAATGTTTTTGTGTTCAAAAGGAAACATTACGTTGTTGTAGAAGTCTAAACTGTTTACAGGAGATATTCAATGTATATGGAAAAAGATGGTTCGGTCCAACTTAACGCGGACACAGTTATTTCAATTGATGTTAAGCGTCCGTACTCACCTCTGCTCCCTCGTTTATACATATTTGGCTCCTTAGATTCTCCAACCCAGCTGTATTCCGCAGGCATAGACACCGGTCTCAGGTCACCTGGAGAGACACCAACGTCTTGGTTAATATATAGAATATATAACACTTAAAAGAGAAGACAGTCTACTAGATAAAGATAATTCATACTTCTGGTTTACATGAAAATGTCTGTTCATGAATGATGTCCTTCTACATATAAAATACAGAAAGTCTCGTTTTTCAGCATAAGTGCATACATTACATAAGGGGTGTGTTGACATAAATGAACTTGGTAAAAACTTCCAGCAACCGATCTCATAAAGTGAAAAACCACAGGGTCTCCCACCCTCGGGCACAGACTGGCCATCTGGCACATTGGGCAAATGCCCAGTGGGCCCCTAACAAACAGCACCCCTGGTTTCACATTGAAGCACTGACCTTGGGGCTTCAATTAAAAACAATGGAAGGCCCTTGTCAGGAGAACTTACAATCTACCGGAACCAAGAAAACATGAAAAAAAAAAATACTTTAATAGAGCAGTGGCCTGCATATTCTAAAGAACAAGTCTGCTGCAGAAAACACACTTTATTTATTTATTATATTTATTTTCTATTTTCATTGATGTTTTAACATCTGACATTTTCAGTGGTGATTGAAGAACCCAAACAGCTCAGCCTATGACATGAAATAGCGTCTATGACCTTGTCATTGTGCACACGCGCCCGACTCACAGCACAGAAATATACTCCCGGCTTCACGGTTTTATGTATTATTTTCGTTACATTATAACAAAAATATCGTTTGTTACATTAAACAGTCGGCGTTGTATCTAAATAGTCCTTCTAGAGAGATCTTCACAACAAATTCTCAACAGAGACTTTATTGACTCAACGGCGTTGCGCAACAAAGAAAATAGTCATCGGCTAAACGCATAATCCAAGCACTTTGCCTTCTTCCTTGAAGGATTTGTATTGTACGATATTTAATTCCTCCAGATTTACTGTAGGTGTAGTGGATTTAAGTGGAACGCGTCTCTCAATAAAACTAACAAGGGCAACTAAACGCTACGGCAGGGCCCTGAAGCAAGAGGACAGGCTGTAGGGTTGTCATTGGGCCAACTTGTCACGTTGCGCATGTTTGAAAGGCGTCTGGTCATCCAATATGACAATTGGCCCCCGGTTTTATGGCAGAGAGGCTGTCAGCCCCTAGACTTGCTGCCCAATGCCTAGACCACATCCGCCATTTTGTTTTTCAAGGACAATGCGCTACAACTCTCAGTATACGTAACCCGCAGATTGTGTGGCTGCTTTTCATGGGGGTTTTGCCCCCTATTTGTGGGATAAATGAACACGTCACATGTTGTCAACCAACCTATGTCAAGAGCTGCCTCCTGCAGTACGCGGGATGTATAAACTCGGTTATACAAGTGCAAGACCATAAAACGACATACAATCTTAAGATTCTGAGAGTTGGAGTACATTGCGGCATAAATGCCGTCCTCGGGCTTCTGCTAAATGCGTGCGGAGCCCTGCCTAATTAAAACAGTTGTGTGAGTCTAAACAAGGTCCACGAGGTTAAGCAGCTGTGTGCTGCAGAATGCATCGCGTTCCCCGACATCATAAGCATTATGCACTTAATGATTCCAGTAATATAATCAGCCCGATTCCACCGCAGGAATTCTCCAACGGCTGCGTGAAAGGTCACAGCTTGCCACTTTTTTATAATATGGCAGCAGCATCTTCTGCATCCAAAAAACAGTGGATTCTATCACATATTTTTTTTGCTAGTAATTTAATTTACCGACGGCCTGCAGCAGTTGGTAGCTTGCACGTCTCATCTGTGTTTCAGATCCTCTGCCTTTTTGCCTGATATTGCTATTCTAATTTTGCACATTTTTTACAAATGGGAAAAGAGAAGTCGATGATTTTATGCATTAAAAAAAGACGATGGTTAAATTCCCCAAATATAGAAGGTATCCTAAAGACAGACGTTTTAACTCTTATCATAAGACATTTAAAATCATCGCAGGAATGAAAATACTAAGTGTGATATGCGGAGGACGGGGCAAAAAAGGTGGAATTGACCATCCCTGGACTTTTGTTCAATGAACCTCCAGGTCAATACGAAGATGTTGGAAAGCAACGAGGGGCAGCGGTAAAGAGTGAAATCTAAGAAAATTCTAAGAAATTGGACGACCTGAAGCAAAAGAATACATTAATGAGAGTAATAATGAAAAAAAAGAGAATTGGCTGAAATGTAGAAGGGCACAGACTTATAGGTTTTCTTCCCTCCTTGGTAGAAAGCCGTGTTTAAATATTTTTTTAGAGTTTTCAGGCATTTATTGTACTTTTGAAAAGATGGTAACACACTTTTGATTTCATTTTCACATTGTCGGTATCTAACCACAGTATAATTTTGGTATTAGTAAATAATATAGCCAACGTAAGACGAGAGTTCATACCGTGCGTCGGAGTCCTTTCTCTTCTCCGCACCCCTGTAGATCGTCCTCGTTCATATTCTGAGCCAACTTGGTGCCCCTCGCCTTCAATTAAAGTGTAATATTTGCCACTCTCGTGCTCTAAGAAATAACTGGGGGATTCAGAGCCTTTCATTCCCGACTTCCCAACTCCATATTTATTGATGTCATCGCAGGATACAATTCCAACTTCATCCCTACAAGCAAGAAATAGAAATAACAACTATATTTTGCACCAGATTGTGTTTTTTTAATAGTTTTTTTTTAATTCACCATTATGTCTGGATTATCTATATTGGCTTTGGACAAGTTGCTAGATGCCACCTAGATGCTCACATTTTAAAATCTAGAAACCACTAGTGTTTTTTTTTTTTTTTTAATTCCACAAATCAAGACATTTACCTTGGGCCATAAAGTCCTGAGACAGGAGAAAGGATGAAGACATCATGAAGACCTGACCCGTCGACTTTGCCGGACATGCCTATTGTGCCGGTAGGTGTTGTATTGCCGCTCGTTGGACTGGTGGGAATCACAGGCTGTGAAAACAATGAAATGTACATAGTTTGGTCATCTTGTAGAGCTAGGTCATGACCATGGTGTCCTTTAATATAAATGTAAGAGTTGTAGATCATCCACTTTAATTACATTGTCATTGTTACATGATCCAATAGAAGCTTAATTCCATGACATCATTTCTATGTTATAAAGAAACAATGTGTAACTGTATTCCTCGTCATAGAATCGCCCCTGTCTAGATATTTAGAAACTCATTTCGGTCGGTTAATCCTCTCCAATTTTCACTGAAGCATCTGAAATATACCGTATTGGCTCGGATATAGGCCGCCCCCGTATATAGGCCGCACCCTAAAAGTTTGGTGCTTTTTTAAAGAAAAAGTTTTTTTCTTTAAAAAAGCACCAAAAAAACATGCTGCCACTCTTCCCCCCCCCGAGATATGCTACCACTGTCCTCCCTCCCCGAGATACGCTACCACTGTCCTCCCTCCCCGAGATCCGCTGCCACTGTCCTCCCTCCCCGAGATCCGCTGCCACTGTCCTCCCTCCCCGAGATCCGCTGCCACTGCCCTCCCTCCCCGAGATCCGCTGCCACTGCCCTCCCTCCCCGAGATCCGCTGCCACTGCCCTCCCTCCCCGAGATCCGCTGCCACTGCCCTCCCTCCCCGAGATCCGCTGCCACTGCCCCCCCCTCAACTTACCGGAGCAGACTCCCGGATGTCTTGCGGGGTCGGCGGGGGACATCTACGCAATACAACTTCCGGTGTCGGCACCGGAAGTTGTATTGCGTAGATGTCCCCCGCCGACCCCGCAAGACACCCGGGAGTACCGGTAAGTCCGGGGGGGTGCAGAGGTAAAACGCATCCGCACGATGCGCTTAGACAACCTCCCGTGCCGGCACCCCCCCCCGTGGGAAGTGCTGGCAGGGGAGGCTGTCTGAGCGTATCGGGGAGTAGGATGCAGGTCCCCTGCACCGCTGCGGGAGATCTGTATCCTAACCCCGCTGCCTGCCCGGCGCCCGGGACTGCATGTCCCGGGCGTCGGGCGCTAGACCCCGAATATAGGCCGCACCCCCACTTTAAAGTCTTAAAGTGGGGGAAAAAAGTGCGGCCTATATTCGAGCCAATACGGTATATATATTTTAAAAAAGGTTCGTAATACAAGGCTAAATATAGATATTTGATATGTTTAGGTTGCCAAACTGTGAACAGTGTCCTGGATTCTGCGAGAATGAAAGATTAATCTTGGGCGTCATGCGGTGAAAAAGCAACAAGAAACAAAACACATATAAGGTTCTGAAAATGAATAATTAATGGAGCCTCGGCATTGCCATGCCATCTGCCTTTCTGCTTCTTTGTAACTTTTGTTATAATTTGAAATGTCAGTGCAGGGAGGGCATTCGTCCTCCGCTGCTACATCATACATTTCATTCTTTAGAAACTAAGGTTGTTCTTTTGTCGATGTAGAATAAAACACCCCACAATCCTCGGCTGGCATGGACCATGTGAGCTGAGAGTCACGGGAGACATATTTCAGCAATTGTTGAGCGGCCACCAGGAAACATCTCTAGAATATTTTAGATTTTGCAGCAAACATTCTATTACCCTAAAAGGCTTTATTCACCAAACTCTGAGTCTAAACATTTTGGATCAACAATTAACTGTTCATGGTGGGTTCCCTGCAACAATGGCTGTGCTTATATAAAGCATAGTTTAATTGGCTAAATGGCACAAGTTGAGGTTCTTGTGGGTCTAAATATACACTGAGGGTCTAAATATACATTTTTTGCAGAAGACCCTAAAAAAACACATTTTAAGGGCATTCAAAATTTAAATGTTGTGACTGCCTGTCTTCTGGGCCATGTTTTGAAGGATGCCCATCTTGCGTCCCAAGTGTGGCAATAAGTTACTCCTAACGAAGCAGAGCAAGGGGCAACTCTGAGAGTCCAGTTAGGGAGAGAGATACTCCATGGACCCCGGGGCAGGGGAAGCCCTGTATAGTGGATACCTGTCCTGAAGAAGGAAGCAATAAAGATTGAGGAGAAGACAGAGATGCGCTGCCAATGATCGTGATGTTCAGGTGGTAAATGGTATAGATATCCACAAGCTGTGTGTCTAACAAGGTAAACTGTAGATGAGAAAAAGTTATCGGTGGGTTGGACTGGGCATGTGGTTTAATGGTAGAACTAAGGTGCGAGTACCTGTAGTGCAAGAGGCTTCCATCTCACGTTCTTTAGAAGGGCCGGAGCAGATGCCAGTGTGTTCTGGGGTCTTTTCTTCAACGTTAGAATGACCCCACTGGGATCTTCTCGCAAAGCATTTACCAAGTTCTTCAGCTGCCAACCGACCTGTAAGAGACAGGAAGATTAATCTTGACTTTAAAGGTGCTGTCCCACTTCCTGTGCTGAATTTAACACTTTATTAAATATTAACGGCATTGAAAAAAATCACCTATACTACTAAAGAATGCCTAGAACCTTTAGAAGATACTTATTTTATATTTCGGCTGGGAACTTGACACATCACACAAATGCAGACACTGATAGGTTGTTGTCATAGAAACTGTAATGTTTCAATGTTTGTTTGTATGTGATCAAACTCCAAGTAAATAAGAAAATGGCAGATCTGTTAATTTGCTGGCATGCAGTTAATGTTTTGTCGAACGGCAGTCCATGGGTATGTTTCGAATGCATAGGTGACAGCAACATATTGCGCAACGGTGTTCAAACTGTTTGGCAGACGAGATATAAGCAAAGTGACAGCCCACCACCATCATTAGAAAAGCATTCCTGGGAACTCTCAGGTTTTATCTGGAGTCTCCGGGTGAAGCCGCGCATCACCAGGTCTACAGGACAATTCTTCTATCTCTGGGAGGTGGAGTGGAATGTGGCCACACAAACTCTCCACCCACGTTCCGCCCACTCCCTGCCCACTTTGCCCTGATCCCACCCCTGTTCTTTCTCACATAAGACATGCTGGGGCTAGGTTCACCCCACAACAGTCTCCAACAAGAGGAAAAGCGCCTAGAGCTCTGGGAAGTCACATCTCTCGATACCGGTAATTGAGCCACATTGAAGAAAACGAGAAAACACCACGGGAGACAAAGAGAAACAATCTCAGTACCGAACATCACCCGCAGCAGATCTGGGAATTTAGCTGGTCTGTAGCCAGGGTGAATTATCACTTTTAATAATGCTCCCAGCACCCGTTTCCAGTACAAATGCTGTACAAATTTACAGCTCAACAATAATCCTAAATTCATGCATTATCTTATTTCCATTGTAGCTGCAAATGCATCTCGTAATATTGTCAAGTTCTTGTAAAAAGGGAGATCTTAGCTTTAATTAAAAATGAGCTAACATTTATTCTCAGGCTTTTAAATTAGTGTTTTGGAAGCAGTAAATAACTGTTATCGTTCCTGGAGTTTATCTTTTGTTTCAAGCGTTGAAACAGTTGTTACCAGAATAAACATGCATACAATGGCGGGATGAGCTTATTATAAACAATTCCGAGACATCTTAAAGGTGAGATCCCATGGATAAACGTATTTTATCTCCTTGAGCGTAAAACCCAGCGCTGTACACAGTAAAGTGGGTCTTCACAACCACCTGGTTTTATCTCATTTGATTCAATAGACACGGAGGCCGCCATTGTTGTCAGTTGGTGATATTTTGGCTGACTTTCCCTGCCCAAACACCGCAGCTGAGCTGAAGTCCCTTCCTCGACAGACTTTCAATAGTGAGTGTGTGTTAGTGTTTGGTGTCACTATGTGTGTGTTAGCATGTGTGTGCACTGGTTATTGTATGGTGTTAGCATAACTGTGTGTGTGTGTGTCAGCATATGGTGATAGAATATGTGGGTGAGTGTTATGTCGGGGGTGAGCCTAGGGTTAGTGGTGTGAGGGAAAGGAGGGTGGTCTTTTGAATCTTATACTAGTAATAAAAAATGGTTAGAATGAGATATTAGAACAATCTATAGAATGCAACCATGGAACAAAGCAAATGTTCCCAGGAGCACTGAGAATTGATACTTCATGATTAATTCAGTATTAAACACAAAGTATAAACATAAAGCCAGAGAAAACAGAAAACGGAGTGATGGTTATAGCATCTTTTCTTTTGGCCGACGGCTACTATATGTATTTGTTTTTTTTACATGGATATGGGCAGATTCATATAGCTAAAGAACACCCTCTTTTACATTTTAATAATAGGTTCTCAACTCTGTTTCCTGGAACAGTAGAAGGTCCTTGCTACTTAACGTGGATGTCTGGACGTCAAGAATTATTGAAATGGCCCATGTTTGCCAGGGGTTTAAAATGATAAACGTCACTTTATAACTTTCTCTGCTGGAAACAGGATGGTGGGATGAGAAAGCAGCCCACAACACTAAATATGTAAAGAATGAGAAGGAAAATGTGCTGGTGTATAGGCGCTAGAATGAACTCACTAAAGGGCATCTCTTTTATGGATAGACTAGAGGAAGAGGACTAGTTCCACTCCCCTTCTTATTGATATCTTATTTTTTATCTGAGACAGTAACTTTAATTGGAATAAACTATTTCTCAATGAAAAAAACAAAAAGATGTAGGAATTGGAGAAAATCACAGTCGACTTTACAAAAAAAAGTCTTTATTTAGCAAAATTTCAATATGTGGCATTTATTTATTTTTTTAGAACACGAATCATCTTAGCAGCTAAAGATGAAGAAGAGCCCCGTGGAAGACAGAATGTCATAAACATCCGAGATACGGGGTGTATGTAATCAGGATAACCCAGAGCTGCTTCGGCAAAGAGAGGAAGAAAATAATTAGCGCACACACTTCAAAGTAAAAAAAAAATGATATGCAAGAAGCTGTAGGAAGATCTATGACAGGCAGACTTTTCCTAGAAACAATAATACATGCGGCATATAACATGAAAGGCTTTTTCTCTTTTGGAGCAACGGTTTGGATGTTTTTTTGATGGGGGAAAACTTGGGGAGTTGGGGAATGAGCTCTCGGTGGTCCCTAACCAGCATTTTTTTTAAAAATAATAATATTCTAGAAACATAACATATCCTAAATAGAGGGTCAATGCTAAAGGGGACCATTTAATAAATGTGCAATCATTGCTAAAAGTGGACTATCCATCTGTCTATCTATAACACCCATGTTGTGAGATCATAATTGTCCAGCGACACTAAATAATGTTGATCAGACCGACTGATGCCTCCAGTGAAATGTCCCAAATCTCAGGAACTTCAAGACGAATAGGACTTATGATCATGATCCATGCAGTGAATAATGCTGGCGCAGATCCTAGTAAAGGCAGCCCATTAGTCTTCCAAGCTTTGTGCCATTTTTATAGTATTGTGACCATTAATTCTTCTAATTTGTCCTGAATGGTAAATCTTTGTGCTCTCGTCCAAATAGGTGTTCCATTTGGATTTCCACATCTACATGGTTCGACTTGCCATTGAGAACTTATGGTTTGGCAGTCACATCTCACTGACCTTCTGCCCACCTCGGCTGAATCCCATGATGTAGTCTTCCGTGAAAGAGTGATCGAGCATCTCTAACTCAGCAAAGTTCTTAGATTTGCCTTGTGCCTTATAACGGCGTTTCTCGTAGAATGTCCATCACAAGACGAGTAGAGGGTATCTCAACTGATTTTAGGAGGCAATATATAAATATGCCTGGGGCTCCGTCACCTGCCATCTAACCATTGAGAACAGGTGATGCTATCACAGAATGCAATGTTCTCTTCCTCTGTCTATTGATGCACAACCATTTCCACACAGTGTGTTCTAAAATAGAATGAAATACAAGATACCAAGTTCTAGGGTGGCTTTTCAACCATAGCTGAATATATCGACAAAGCCTTAGAAGGGACGTTGGGCCCGTTAGAGTTTAGAAATGTCTGGAGGCTTACAGTCCAAATTCATCTTATGATACTTTATATTTATATTGCCTAGTAGGGCTCTGTAAAAAAAAGTTACAAACTCAATTTTGTTTGCTTCAAAAAAAAACTTTGGTCAAGAAGTTAATAAATAATCCTACGATATTTTGTGTGCTATGAGAAGAGATTAATTTTGTAGGAAAACAGTGTAATTAGATGCTCAGTGATATTTGCTAATGCAATAATCCTGTTGTATAGCACAAACGGCTGTCTCCTTTATTCTTTATAGATGGCTGGTTGCGAAATAAAATGTGAGGTGTCCATCGAGATTTTATAAATAGTAACCAGATTCTAAATCTATAGGTGTATTTGCCAAGATGCCAACCACGCTTGCTGTGTTTTTGTCTGGCCGCAAGGGTCTATAAGTAAAGTCTCACCGAATGAACTATGGAGGGTCAGTTCTCCTGCAAACGCCTGCTTTCGTAAATAAAGCCTTTGTTTTTCTCTTGATGAACGGCATGGTGTCAAAAATATATTTAATAACACATCAGTAGTGAAGGCAGAAATCAGAAAAGATCCATCAAAACAAAATTATCCAAGAGAAGAAAATGTATAGTCTATAGAGCCCCTAGGCACACTTTTACATGCATGCACACACTTTCATGCATACTCACCTTCATGCATGCTTACACTCAAACAAGCACAAAATATCTACCTCATGACGCCTCTTCTTTTCCTAAGAGGTTGGAGCTGAGGCAATATGGGGGTCTTGTAACATGACCCCACTGAGCAACCACCTTTGGCTACATTAGCCTACCGGGTGCAGCTCCTGTCATTCATCCGGTGGTAGTGAACCAGTGCCATCATGGCTTAGTCGCCCCTAGGCACGTCCCTAGTATCTAATGGATAATCCCCTACTGCCACGATGCCTTTAATAAAGGCCCTTAAGTGATAAATTAAAAATATAAATTCTTGCATAGCAACATCTAGATGTTCTATGGTAAGCTGTACATGATAACATTTCCTTTTTTTTGCCTTTCTTTTTAAGGACAGGGAAGGATAACATTTCGTGGTAACTTAGTGCTGCCAGTAAGCTGATAAAAATAAGCCGGCCTGAAAGTCACTCAATGACAATGCAACTCGGATGTCCGCTTGACTAAAATTCAAGTTGGCAGACAAGTCATTAGCAAACCACATGTGGCACTTCTGCCCATAACTCTTTGAGTGCCACGAGGATGAGCAAAAGTTTAACAAAGTACAGTAAAAAAAATAGGGTTTCGAATATGCAGCAATCTGAATTCCACGCTTTGGCCCAAAGTAGCTTTCCCAAGGTCCACATAATTAAAATGTTTTATATATCCCCACCTAGGGGATCACACCCAGGGAAGGACACAAGGTTTGTAATTGGAACTCTCCATGGAGATCTTATCAATTTACAAAGGCTGCCTGAGCCAATCACCAACCATCAGAACATTTACAACTTTAGAGAGAGAATTGTTGGAGTAATCATATGCAGTAGATACGGAGAAAAGGAAGTTAAGATACCTTCCCCGTGGTTTTGATGGAAAGTTGGTTTTAAGACACATATATTCCTTCTTCTACAAAAAAACCCCGTTAAGCTCCAGATATTTTATTTAAAGAACTTTAAAATGTACGATGTACATTATGATTCGAAATGATTGGTTATCACCCGTTTTTGTTTTGCTTGCCCTTCTACACGTGGCCAATAGAGTATCTACGGTGCCAGGACTCTAGGGATTATTTCAGGCATGATGGGCAACTAGGGAGTAACACCAGGGTAGTAGCTAGGAATCTTCTGGAACAAGGTTAGAGGCCTTCCGGAAGCAGAGGAAGCCATTATGAGGAGCAGAGGTATCGCGTCTGGTCCCCCTCTTGTCCAGGCGATCCTAAAGTGTTAAACGACAGTCTGAAAAGCATCAAACATACTTGTTGCCCTATTATGAAGATTTTTAACCCCTCAGAGTCTCTATCACTGATTTTAGATATTGATATTAATCAATAGAATAGATTGGTTCCAGGGATTTTTTTTTTTATTTGTTATGGTAAAAAACCAACTAACTGTAAAATAAAATGTACTTTATGAATTAAGGGACTTTTCAGGAGTTTTCATGAAGGGAAAACACGTCAGCCTAGGCTTCTGAGGAGTCAATAAAACCTGCATTTTATACAAATTTGCCAATTCTTTGGAATCCGGTTGTGTCTGATCCACCTATTTCTACCGTACAATATGCGCGGAAATTAACATTTTAAAGAGATATGATTGTTTAAATAGGTTGGCTTTTTATTTTTAGGCCAACTTTAGTTAGCGTGCCAACGTTCTTCTGCAGAATATAGCCTCGCAGTCGATCCTTCGAGTGAAATTTTTTTCATGACGCTCCAGAACTGGAAATAATACAAAAATGTGAGTGTTGTGTCAGTAATTAAGCTCGTTATGTGCAATGAGATCCAAGTTACGAGGAAATACACCATATTCTGATGTTAGAGGCATGTTCATTTGGACGCCATAAGGTCTCTGCTCTGACAATAAACCCGTAACTAGACATTTTTGGAAATTTTCCAAATGGGCTTTTAGAGCCCAACGCTTCCCATCGACAAAAGCTTGTGTTTTACACATTAACCATCTGTGATGGATTTAGGCCGATGCTTTGGGCATTAAAGGTATTGGAAGATCTCTTTCCCCCCAATGGTCTATCTAGAATGTAGGCTCCAGACCCGGCGCACATTATGGCTCCGTATTTGTGATTTATTGTTTTTAAAAAAGAGACTTTAGTTCTAAATCTGTATAAATGTAGCAGACGAGACCTTGGAATAGCTACGAATTCCTACCAATAAATGGTGGTGGGAAATTGGATTGTTTTTACCTCAGGTCCACCCTTCCTTGGTCTACGTTGAAGACATTGGGCCCATCTAACATTTTATTTTTGGATCATATAATATAACCTATAATCGATATGGTGTTTCCCAATGTTCTTCCTATATTATTGTACATTTAGGCACCTATAGACACATACGGCTTTCTTTCTCATCTTTGTTTCCGACAACATTTCTTTATTTGACGATACCAAATTCTTGAATAAAATGCTATATTCATCTTCATAGAGGGAGTCTAGCTGAGGGCAACTTTATTATCCACTTTCACTTAGAATCCCGCTCTGTTGCTGTTAAAATATTTAACGGTAGACTGCCTTCCATTTTAGAGCACTATCTCTGCTTAAATTATTTAAAAGAAACCCTTCCCTTTATGTAATTGATAGAGGAATCCTGAATAACCCAAGAGCATCAGTGTGATATCATTTTATATCCCTGAAACCTTTAAAGGGGAATATTTTATTTCCAGCACCAGATTAAAAAATCATTTTCAAAAATATTGCGATGTTTACTTTTTCCATAATAATATGTTTTCAGGCAGCTACTTGTAAACCGTTTGTATGAGAAAACCATTTCTAGCTCTGTTATCTGAACCCCAATCTACTAGACAAACACCCTGACTCTTTATCATACTGTCAGTGGAAAAGAATAGAATGTCTCAGTCTTAATCACCCAGCTGGACTAACACAAGTCTATGGAGGAAAGGACTTCACTAGCATTGCCATAAAGAATCAGCTCAGTGTGGTGAAAGTCACCCAAAATATCACATGACTGACAACAATGGCGGCCACCAGGTCTGCAGATAATGAAAGTTTATTGGGACTAAATTAGATTAAACCAGGTTTTTATCAATGCTGACCTACTTTACTGTATACATCGCTGGGGGTTATTACTGTATACATTGCTGGGGGATATTACTGTATACAGCGCTGGGGGTTATTACTGTATACATCGCTGGGGGTTATTACTGTATACAGCGCTGGGGGTTATTACTGTATACATTGCTGGGGGATATTACTGTATACAGCGGTGGGGGGGTTATTACTATATATAGCGCTGGGGGTTATTACTGTATATTACTGTATACATCGCTGGGGGTTATAACTGTATACATTGCTGGGGGATATTACTGTATACATTGCTGGGGGATATTACTGTATACAGCGGTGGGGGGGGTTATTACTATATATAGCGCTGGGGGTTATTACTGTATACAGCGCTGGGGGGGGTTATATTACTGTATACAGCGGTGGGAGTTATATTACTGTATATAGCGCTGGGGGTTATTACTGTATACAGCGCTGGGGGGTTATATTACTGTATACAGCGCTGGGGGTTATTATTACTGTATACAGCGCTGGGGGTTATTACTGTATATAGCGCTGGGGGTTATTACTGTATACAGCGATGGGAGTTATATTACTGTATACATCGCTTTGGGTTATTACGGTATACAGCACTGGGGGTTATTACTGTATACAGCGCTGGGGATAATTAGTGTATACAGCACATGGGGTATATTACTGTATACATTGCTGGGGGTTATTATTACTGCATACAGTTCCGGGAGGTTATTATTACTGTATACAGTGCTGGGGGTTATTATTACTGTATACATCACTGGGGGTTATTACTGTATACAGTGCTAGGGGTTATTATTACTGTATACAGCGCTGGGGGTTATTACTGTATACAGTGCTGGGGGGTTATATTACTGTATACAGCACAGGGGGTATATTACTGTATATAGTGCTGTGGGGTTATTACTGTATACAGTGCTGGGGGTTATTACTGTATACAGTGCTGGGGGGTATTACTGTATGCAGCACTGGGGGTTTATACTGTATACTTTGTGTTGAGTAATACACCGGAAAATGTAACCGGCCAAAATCAGAAATAAAATATCAATAAACTGGATTATTCTATTATTCTATTAGCGCAGGAGATGAAATTACTTTGTGGTCATTGCGTTTGGTTTTAGAAAATGCGTGGAGTTCCTGCTGCAATTCTCTTCCAGCTCGGATGTGTTATAAAACTACAGGCGATCGGATTATTATTCTCATTTATTCATAAAGCTGGAGTGTGAAGCCCAACGATGGCCACACACACAGTGTCGCTATAACCGAGTGTGATACAAGCTAAACACAGCGAAGCAAAGGCAGGGGAGGACTGGTCCTGGCCAGAGCTGGGCTGGTAATTGTTGGCCAACTCCGATCAAGAGAAGGTTGGCAAAGAGGAGCAGCGAGGCAATTTCCCCCTTGGCCTCTATTGTTATGTTTTTGGGGCTTTGATTGTAGTTCCACATATAGCCACCGGGGCTTTTTTCAGCATTTCCTTTGTGACTGGATCCTTACTGTGATCCTGCTATGGCAGGAGCAGGATGGTCAGAGCCATAATTAAGGATCTTGGGCAAGGTCAGAGGTTGCACCCCATGCTGACATCACATTCCAGAAATGTACCACAAAGAGAAGCAGGGACACTAACATCGATTGAGTCATGCATGACCCTCACCTTATAGCGCCCGGGGCAGCTGCCCCAGTCCTGCTATTGTCCACTCTTTTTTTTGGGGGGAAATATAAAATTTGGCTGGCCAAAAAAAAAAATAAAGTCTCCAGCACTCCTCTGGCCCTGATCTAGTAATTCTAACAATTGGCAATATACAAAATGGCGGAACTGCAAGATGAAACCCACTGAGTACTCACAACAGTCTGATGGTTGACTTGGATGACCTCATCGCCAGCATGGATTTTTTTGCACTGGTCTGCGGGGGACTGCAGAGAAAGAGATGGAAAACATAAAACAACAGATTTACGATGTCGGGTTAGGCAATGAACAGAAAGTTATACTACAGCTTCCAACAGTCCCAACAATTGGGCTTCATGTCCTGGCTTTTGGTTACAGCATAACATCACATAACATAATTATATTTTAGGGACAAATACAGTTGCGGGATGCTTGTGAAGTACAAACATGTTGAGGGTTATTTCATTATGCAGTTCAATTAAGTATACATATATATATATATATATATACACAGCTCTGGACAATCACAAAGACATTACTTAGAAATATAGAATTTGCCAGCAGATCAGACCGATTCGGGCCATCCAGTCTGCCCCCTTTATCCTGCTCAAGCCTTAAAGATGTTGTTGGTCTCGTCTTAGATTCAGGAGTCATATGCCGATCCCATGCGTGTTTAAATTCCCTCACTGTATGAACTTCTACTTAGGTTGGGAGACTGTTCTTATCTACCACTTATCTACCACCCTATCAGTAAAGTACAACCTCCCTACGTTACATCTAAGTCTCTGACCCTCAAGTTTTAGATTATGACCTCTTGTTCTAATATTTCTTCTCTTTTAAGATAATTTTTTTGCTGTGGGGATGATCAATGGCTCATCTTGGTTCCATAAACCAGGCTCTAGACCACATCCATCTTAGCTTGTCTCACGTTTGGCTACCTTACAAAATTCTATGACCATGACGGGGACTTTTTGTATCGCTTGCACTTTAAGCTCATCTTAGTTCCAACCCCCCCCCCCAAAGACTCTTGACATTCTGAAATGTACAAAAGAGAATGTGAGATTTTCCTGCAGAAGTTCATATAAATTAGTCTGGCTTGTGAAAGTCAGCGTTATTGTGTAAGCTCTAAGGCTTTAGCCTCCGAGCTACAATGCGATTAAGATTTCACTGTCAAAAAAGTTATAGGTGTTCTAATTAACCAGCCATGGGAGCTCCTACACGTCTCCCGATCACGCAAAGTGCATGGATTCAAAGTGAAACGCGTATGGAGTTCCCATAGAGAGCTCTCTGTTCGAAAGGTTGTATATATAACTACTAGGATTCCACCCGGAGATATATCCCTGATTTAACTATACACTATACAGGGCCAGCCAAGCTCTTCTTGCAGTGGAAGCTCACCAAGGTTGGGCCTTCAAAATGAATAGCGAAGTTCCTGTAAAATAGCCCCTCGAAGTAACGGTGAGAACGGCAAACATGTCAGCCACGTGCTCAAAGAATTAAAGTAGCGATAACAGAAACTCTAAGAACAAAAAAGGGGTTACCATGGAAACAGTAAATCTTTTTGATGGATAGTAAAAAAAAATATGAATATTGTTTTTCTTCTTCTCTACACAACGCGCTGGAAGCCTTATATTGTATTGGGCTCACTTTTATAGTTAAGACATTGCTTCATTCCATGAACGGAGATGTAGATGAAACAGAACTTAATAAAGCAGGCACTTAAGACGATAGCCCTGGCACAGCTTGTTAATGTCAAGGACGCAACTGATCAGATTCTCTACATTTCATTGTTATGTGTTAGGGTTAACGTTTCAAACATAAATCCAGAAAATCACTAACTTGGAGAGGTAGACTATCTATAGACTATAGAACAGGCCTGGACAACAGTAACTGTGCGTGGAATTAATCTAAAACCCCCATAATGCTCGGTTATCCCAAAGGGATGGTGGGAACGTTTGAGCTAAAAATGCTGGAAACATGAACATTGATTTTTGAAAGTGCTCAATTTTTTCGTTTTTGTGTGAAATAATAATACAATAATAGCTAGAACTTTCATAAATGTATCAAAGTGTCTGCATCTTTGTATCGGCATTCAAAGGAGACAACATGGTACCACCAGAAGGCAAGAGTTTTCATCTCACATTCATATCTTCCAGATTGGGTTGAACTTGAAGACTTCTAAGAAGAACCAAGAAGATTGGACCCTCCTCGTTGTAGCCGAGAGAGGTTAGGTGCTACAGATCAATTTGGGGAGTCTAGCCCCAGAAGAAGACTATGGACCTAGTGGCCCTACAGTGTCACTGGCACCATCGTTAACTTCACCATGGTTAAAGCATGACACTTCAGGCTTTTTAACTTAACAAAACTCCTTAGATGTTGTAGTCAATAAAAGCACTTAAATGTAATAGCGAAGCTTCACCCCCTTAGCTACACCTTTTAAGCACACCCTTTCAAAAGTGTCCCTGGTAAACATAATTATTTATTATATATTATTTATTATATAATTATTTATTATTATTTTTTATTTATTTTAGTCAGTTTAGAATTTTCAAAGTCGCCCATTAGGAACAACATGATCCAAGAGCCGGAAAGATAGCAAAACCACATAAAACAATGGTTTAAAGCTTTTAAAGAAAATATGCCCACCTTTATAAGTGATACAAATGAAGAATGATGGAAAAAAAAAAAAAAAAATAAATATGATCTTTTGACCAGAAAATGTTGTCGAGCGTGCTGGACGTGTCTTGCATGAAAAAGACAATATGCAAAATAAATTAAAATAAAAAAAAAAAAAAGGGAAGGATGGTGCAGGGCGATGGGGGGCCAATCTCCGAGGTCTTGGTGTACATTTCTTCTCCACCCTCTGTCCGACCCAGAGCACTGCATTTAACATAACACAACCCTAACTGAACTACGATAAAAATAAAGTGCATTAGTGCAATCATCCTGTACGAAGGATCAATAGATATTATGGAACAAAGTGGTTTGGAGTATCTGCTTGCTTTGCTCTCACCGCTGCATATTATATATCATATTATTACACGTCGGATCTGAAAGGCTCTGTTATTAATAAATAAGGCATATTATATATCATATTATCACACGCCGGATCTGAAAGGCTCTGTTATTAATAAATAAGGCATATTATATATCATATTATTACACGTCGGATCTGAAAGGCTCTGTTATTAATACGGAAGGATAACAAGATGACGTGTATGACTATGTGTACATATAATAATAATAATAATGCGTACAGCTTTTCACAGCTATGTCCCGGTGTGAACCGAGGATGTAATTAAGACGATCTTCAAAGGGACGGTTCTTAAAATGGGAAGCGATGAGCACCAAGTCTTTATTTAATAATATATGCTATTAGAAAGTGTTTTAATGCGGTATCAATGGTTATTTCATTACTGTACTGAAAACACATAAACGTCTCACCCTTCTCCGCCACTCGGCCCTACGAAAGCTGCCTGAACTAATCAACAGCAATCAGCTCATTACTTCAATGAGGCGTATTAGGAGTGGCAGGCTAAGTGGAACAGCCTCCCGGTAGAAGTGGTAGAGGTTAATACAGTGAGAGAACTTACACATGCGCAAAGCGACGAGACCAACGACTGATTAAGGTTTGAGTCTTTACAGCAGGAAAAACAGGCAGACTAGAGGGGGCTCAGTGGGTCTCTTCCTGCATATCATTCATTGAAGGACAAGCTCGTCCGCTGAAAAGTTGGTGGCTGAAGTGTTTTATGTCCCCTCGACTCGAAGAAACCCCTGTGACTTGTTAAACCTCAGAACGTAACAATAAGAAAAAAACAATGGCGCCGTCTGCCTTGGCGGAATGTTCACCAATTTATAGTTCAAGTTATACTTCCGCAGCGTAATACTCACGGCGATACAAAGTGTGCTAATCCTATCACAGCGTAGAAGAAGTATCTGGGCTTAAAGAATCAGTCTTCTGCGGCGAATGTTGACACGAATGAGTCCATAAAATGCCGTGGATTGCATGATAATAGCTATAATGATGTCTGCGTAATCAACTCCTCTGTCAAAACTGTTTTCTTATGATGGGAACATTTTAATGAAAGACAAATAGCTTGAGGCTTGAGGAATGTGTTAGAGATGCAGATCCCGCGCGCAATGCAGTCTGCGCATGATCCGGTAAACGCTCAGCCATCGATAGCCACAAACCATCGATCCGTGTCTTGGATGTTGATCAATTCTTAAAGCAATCAACCGTTAGCACAACGCTCACATGAGAACGCTAAGAAATAATTACCCTTCACGAGAGTTCTAATGGAGACTGAGTTACAGATACTAAAACCTCACCAAAGAGGCAAGCTGTGGCTCAGATGTGGCTCTATTGACGTGCCTGGAGCTGGCGTACCGATAAACCCTACTAAACCCGTTCCGGATCAGGAGAGGAACATCTTGTCAAACTCTATCTATTTTATAGGAACAGTTTTATCAAGGACAGCCACTTACGTTTTCTGTAGTCCCTGTGATGACGTGTAGTCCATCGTATGTTGATTTGATGTACATTCCCTACGAGGGAAAAGAAAAGGACACGCTGATCTAGACGGCTAAAGAACAGTAAAGTACGTTACTCATCAGGAGGAAAGTTTAACTGATTAGAAACGCTCGGTTGGGCGTACGAGGATCTCCAAAAACACATCACATTTTCCCCCTAACTTTTTTCACTGGTGTTAGAACGAAAATTGGTGGTTTATGAAGGTACAGCATGATTGGCGCAAATTAAAATCAATATGATTACAGTATATGTACAGTATAGAAGAATTACCGGTCTCTGGAAATCATATTTCTTTTCTCGTGTGGGATTGTGCGTCCTATGTTTTTGGCTTGGCCGATCTGTTCCAAAACATTTTATCACTTTTTACGTGATTTTTTTTTCAAATTTCACTCTTCAACAATATTACATGGAAATAGATTCTATTCTGGAGAACTTGGCGTCCCTGGAGCACTATCCAGACCATGAGATTAGAGACTCAATGGGACCAGTATTGCACCAGCTAAGCCAACATCATCTATCTCTCATTTATGTTTGTCTATACAGTGTCCCCTACGTTTGTTGCTCTGAAAATGACATACAATGGACTCTATCCATGTGGACAACAACTTCACCTCAAAAGACCATGTGATTATTGTTATAAAGAACATTGTTCTGAGTTCTGAGTTGTGGAGTATCCAGTCCACTTGCCGAGTCTGAGGTCCTGAAACCTCATGCGACTACTTCGTTTTTCTATGCTGGCCAAACAAAAAGTATCAAGTTCAACTAAAGACTCCATCTTCTCCTGGACCAATATGGCTACACCCACTTTCGCTACCATTGTCAAAGTGATAATTGTCATATTGGTTTCCCAATTATTTTGTCAAGAATTTACTCAAATGAGGGTGTAGTAGTTGAGTTACATCACATTTTTTTTGATAGAAGCACGTTGGTTTTGGACTGGGTAAAAGTGGACCTTTAGCTTCCACCACGTGCCACCTGCTACCCGTAAAGAAGATGGAACATTCACATCTTTTAGCATATTTTTAAGTAAGAAAACTTTTACTTCTTGGTCTTGAATTAGTGTTGGAACGTATGGTCTTTCTTTACTCTACTTAACCCTCCTGTCAGAATTAGTCATCTTCCACCAAAAGGAAAGGGATAAGGATAACTTAATAGGGAGGAAGAACTCAACGGAGAAGAATATTCATGACAAGAAGAAGTTAAGATGGCTGTCTTGATGGTAAACAACAAATATTTAGTGCATATTTTAATCCGTACAGAACCTTTCATGGGTTAAAATTGTATACCGGGCGTTGAACATGGGACAGAGCCGAGCACTAGAAAATCACTTTCCCTACTGGCACTTTTTCTATTTCCTTCTGCGTGATAAGGAGGACCATGAGTGGATTGCTCAGAATAGCAAGAAATGGTTATCAGAGAAGTCACCGCGGCGCTTGATTAAAATCTATAAACCTTGAGTGTCCGCAATCAAACGGTCACAATCTTAAAGTATTTATTCCGTGCCTTGGCTTGACTCGGGCGTAAGGGACGTATTGGAACAACATTATGGGATTTCGAGGGGCTTTTGAACATTTTATCTCAACCCACATCATTTCATCAAGAAATACTCTTGAAAATTCTGCGTTCTTAATAGCTTTCCGTGGTGTTTGGCCAAAGTATCTACCTACAGATACTGTAACGTGATTATATGAGGTCCTTGGCTGTAATACAAAGATTAAGTTACCAATCCTCAGCAGGCATTCGTCTTTAACCAACACAAGCCGTACGTGCTATCTGCTAAAAATATCACTTGGAAAATTATATTAGATCTAAAAAAAATAATCTTATAATATATTTACCAAGAATAGCCGATTCTTGAAAGCTATTTAATAAAGGAAAAAATATATTATCGTCGCTGTGTTCAGAATGTCGCCTGATGAACTGAAAGGTTACAGTAATTCGCTTTCTGACTTTGAGGATTATTTGTAAGACTTGTAAATCAGTTTGGTTTATGAGATTAGGTCAGTAGATCTATGTACTATTCCCCAAAATCGATTTCCATGCAAATGGGACGTAGAATGGAAGATATCTTCTCTGTCTTAAATATTAAAAAGTCTATTCTGTATCTGTCTAGATCTCCCCTGATGGAGTAAGATCATTTACTGTAACATAATATATATCCAACCAAACATTCCAAGCAGAGATGGCCCTTGACCAAATAGTGACCCAACCAACAATCCCCATCGTTGCCCCACAAGTGTTGGCATAGATCTCTATTGTAGAGGTCCCTGTTGCACCCCTTTTAGGTACCAGTCCAACTTCTACAGGGTAAGAGGGTATATTTTCCGTGGTGAGTGCTGGTGCCCTCCTGGCGCGCTCCCCCAGACCGCTGCCTGACTTGCCTGGCACTAAGACTGACTATGGAGGAAAGAGGGACGGAGAGCTTTCGGGTCTAAAAGAAGAAGTATCCCTATACAAGGAGACATCATTGGAAGATATGGCCTATTCTATGAACACATGGAAAACATATTGAGCATAGCAATCCTTGGCAGCGGTCTGAAACACAAAACTATGGAGGATTGTGGTACCAACTTAAACGACCACAAACAATTCATTAATGTTGGTGTGAAAAGAGTCCAAGATCCCGGTTACTTTAGGAGAGCAACAGCACTTGGGCAACCAACCTGACCGACCGCAAGGAGTTCTTCCAAACGATAAATAGGGTCCTTAGAAGTGGATGAATAAACTAGTTTACTTTCTGTACCATGGATATTCATACCGTGGCTATAAAATTCCAAAAGCAAAATCAATGTATCCGTTAAATTGCATTTCTTCAGTGCCCAATAAACAATTTTAAAAGTCATTGAACTATCGCCTACCACGTAAAAGAAAGTTGCCTCAATCCGCTGACTCCCTATGAGGTTCTCCTCGTATAAGTGGCCCATAATAAATATCTGCTGACTTCTTAGAACACGAAAATATAATGATTTCACTATTGATATCCATAGCGGTGGCAAACCAGCAATGTTCTAGTGATGTTCTATCTGGTCGTTATGTTTGTAACATTTTACAAGGTGGTCCCTTCTATTAATGGGTGAAGTCATCAATTCTCTGACAGCAATGCCATGGCCCATATATTTTATTGCATGCCAGTATAGCAACATATTCTTAATCTGGCTTTAGCATGAAATATAGATTATCCATGGCAAAATAATTGTTACATTTAATAATGGCACATCTTTCGCTTCTTAAAATGAAATGGAATATAAATGATGTAGGTGTATTCACTAAAGCCTAATAATGTATAGTGAAGCTATTAAGTTGAAGCTGTAACTTTCTTGCAAACTTCTGCCGAAGGAACGCAAGCGGCTCCACAGTATTCCCCGGGAATTTGGATGGATCGCTGGTGAATGAGAATCAGCTCATGACAGATGTTCCTTCTAGTCTCTGCAAATGAGCTCGAAAGAAAAGATCCACATAGAGCCTTTGTTTTGGACAAGAGTTACTATTAATTATTTGGTGACATTTCAGAGGATTCTGGTGGCTTGGACGGGATGTGTGCCGGCTTAAAGGACACGTTTTAGAAAGCGACAATAGACACATGGTCTCTGACACTGATACTGGCCTCTCAATATGAGTTTTCACGCAAAGCATTTGAAAACATCTGTTTTTGAAGAAACGGCACTTAAATTGACTGAATATTTCATATCGACAGGAACTCATACCTATAACACCTGCACTATTATTAGTTCCCTAACTTAATATATACACTACCCTTTAAAAGTTTGGGGTCATTTAGCTGGAAACGACTGATTTTAATGGAATATCTTCATAGGCGTACAGAGGTCCTTTATCACTCCCATCACTCCTGTGCTCCAATGGCCCTTTATCACTCCCATCACTCCTGTGTTCCAATGGCCCTTTGTCACTCCCATCACTTTTGTGTTCCAATGGCCCTTTATCACTCCCATCACTCCTGTGTGCCAATGGCCCTTTATCACTCCCATCACTCCTGTGTGCCAATGGCCCTTTATTACTCCCATCACTCCTGTGCTCCAATGGCCCTTTATCACTCCCATCACTCCTGTGTTCCAATGGCCCTTTATCACTCCCATCACTCCTGTGTCCCAATGGCCCTTTACCACTCCCATCACTCCTGTGCTCCAATAGCACGTTGTGTTTGTTGATCCAAGTTTAAGTTTAAAAGGCTAATTGATCTTTAGAAAACCTTTTTGCGATTAATTTACAGCAAGAATTCTTCTTGTTTTCCATAAAAACAGTTAAGTGACCCCAAACTTTTGAACAGTAGTGTACGGGATTTGAAGCTGCCCATAAGTGGAAGAAAGGAAGCAGGATTCAGAAGTAATGCTGCGTATCTCAAAGTGATTCTGAATCCAGTCCTCCACGTTCTAAAATAGGTCCATCTCACCATCCACAATGCCTACAATAATCCAAACAGCTGCTCTCCGAAATATAACTCTATGGTTACCGTCACAATTAGTAGACTAGTAGACTGTCTTGATTCTCACTTATAGCCTGAACATCCAAAACTTGGAATCCCCTCCCCAGTTTGGCTTAAAGTTGTATTTTTTCCCAAGTTTAGTCAATATCTTTAAAGGTGCATCAGAGGCGAGGCATTCCACGGACGAAGCAGGTTATGACATCACAACTCTGCACATCCAATGCGGAAGAAACATGAAAAATCTCGTAACGATGCTCATATACGGTGGTGGGTCCCACACATGACATCACATCTAGTCCGGGCAAAATGAGAAAATAAGAGAAAAAATACATAACCTCAAATACATCATACATTACAGACAGGGGACCCACTGGAAAGCCGCCAAGAATTTCAAAACGGACTTAAATATAATATAATGTAAAATCAGGTATTTCGACTACAGTAATAAAATACCATTATCAGCCCCAGAAATACCAGTAAGAAAATGTCCAATTTAAAAAGTTCTATTGGTTATTAATAATTAATAATAGAAGGCGTTAGACTTCTGCCTATTCACCATAAGACTTGTGTAGAGTACAACCTGAGAATTCCAATTTACGATACATTTTTATCTTATCTTGACATTCTATACATAAACATATTAATATTTATCACCCCCTTTATTTTAAGAACATTCCAAGATATCTAATATATTATTCAACAAAATCCAAAAACATTTTTTCCATTTTCCATTAATATATTTATTTAGTTTTTTTTATTATGTTTTGTAGGAGAA
This sequence comes from Spea bombifrons, assembly GCF_027358695.1. Taxonomy (NCBI): domain Eukaryota; kingdom Metazoa; phylum Chordata; class Amphibia; order Anura; family Pelobatidae; genus Spea; species Spea bombifrons. The sequence continues at coordinate 40,328,251 of NC_071094.1, forward strand.
GGGGGCGAGAGATTACCAGTCCTTCGCTTGGCATGATGTTGGTGAGGTGGACAACTTCCAGATGTGCCGACTGAGATACCAGGGAGTCGGATGAGAGGGAGATGATGTGATCGCAGATCCCGGATAAGGTTTTACACTAGGAGAAAAAACACACACAGAAAAAAAAAAAATATTGGCTCATAAAGAACAAGTAACTAAAGTCAGCGAAGCAGCTCTGTATTAAACATTCATGGCATTTTCAATTATTCATGAATTATTGTTTAAATGTCTAAGAATAGATGTCTGACTTCAGAGCCGGAATCTTCTACATGCATCACTAAAAAAACATTCTCGGTCTGCAAAATCTGGTCCACTTTTACAAAATACCCTGGTATTTGCCCTAATTCGGGTCATAACCACATACCGAGGCTACAACCCAGGTAGCGTTTACCCCCGGCCGCCCCCCCCTCCATAGCGGCATCATCACTGTATTAAAAGGCGATGTGCCGGTCATAGATCTCACTTCTAACTCGCCCATTGATTGGTGGGACCATGGGGGACCCAAGAAGGTGATCTGGTCAAGGCCAGGATCCGTCACTGGCTAAAACATCAGAATTTCATGGGTTAAATCTATAGTTTTCAACAGTTATCCTAATACCAACGTTTAGTGAATATGGACCAGGATCAACGGACAGAAAGTTGTTGGGTGTTGAGTAAAATAGGACATGGGCACCTGCCGGTCACAGCAACAGTAACAAGCGTGATGGAATTAGAATGTTTGGAACCGTAATAAAGGTGAGATATATCTGTACGTTATATGTGAATACGGAAAGAGGGAGAGGGAGAGAGATTTTGTGCCATTGCTAAAAGAAAGCTACACCGTGCGTGGGGGGGTGCATTAAAATTAATGGAGCCCTGGAGCTGCAAGCTCAGATAAATTAGAGCGCTGATAATATACCCTGGACTCTTACATGCGCAACTTTCTGAAGAATACCATGAATTCTTTAGACTACCTAAACTGGAGCCTGTCGTTCGTGTGATATTTTGGGTGACATTACCGGCACAAACACTCTGAGCTGATGCTTTATGGCAATGCTAATGAAGTCCTTATCTTCATAGCCTTTTATTAGACAGGGTGTCTGGCTGGGTGATTAAGACTGAGCTACTTTTCCCACAAGCAGTATGATAAAGAGTGGGGTGTTGGTCTAGTAGATTGGGGGTCAGATAACAGAGCGAGAACTCAATTCAAATGGCTAATATGCTGCTGCCTGAAAACATTATATTCTGTAAAAACTGTGTTTTAAAACAGAAAACAGCCCAATATTTTTATTAATCTGATGTTACTAAAAAAAAATGGTGGGAGTTCCCCTTTCACTGAACACTTTTAGTGTCGGAACAAAGAGCCTAACCTTCCTTGATCTCTTCCCTGGGAAGCGCGTCCCGTGAAAAATAAACCACGGAGCCGAACCTCGACAAAGAAGGACCTCAGCTGAACGTTTATAATGTGCGAATGTGCTTTTCAGTAACACTTCAAAACGCAGCGTTCAGCCTGCAATTTACTTTCAAATTACCGCACCCAACAATTTCTTTCCACAACGTTTAAATGAGGCATATCTAATCAAGTTATAATGAAGGAATATATATATATATAGTGCTAAAACATATAGTGCCACCAGAACTGAACGGGGGATCGACACAATGCCAAACTAACCACATGAAGGAAGGAGATGGATCCAGTAAAATGAACTCAAAAGGTTCTCAAGAGGGGTTCTCAAGCTTGTAATATATGAAAATCTTTTTTTTGGCAATTCAAAGACATCTCATATTACAGGTTTATAAAATGAACATCATTATCAAGCAAACACTTGGTTTTCTCCAAAATGTATCTACTGGATGATTGACTGAGAAGATACGATGGAATACATTGAAGAGCTAAAGGTAGGTGGTCATCAAAGGTCACGTTGAACTTGTTGGACATGTCCTCCTTTCAGTACAGCTAAATTTCTCACTGTGATATTTTAAGTTTTGGAAAAAGATAACAATATTTAAGTTAAAGTGAGTTGTCATATATGACAAAATGTTTCTCTATGACCAGCGTTTCTCTAAGCTGCCATCCCCTTCAACCCAAAGGTATTTTTAGAGAAATAATTAAGCGTCCTTCACATGAAGCCTCAACGATTAGCTGGAAAAGAACGGGTGTTCTCAGCTCTTGCCCCTGAATAGAACGTTGGCGTCATTCGTTAGAGTGGTACAAAGGGCCGTAGATACCACCTATGAATATCAGGATGCTGGTTGTGGAATATTTTTCTCCTTGAATGCATATATTATGGCCATGTGTGATAGTAAAGAGCAGCCCTCATGAGCTTGTGGGTTAGCTCTGTTGAGGTACGCCGTGTGATCGTAGGAAAAATATAGAAGACTAGAGGATAAGTATAAATCACATGTTTGATAAGACATGGCTGGTTATTAATGCAAAGAAAAACAAAAAAAACCCCATTCATTTCATCCAATTATGCAAATATTTCGCCCAGTGTGGAATAAATCATAAAACAATATTTCACTAATAGATGGCCTTGGTGGGTAATAATTATTAATCGCGGCCAATATAAA